>NC_140171.1:125656723-126089223 GCF_963971535.1 Notolepis coatsorum
CCACTCCATTTATGTGAACGGGATTCCACTCGGTCAATGTACAGATAATCTGCGATGCGCATTTTGGCTGATAATGTCATTGCTGGTGGCCGGGGTCTCAGTCAGGCCTAATTGTATTTAACTCAATTGTAATGTTATTAGTGGTGTATCTGTAATTAAAACATCACTTAAATGCAGATCGGGATTATCCACTGAAGCCATAATGGATGGCTCAGGCGCGCACAATAGGCATTGTAGAGCGGAGAGTTGGCCTGCTGAAAGCAGCAATTCAGTCAAGAGGATCAGACAGCAGTTTTACCCTTTACCCCAAGTCTACCCTTGCAAGGTCTAAATCTAACTTGAAAAAAACCTCAACGAAAAAATCTTTTATTTGCAGTATATGTATGGTATGGAAAATGCAAGCGAAAAATAGTGGTTACGAGTTTGTATTCTCCATTGGGTTGCACATACAGTGTGCTTCAGCGACTCGTTCATTTCAGTCATCACAGTGCTTAATGTCGGGTCAGCTTGTCATTTATTTCTGTCAATGTGCTGGTTCTGTAGCAGGACTGGGTCAGTCAACATCCTTGGCACCGAAGATAGTCTACACACGCTCCCTCCTCCTCAGCTAGACCGCCGTGATCAATCTCGCTCTGTGAAGTTTCACATAGTTCGCTCGGCTTAGTCCATTATTTCACATCCCATGGGGGTGTTTCATAACCATATATGGATAATCATGGACGAGCATAGACGGTAAGAACAATGGTATTTATCAACACGGAGTGTGCGTACGACCTGTGCACGCACAGTGGATAAATCACATTTTTTTCTGTGCGTAGAGACATTCTAAATTCCGTGCGTAGGAACGAAAATAGAACACTTTCTATGCATTATTGATAAATGAGGGCCCTAGTCTGTGAGCAGTGTGTGTGTGTGTGTGTGTGTGTGTGTGTGTGTGTGTGTGTGTGTGTGTGTGTGTGTGTGTGTGTGTGTGTGTGTGTTATATGTGTCTCACCTCTCCTGGTCTGTGAGCAGTGTGTGTGTGTGTGTGTGTGTGTGTGTGTGTGTGTTATATGTGTCTCACCTCTCCTGGTCTGTGAGCAGTGTGTGTGTGTGTGTGTGTGTGTGTGTGTGTGTGTGTGTGTGTGTGTGTGTGTGTGTGTGTTATATGTGTCTCACCTCTCCTGGTCTGTGAGCAGTGTGTGTGTGTGTGTGTGTGTGTGTGTGTCTCACCTCTCCTGGTCTGTGAGCAGTGTGTGTGTGTGTGTGTGTGTGTGTGTGTGTGTGTGTGTGTGTGTGTGTGTGTGTGTGTGTGTGTGTTATGTGTCTCACCTCTCCTAGTCTGTGAGCAGTGTGTGTGTGTGTGTGTGTGTGTGTGTGTGTGTGTGTGTGCGTGTGTGTGTTATATGTGTCTCACCTCTCCTGGTCTGTGAGCAGTGTGTGTGTGTGTGTGTGTGTGTGTGTGTGTGTGTGTGTGTGTGTGTGTGTGTGTGTGTGTGTGTGTGTGTGTGTGTCTCACCTCTCCTAATCTGTGAGCAGTGTGTGTGTGTGTGTGTGTGTGTCTCACCTCTCCTGGTCTGTGAGCAGTGTGTGTGTGTGTGTGTGTGTGTGTGTGTGTGTGTGTGTGTGTGTGTGTGTGTGTGTGTGTGTGTGTCTCACCTCTCCTGGTCTGTGAGCAGTGTGTGTGTGTGTGTGTGTGTGTGTGTGTGTGTGTCTCACCTCTCCTGGTCTGTGAGCAGTGTGTGTGTGTGTTTGTGTGTGTGCGTGTGTGTGTTATATGTGTCTCACCTCTCCTGGTCTGTGAGCAGTGTGTGTGTGTGTGTGTGTGTGTGTGTGTGTGTGTGTTATATGTGTCTCACCTCTCCTGGTCTGTGAGCAGTGTGTGTGTGTGTGTGTGTGTGTGTGTGTGTGTGTGTGTGTGTGTGTGTGTGTGTGTGTGTGTGTGTGTGTGTTATACATGGCTCACCTCTCCTGGTCTGTGAGCAGTGTGTGTGTGTGTGTGTGTGTGTGTGTGTGTGTGTGTGTGTGTGTGTGTGTGTGTGTGTGTGTGTGTGTGTGTGTGTGTTATACGTGGCTCACCTCTCCTGGTCTGTGAGCAGTGTGTGTGTGTGTGTGTGTGTGTGTGTGTTATACGTGTCTCACCTCTCCTGGTCTGTGAGCAGTGTGTGTGTGTGTGTGTGTGTGTGTGTGTGTGTGTGTGTGTGTGTGTGTGTGTGTGTGTGTGTGTGTGTGTGTGTGTGTGTGTGTGTGTGTGTGTGTTATATGTGTCTCACCTCTCCTGGTCTGTGAGCAGTGTGTGTGTGTGTGTGTGTGTGTGTGTGTGTGTGTGTGTGTGTGTGTGTGTGTGTGTGTGTGTGTGTGTTATACGTGGCTCACCTCTCCTGGTCTGTGAGCAGTGTGTGTGTGTGTGTGTGTGTGTGTGTTATACGTGTCTCACCTCTCCTGGTCTGTGAGCAGTGTGTGTGTGTGTGTGTGTGTGTGTGTGTGTGTGTGTGTGTGTGTGTGTGTGTGTGTGTGTGTGTGTGTGTGTGTGTGTGTGTGTTATATGTGTCTCACCTCTCCTGGTCTGTGAGCAGTGTGTGTGTGTGTGTTATACGTGTCTCACCTCTCCTGGTCTGTGAGCACTTTGTGTGTGTGTGTGTGTGTGTGTGTGTGTGTGTGTGTGTGTGTGTGTGTGTGTGTGTGTGTGTGTGTGTGTGTGTGTTATATGTGTCTCACCTCTCCTGGTCTGTGAGCAGTGTGTGCGCCTGCAGCCAGGCAGTGATGTGCAGGTTGACTGGAAGGCTGTACTGGGAACAGGAGGCCTGTAGCTGGCAGATCTGAGACAGAATATCAAACTCCTGGGAAAAAAATAAGAGCGGAATAGGTTAGAAAATAATAATATAGGGCAAAGGAGAAAGAACATTGAATTCAGAATCTTTTTTATTATCTGATGGAGTCTATGGAGTATAAACGCGCACTGAAGTAAAGATTGTCTGTATTTCTTCACAACGCCACTAGGTGGCGACACCTACCCTTCTGCGCTTCTCAAAGTTGATGAGTCCACCCTGAAAATGGGGAACAACACTTTAGATAAGAGTGTGACTTCGCACCACAAATCTTCCACCATGCAATAAATCAGCAGAAAATGTACAATCTATTGACATACTGTATCACAACATCTGGTTAATAATGTAAACTTCATATTATCTATTATATGCCGTTTGATATTCTCAAACATTTCAGAAATAATTTTGTGAGAAATCAGACATAATATTTGCTTTTGACCATTATTTAGGCCAACATTATTTAGTATTTATATCACAATATAAAAAACACACACTATAACAACAGATAAAGGATGAATATATTTCCAAGCTGTGATCTCACCTCTACAGTATCAGTGAGCGCTGTGTCCAGCATGGTGAGGACAGTCAGGTAGGTTCCCAGGTAAGGGACAACGCCACTGGTGGACATCTGGGGGACATTAAGAAGACACATGTCATATACTGACACCATACCATGTTTATACCAAAAGACGCACAGGAAACACACACACACACAGTCTCAAGAGATCAGGCTTGCTACCTCAGAATCTTCTTTGAAATCACAAAACATACTTTTATAGAATTGCTTTTATAAAAAAAAACGTGACTTTTTTCTCTGTTCATTTACTTTGTGTCAACCTGTTTTTAACATTTTATATGAATGTTTTTGCTATTCTTTTTTTCTATAATGTATATTTTTTAACCAATACAACTTTGTATCCTGGCATAAGGTCAGTGAATACCACGATCACAACACCAGAGGGAGCTCCACAAATCATGTTAAACCCAGATTCGGCTCAAACAAGGGACTAAACATGTTTCACAATTATGCCACATCAATGTGGAACGCCCTACCAAAGCTGTAAAGGAATGTGAATCACTACCACTTTCAAAAACACTCTCAAAAAACACCTACGGGAGACTGCAATTCGAAACTGGCCCCTACAAATGTCCTAACCCAGTTGTACAGTAATGACCAAGTATGGCTTTGTCAGTATTCCAATGTACAGTGTACAGTGTCCCAACCACCCCCCCCCCCCCCCCCCCCCCCCACCTCCAATGTACAGGCCCCCACCCACCCAACTCCACCCCACACACCCAACCTCCTCCAATGTACAGTTTCTTTGTCAAATGTATATACACTCTTTTTCTGGACACTTTTGTATCACAAACAGTACTGTATTTGCAAATCTGATATGTCATAAATGTCTAGATGTAGCAGTACTGTCTATCTGTATGTCATGTATGGTCATATATGTTATGATGAATTGAAAATGGGGGACCCTGATGTAAACAAGACGTAAGTCTTTCTCTGGTCTGCATCCCCTTAACAATTGTATGTATTGAGCTGTACTGTACTGTACCCATTCTGCAATCTGTTAATAAACTTTTCAATCAATCAATCAGTCATGTGATCACAACAAGTTGCATAATGTTTTTTGCTGAGTGAGGGGTTGAATGAAAGACGAGGAAGAGGAACCTCTTGAGACCTAATCTGAGCAGTAGCCCGTTACAACTTTAATTTTATCCTAGACTCTAGACAGTGAAGATGCATGTGACCTTTTAGGGAAGTAGAATTGATGACCGTGCCACCAAGTTTACTATAAATGTCTTTGCTTCTCCTTTGCATCGACTGGCAGCAGAAACATGCCCCGTTTGTCATATTTAGGTCTGAAATGAGGAACCAAAGGTTATTTCCGAAGGAATCACATTAATTTGTGCGCCAGGCGTCTTACCATTTGTTTGGGGCAGAGTTTGGGTGACTTGGGGCCTGGAGTGGCAGTTTCCTCCGAGTGGCTCCCATCCTGAAGCAGATGCAAACACGACAACAGTCCCGTTAGGTCTGGCACAACACCACATGTTGCGTTATTAATCCCCTTGGGGAAATGCAGGTGTCATAGCAGCAGAGGGGGGGGGGGGGGGGGTGGGGGGGGGGGGGGGGGGGGGGGTACAGGCAGGAAAAAAATAATAGAAATAGCGATAATAATAGAACAGCGGTAAATTCTATCAATAATAATAATAGTATACATGGTCTATATATAGTAGTATATATAGTAATAATAATAGTATACATGGTATTAGGGGTGTAAAGGGTACATGTATCCGTACCGAACCGTTTCAGTGTGTACCGTACCGTACCGAACGGCTTGTGTACCGAACGAATACAACGGTATGTTAACCACTAAAACACCAGGGCTGTTTTTTTCACAATCTAATATAATTATTATTAAAAAAAAATCTGATTATTAATTTCAATATAGAATATTCGTTCA
Organism: Notolepis coatsorum; assembly: GCF_963971535.1. Classification (NCBI taxonomy): domain Eukaryota; kingdom Metazoa; phylum Chordata; class Actinopteri; order Aulopiformes; family Paralepididae; genus Notolepis; species Notolepis coatsorum. The sequence goes on from NC_140171.1 coordinate 125,662,002, forward strand.
CAGCCCTACAAGTACAATTAGTTACGGCACACTACATCACCCCTGAGTGGAACATGGAAAGCAAACATTCTCCCACTGTACCGAAAACCTGTACCGAACCGTGACTTCAAAACCGAGGTACGTACCGAACCGTGGTTTTTGTGTACCGTTACACCCCTACATGGTATATATATTGCATACTCAAGAGTTAATTATATTGTTTATATTGTTTACACTGCCTATTTTAATTTTTACTTCTCCACTGTACTATAATTTATGACCTGTATCATGTCTTCTACTATCACATGTACAGTACCTGTACCTCCCCTCCCCCATGCTGCTATGATGCCTGATTTTCCCCAAGGGTATCAATAAAGGAATATTGTAGCTTATCTTATCTGGTAGTAGCACACTGAGTCAGAGTTTGTGCAGTGTTAATGTTAATTAAAAAAAGAACGAGGGTGGTTAGATCAGTTCTATATGGTCGGGTGATGTGTTACTGGGTGCATGATGAGGTGTCCCCCCTGGTTATAGGGGTGGGTGTCGCAGTATGACGACTCACACACACACGCTTTGTACAACAGACACACACACACACACACACACACATATATATATACAAACACACACATCTACTTGGTTTGTATGCATGTTTTCGAGGGATCATATAAAACCTTATGGGCCTGATTTCTCAGTCGATGAGTTTCAGCAGCATCAGGTAAAGCACCTTTATTTCAGGCAGTTTGTTTGCATTGTGGTCATAACAGTACAATGGTTCTTTCATGACTTTATAGACACTGTCCAGGTCACGATAACAGCCATATCATTATATAAATATTCAATCCCTTTCTTTATCTCGAGGGAGACGGCTCTTGCACGAGAGCAGAGAGGAAGGTACATTTAAGAGGAACAGTCTACAGTGTGGGTTAAACATCATTAGACAGACCCTTTTGGAAGTACGGTAGTCTGCCACTAGATCACTGTTGTCTGTTTTTTTATGTATTGAAACATAAGTTCAATGTTTTTACATTTACGCTTTTATCCAAAGTGACTTACAAATCGTGAACAAGTCAGCAGGAGGGGTACACCTCTGGCGGCCAAGGGTAAGTGGTATTGTTCGTCAAACAGTGTCGAACTTGAGTGTTACACTACGAGTGCATAGTAGTAGAAGACATTAGGGGTGTAACGGTACACAGAAGCCACGGTTCGGTACGTACCTCTGTATTGGGGTCACAGTTCGGTACAACAGAAAAAATTATTTATAATTATTATTATTAACACTTTGAGTGCCAGCGACGAGATTTATCGTTAGTTCATGCCAACCGCTGAGTGCCAGCGACGATAAATCTCGCTTTTTTTTTTTTTATACCGCCCCCTATCGTCTCTCCCTGTTGTACTGCACCCCATTGGATTAGACTGAATGAAACACATGGGGGGGGGGGGGGGGGGGGAATCCAGCTTCCTCATTTTACTTCTCAAGCAAGCCACCCGAGAGGATCCAAGTCATTGCAGAGCCGCAAAACAGCGTGGAATACATATTTCCAGTACCCAGCGCTGGATCAATAAACGCGATTGATATTTGGAATGGCGATCAGGAATTGGAATAATCTTTTTGGAGAACATCTGATCTGAGGTAAGGAATCTATTTTACCAGTTTTAGGATAATCAGAACTTTTTTCACAGAGATATCAGCGTGTGCCATATGTGTGTGTCTGTGCGATCAGGAAATAAGAGATTACATTTTTCAGCCCGCTTATATAGCGTGCATAAGTACACATATACTATCGATAATCTAGCGTTTATTTGAAAACTATTCATAAATAGGCCGAAAAATGACAATGTTTTTTGTGTATTCCAGAATATTCCAGTAAAGGCGTTTATCACAGAATCTTTATATTTTCCTGAAACTTTAAAAAAACTAGTTTTTCAAAATGGTATAAAACGGAGATGAACCGATTCAAAAACAATCCGTTTCGACAATGTTGACTGCAAACAAGTCATTGATAAGCGACGGCCAGATTAGACACATAATTTAAGACATAGTAAATGCGTTTGCAAATATGAGAGCTCTATCATTGAAGTGGGTGGTGGCATTCAACCGGGGTAAGGCGCACCGCATGGCTGGCAATCAAAGTGTTAACACATTGTGCACCATACCGGCGTATGTCGTTATTGCCCGCCATGCGTTGAACGCCAACAACGGCGTAAATCGTTTTTGGGATCAATATTAAATTTTTTCGCCATGGCATTCATAATTCATCCAGCCTCCCTCCGGACTGCAGCGGCACCCTGTCTGAGATTGCAACGCCTCAATACCGCCGCCTGGTGGATGGTCGGGCGAGTTACACTCACGTCAAACCGGAAGTGGCGGTCGGTGCATCGAGGATCGCTTTCGAAACGCAATAATCAATATGATTTCGGCGTTTATTGCGCCATACAAACCGGAAATGGATCTAGGAGATCGGCATCAAATAATTGGGATATTTTTCCTCCAGTCTCATCGACGAACGGTAAGAGGACACTAACGCTATTTTCAGCCCGATTGTCCATTTCCTTGTTTGCAATCAGTCTGATCAATATAACAATCCATACTAAATAAAGCCGTTACTGACGATCAAGGAATTATAAACGACCCCCCCCCCCCTTTCCTTCACGCATGATGAAGCATAATGTATACCGATCATATACATTTGAATTTTTTAATATAGCGTGTATAGGAAAGAAACGCCAATCGATAATCTATCATATGCGTCAGGGCCTATAACTAGCGTTTTTGGAATTACAGCAGAAAAGCTTAAAAACACTTATATTCTCGAAGGTATTAACACAACAATGTATGAATGGAAAAATATAACGTTCCCACATCCTGAACGATAGATAATCTATGTTGAATTGGGCCATAGTAATGTCAATATAGCTATAATATTAAAAAAGTTATAGCCCTGCAAAGAAGGTAAACATCTCCATAGGGTTACAGTGCTGGCAGACTGGGTATAATGCCCAATGTGTTAATATAAAAAAAAATATATATTATATTTTATTTATGATAATAATTATTATTAAATAGAATAATTTTCTATAGGAAAAGTATGTTTATTTTTTTTATTTTATCAGCTGTGCCTGTGAGTCCGGCAATGTATGGGGCTGCGGAACTGCAGATTTACCCTACTCGAGTCCGGCGGGGGAGAATGTTGGTGGTGTGTTTCTTTCCATTGGTTTCATTTGGTTAACATTATTGGGCGAACAAGAAAACGAAAGAAAACTGTAAAATTGTAATGACCCTGCAGCTGTTCCAATGTAATGTGCTTTCCTAATCTACAAATTCCAATCTGGCTTCAGAACATCCCACCCCACTGACACATGCCTTCTCTATTTGAACGACCACATCAAACAAGAGGTGGACGCGGGCAAATACTGCTGCATGGTCATGCTGGACCTACAAAAAGCCTTCGACACTGTCAATCACTCCATTCTGATTGACAAGCTCCTGCTTTTAGCTTGTCAATCAGTGAGCTGGATGAAATCCTACCTGGAGGGGAGAGAACAGATGGTGGAGGTAAATGGTACCCTATCCCCCCCCTCACAGTGAGCTGTGGTGTTCCACAAGGAAGCATACTAGGACCGCTACTGTTCCTAATTTATGCAAATGACATGTCGTCAGCTTGTGACTGCAACTTGTTCTTGTTCGCAGACGACTCAGCCCTGCTGGTCTCTGACAAGAACAAGTTACAGGTTGGAAAACCCCTCAGCTCGGAACTAGGCAAAATCTGCATGTGGCTCGCTGATAACAAACTATCATTACACATGGGCAAAACAGAGTCCATTCTCTTCGGTTCAAATAACAAACTCAACAAGACCGACGGCTTCTCAGTTACAGTGGGTGACAATATTGTCACAAGGAAAGATGAAATTACCTACCTGGGCTCCATCCTAGAGGCTAATCTTTCCTGCGACAAAATGGCATCCAATGTAATAAAAAAAGTCAACCAACGAACTTGATTCTTGTACCAGATCTCCTCTCTGGTAAACAAGAATACCCTGAAGACTCTGGCAGGAGCACTCATACAAGGGTACTACTACGACTATGCTTGCACCTCATGGTACCAAAGCACCTCAAAGGCGCTAAAAACAAAATTACAAACATCTCAAAACAAACTGGTCAGACTACTGCTTGACCTTACTCCTAGAACCCACCTCACCCCTGCCCACTTTGACAACCTAGGATGGCTTAGAGTAGACGACAGAGTACAGCAACTTGCAATGGGCCTGGTCTTCAAGATACACTACAAGACCAAGGTACCCATGTACATGTCAAAATACTTCCCAAAGGTCAGTGAATACCACGATCACAACACCAGAGGGAGCTCCACAAATCATGTTAAACCCAGATTCGGCTCAAACAAGGGACTAAACACGTTTTGCAATTATGCCACATCAATGTGGAACGCCCTACCCAAAGCTGTAAAGGAATGTGAATCACTACCCACTTTCAAAAACACTCAAAGAACACCTATGGGAGACTGCAATTCGAAACTGGCCCATGTAAATGTCCTAACCTAACCCCCTCCAATGTACAGTAAATGACCAAGTATGGTTTTGTCAATATTCAAATGTACAGTTTTGCTTGTACAGTTCTAAAGTGTTCAGTGTTCAGCTGTCCAGACTATGGTGAGAAGTTTGTTCCACCATTGTGGAGCGAGGACAGAGAATAGCCTAGACAGAGAAGAGAATAGACAAGAGAATATCTACTTGTTACAAAGCTGAAAACACCAGTTCCTACCTCCACAAGGATCTCTCTGTTGGTCAGCACACAGTTCTCATCAGGGAAGGTCTCACATAAATGGTCGAAGCTGGCCATACACTCCCTGAAAACAAACATATTATAAAGTCAATTCAATATAAATTTTAGACAAGATGGCATAATCCGCAGGTTTTGTAAACTAATGATAACCAGTACTGGTTGCTTCAAATGCCTCCTCTATTGTGAGCCAATAAAGCAAAGGATGCTCTTTGTCTGTGAGATGTTTTTGGGAAACCTTATCTAGAACCTCCTGCAGATTTCTGCTTAATCCACCTTTGTGGGGGCTTTCAAGCTATTTGGTGAGGATCAAATCAGAGTTCTATACTATATTTATAGTACAAGTTTCATAAAAATCTTTCATCATTATAGACCTTTTTCAATGGAATTGCATAGCTGGGGAACAGCTTGGGCATTTCCTGTCAGCCACTGTATCAGTAAACACTGCAACAGGAGATACACTTGGGCCCAATTAGAATGTTTATGTTGTCAAGTTTGAAAATATCTATATCCTGAAACATTTCTTGATGGTGATTTTACGATTCCGCCTACATAGTTCTGAGTAAAGTAAATCTTCCTTCTCACGGCTGTGTTTTTGTGTCTAGTCCGCCTGAAAACGTAGGTCTCGGTTCGGCTTCATCGAACCAAACGCGAACCAAATATAGGAAGTGATTATTATTACCACTGCTCGCAGCACTCACTGCAAAACAAGCACACTGCATCTAATCTCTCTTATCTATCTATCTATCTATCTATCTATCTATCTATCTGTGCATCTTGGGAAGAAGGAAGAAAAAACGCGGCTTATTATTATTACCGAGGCGCGCGGCTTATTATATTATTAATAAAACAGCTACTTGTGGGCACTCATAAAAACACCGTGGTCTACAAGTTGTTTAGCGAGAGGATGGTGGTAATGTGCTTCAATAGAACAATGGATCAATGCCATGTCAAAACTCGGCTCCGCTGATCTGGAGGGCTCCGCAGTCCACACACAGACACACACACGCGCGCGCGCGCACACACGGGATCGCAGCCACACACACATTTCCACTGTCCAATAGACAAGCGCCCTTTTCGACCGCGTGACATTGTTCAGAAGGTCTCGGTCCGCCTCACAGATATCTGTGTGAACGCAGGCGAACCAAATGAACTTCACCCCCAGAACCGCACCGAGTCCACCAAAACTATATGTGAAAGCGACCTTATCCTAGGCAACTTGATTGATTTGTGTTATTATTCTAATTCGTGACCCGTCCTGTCTAAATGTTTAAATGTTGAGCGATTTGCAGTGTCAAATTTCCCACGGGATAATAAAAGTATTTCTATTCCATTGTATTCTATTCAGCTATGGCCTAGTCGTGGGTCCGTGTCTCCGTCTGTCTCTGACCTGCCGACGGCGACCCAGGTCTTCTTGAGGCGGTAGATGGCGTTGGACTGCAGGGCCGACAGGATGGCTCTCAGGGAGGAGAAGTTCTTCAGCTGCCTGCACTCCTACAGTGAAAGTGAAACAGTCAGTATCACAGATTATACAGAGTCCCTAAAGAAAAGCTCCCATTTAAGAGGAGGCACTGGACCAGTTCCACAACATTACATCAGCCAACATATTCGTGCCATTGTATTATATTCCCATGCATTCTCCCTCGGCCTACTCCCTGGCACTGACCTGTGCGACGGCAATCCACCTCTCGATGACACGCGCCCTGTGAGCGGGACCGATGTGTGAGGAGCGCGGCGAGCCCGGGGAAGTGGAGGTGTAGAAGACAGAGGAGGACGAGGAGAAGGGCGAGGAGGCGGGCGAGGCGGTGGCGGGGCCGGGCGCGGGCAGGCAGAGCAGGGAGGTGATGACGCGGTTGGTGACGGCGTTGAACTGAGCGATGGTGGCGCGAACGGTGGGCGCCAGGTTCCGGCTCTCCTTCTTGTCGCGGTGGGACCACACGCAGCCCAGACAGTGGAAGGGCACCACGCGGACAAACAGATCCTACAGGAGGGAGGAGGGATGGAGAGATGATGTCAATGAAGGAGGTAGAGAAGGAGACAAACAGATCCTACAGGGGGAGGAGGGATGGAGAGATGATGTCAATGAAGGAGGTAGAGAGAAGGAGACAAACGGATCCTACAGGGGGAGGAGGGGTGGAGAGATGATGTCAATGAAGGAGGTAGAGAGAAGGAGACAAACGGATCCTACAGGAGGGATGGAGAGATGATGTCAATGAAGGAGGTAGAGAGAAGGAGACAAACAGATCCTACAGGGGGAGGAGGGATGGAGAGATGATGTCAATGAAGGAGGTAGAGAGAAGGAGACAAACAGATCCTACAGGAGGTATGGAGAGATGATGTCAATGAAGGAGGTAGAGAAGGAGAGAGTGGTTAAGGGACCCCCGCCCCCAAAATACAGAAACATCCTTAAGTGAATTTTGTATTGAAACGACACCTCTGATATATATTTTTCTTTTTATATTTATAATTTCTGAATTGATTAATATGATCATTCTTATGGGTAAATATGATATGGTGTATGAATGATTTCAAACTATATTTCTCATCTCTAAAGAAAATGTAGAATAGCAAGAAAGATTTGTTTTCGTTCTGCATATCATTTTCTTTTGTTTTGAATTATGCCCCCTTATTTACCGTACTTTTCGGACTATAAGCCGCGGCTTTTTCCCCCATTTTTCTACCCTGCGGCTTATATAACGGTGCAGCTTATATGTGGACAAAACCCGAAAATCGAAATATTGCTTTTTTTACTGCATTGAAATGTTATTTATCTGTTCCCTTATTTACTTAATACAACTTGTAAATGAGTTAATTCTTGATATTTGTCCGACAGTATTGTGTCCCAATGGGAGTCATTCTCTGTAGAGGTGGGAGTCATTCTCTGTAGAGGTGGGAACTTAAAGCTCAATATAAGAACGGCCATGCACCACCACCCACAGAATCAAGAAAGAGCAATCAATCTGTCAATCCTTTCCGTGTCCGGGCCGGGTGAGGTGAGGTTTCCCGCGTTGAGTCAAATTAAGCCGCAGGCTCCACTCCTTACATATGGTAATTAAACATTAAAACACATGTGGCTTATAGTCCAGTGCGGCTTATATATGTACACATCATTCAATTTAGCTGCTGCGGTTTATAGTCAGGTGCGGCTTATAGTGCGAAAAGTACGGTAAGTCTTCTTTGTTTTTTATTTTTGTCTCTTATTATGCCTATATGTAAAAAACAACTACATATATATTTCTATAATCCCCCATTTATTTAAAAAAAATTTATATTGGATTATATATTCTCCAAAAGGTTTTTGTACGCTTTAAATATGTTTAATAAAAAAAAATTAAAAATAAAGTAATTTGGTAATAATTTTGTATTGGAACAATACAACATGATGACACTTACAGCATCCAATCGGGTCAGCTGCTCTGCCACTTCCTTCACTGGGAGGTTCATAAAGTCATGTCTCTCCTGATTGGCCGTCTCTCCTGATCTCTCCTCCGCCTCCTGATCACCCTGCTCCTCTCTGGGTTGGCCGGATGACATGCAGTCTATCACAAGACATTAATGAGTAACAATGGGTCTCATTCTCGAACAAAGTTACGACAAAATATTTCGTCTTAGCCAGATTTCGGCCTATTTAAGACATATTAGGGCTGGGAGTGGGAGTCCTCAAATTTTCCTGAGATCTTATTTGAGAGCAGATCTAAGAGTGCTGAGGAGCACACTTAAATATGCTCTCAGCCCACGATCAAATCTCATGATTGATTAATTTAAAATGTTATTATAACTTGACAGACTGTGTTCTCATAGTGATTCCTTCACGTCAACGCTACAGGCCTCCTTGGAATTAATTACTTAATCATAATTAAAATAAATATGACAATATTTGTACGATAATAAATTACGAATTTGATGTCAGAAAAATAAATAATATGGATTCATCTGATCACAGAGCAGCTGGATTAACCATATCTGAACCAGCTATTTTGGACAAATAATTACTCAGATATTCAAACACAATTATGCAATTATTGTGAAATGATTGAAAATAATAATAATTTAATGCCTTCTGTGGAATTTGTATTTCTTATTTGTTACACATCTGTTTTAATGATTAATTATATACATTTGAAAGAATGCAGGTCAACATGCAATGTATCCCATTGATTGGTATACAATGGGACAGACCTTTGTTTGATTGATTGAAAACTTCATTAACAGATTGCAGAATGGGTACAGTACAGTACAGCTCAATTACATAAGGGGATACAGACCAGAGAAAGAATTTCGTCTTGTTTACATCAGGGTCCCCCATTTTCAATTCATCATAACATATATGACACACATGACACAGATAGACAGTACTGCTGCAGTGAGGGCCAGGAGTCTGGAGCACGTACCTTGTTCCTGGAGCCTCTTGAGCAGAGCCTCGGCGGTGAGGGCCAGGCGCCTGGAGCAGAGGCGGTGGCGCAGGTGGACACACAGCAGGCGCAGGGCGTGGTGGTGCTGGGGGGGGTCACAGAAGTCCTCACTGTACTCCTCCAGCCACAGGCGGATGACTGGGAGCAGGGGGCTGGAGGGTGATGGTGAATGAATGAATTAAATGAATTATTTTTATTTCTTTTTTTAAGTATAAAAACAAATATATCTGTTCATATCTGACAAAGACAAAAAAAAGACAACAAAAAGAGAAACAGATAAACAAATCATTGTGTACCCTGTTCGAAAAAGGAGTAGGAAGAAGTATACGCTTTAAAAAAAAAATTATTCCTACCCCCTTTTTTTTTTTTGGTCTTTTTCCCCCTCCATTTTCCTCCGATTTTCTCCCATCCCAATGTTAGTCGTATGCCAATTCCCAGTCCCTTCCTGGTCGCTGCGCTTTACCCCCCACAGTCAGATCATTTGGGAGAGTGGAGGCTACCACGTGCTTCCTCCGACACACGTCCAGCCAATCACCGCTTCTTTTCACCTGGCAGCGCGGATTCTCATTGAGAGGGCGTAGCGTGTGGGAGGACCACACTATCCCCCTCACGTCCAATCCGCGCTTAGCAGGCGCCCCGACCGAACTGTAGGAGTCGCTGTTTACAACGACCCGGACCCACCCCGCCAGCTTCTCCCACCCTCTGATACAGCCAATTGTATCAGTGCAGACGGCCAGCCAAGCTGGTGACAACCCCGGAGCTGTGAGCTGGATTCGAACAGGCGAACCAAGCTCACAGCTCCGGGGCTGGTGACGAACGCAATCTCCGCTCGACCACCTAACCGCCCATATATTCCTACCCCTTTTTAACTATTCATAAAAAATTATATAATTTTATTCTATTGTTAATTATATGTATAAACGCTGTATCTCTATATATAATCCAATAGATTTATATATAAATACATTTATATAAATATACATAATATAATAAATAAATACCATATAACACACAATTTCTTTTATTTTTTTATTTACATCTTACACATCAACATCAACTCCCAATCAACATACTTCCTCTTCCAGATACCTATTTAAGAAAGATTTATTTGTACATCTTTTTAAACCGATTTATGTTTTACTCTGTTATTGCTTATTGCTACAGTCTGTATGACATGCCAAAAGCAAGCATTGCTGTTTACTGAGGAAAGTGTTTATGTTCTACTGCAGTAGTCCCCCCCCCCACCACCACCATGCCAACAATAATATCAAAGCAATTATATTTCAGTCATACACTTTGGTCTTCCTGTGTATCAAACAACACTCAATATCACTAGCAGCTGTCTAATGTTAGCTAGGTTAGCTGTAGGTTTTAGGTGGTTAACCCTTTCACTGCCACACAGCAAAGGGTTAACCCTTTCACTATCACACTACAGAAGGTTAACCCTTTAATATCAGTGTGATATTAAAGGGTTAACCTTCTGTAGTGTGATAGTGAAAGGGTTAAGGTTAACCTTAACCAACAATTGAACATATTAGGTGATCAAGATACGTTTGCGATAGGTCAGATAGGTCGGGTTCCCCAGGACCTCCCCAGGACCCCCCTACATAATGTGAGATTGTGCTTCTTCACAGTTGGGGGGGGGGGGGTATAACTGGGGAAACACTGGTTTGTACACTCACCTCCTGGGACAGATTGTGTTATCCAGGTTGGCGATGGAGTCGTCTCTATGGAAAGACACAAAAGAATTTGCCCTCAGCTGACAAACATTCAAATTGAAACCTGATCTGGTAAAAATAAGAACATACTTGGAGCGTTTCTCAGGTACATGTAGGAATCAGTGCTCACTGACTGCTGGGAATAAAACTACGGCTGAACCAGGACTGATTTTCAGGCCTCGTGACTCGACTTGGACATTGATGACTCGGACTTGGACTCAAGCCTCGACTGCATTCGGACTTGGAAGGTGCAGACGAGGACTCTTTGATAAATACAGTTATATATACTGTATATATATTTGTAATATGCCCTAATTATTTGGTATAAGATATTGATGGCTAGTGCATTTGTTTGGCTATTGTGTCACAAAGTAAATAAACTCCCTTTGAAATGGTGACCACTGTGTCATTTATGTTTAATGTAGACCTTTTTTATTTGTATGTCAGCTCTTTGCCTAGCAGAGTGGAGTGCAATCAACCGGACTAGGGTAATGGGGACTCGACTCGGACTCGACTCTGGCTCTCCTTTGGCGACTCGGACTTGAACAAAATCGCAACACGGCCTAGTGTTATATCAAAATTGCAGGAGGTGCAATATTTGTTAAAGGCAAGATGTGTCAAAATACCAGTCTGAATAGTGTTGTGGTGCTGCAGAGATGTCCCTGCCTACAAATCATATTCTACAGACTTAAAAAAACGTCTTTGTTTGGTACAGATCCCCTCAAAAATCACACCATGATAATTTGAACATTTCTAAATGAAAATGTGAATAACGACAGAAACATTAGGATTCCCTCTAACATCACGAATAATATCACAATTGCAATATCAGTCAAAATAATCACAATTAGATATTTTCTGCCCTAACCAAGACACTCAATTTGCTGTTAAAATGCTAGCTATCCATTGCCTCCTCAATAAGAGGCATTTAACCTGCAAATTGAATGCCTTGGCATATTTTTGAAACTCGCGACTAGTTTTGTTTTGCTATCCTAATACTGGATGCAAAACAAGCTGGAAAAGTAACTTCCTTAACCCATTCAGTGCAAACCACGAGATTAGTCGGGTTAACTCGCCATGCGTTGAGTGCCAAGACCCGAGAAAACCCGGGTTTTAAATCGTTATTTCTTTTATTAGCCATATCCATTCATTTTTCATCCATCCAGCCTGACGTTATCATTGGGAATGGGTCTGAGCTCGAAAAGGGCAAATACCGCTGCCTATTGTCTCCCGGATGGTATTGCACATCATTGGATTGGATTGGGTGGGACTGTGCATCAGAAAAAAACTCTGTCCCGGGGTTTCCCTTCTGGGGCAAGCAGTAGCTGTTACCACATTCACTGGGGAGGCTCGGAGCAGCGTCGATTATGTGTTTTGGATCAATAAACGTGATCAATATTTGGAATCAGGAATTGGATTAATCTTTTTGCAGAACATCTGATGTGAGGTAAGGACTCTATTTTACCAGTCTTGGGTTAATCAGATGTTTTTTTCTCCTCCATCGCAGCGTGTGTGTGTCCGTGTGTGTGTGTGTGTGCGCACGTAACGTTAGCGCTGACCACGGCATGGATAATCGATTTTTCAGCCCGGTTCTCTAGCGTGCATAAGTACACATATACTGTCGATAATCTAGCGTTTATTTGAAAACGATTCATACATCAGCTGAAAAATGACAACGTGTTTTGTGTATTCCACTAAAGAGCTATTATCGCGGAATTTCTCTGGAATTACTAAACATCTCCAAAACTATACTCGTATTCAAAACGGTATAAACGGAAATTTACCAATGAAAAAACAATCCGTTTCGTACATGTTGACTGCAAGCAAGTCATTGATAAGCGAGGGGTGTTTTAGACCCATAATTTAAGATATAGTTTAAGCATTCGCAAATGTCCCCGTCCTCCCATTGACTTCAGTGTTGGCACGCTAGCCCTAATATGGTCAAAAGGGCGTGGCTCTGAATGAGTTAATTTTAGTCAGTGTCCGCTTCCAGGGGGGGGGGGGGGGGGGGGGGTCCTGGTGATATATATATTATTTGCCATAGTCAGAGAACTGTTAGGTGGAGAACATGCAAAACCGAAGATGTATTTACGACCACAAATGTCACTGGGGAAGTAAATAATGAGCGTCAAAAACTTGCATCCTGAACTGGATCCTGTAAAAGCTTCCCAAGATGCACTACAACTGACATGGCTTTCAGTACACAGGAAGCCTGGTGTCACCGGCACCATAGATAGGAGGGTGTCTGTTTAACAACCAATATATCAACTGAGCAGCCGCAATGGTCATAGGTTACGCAAGCGACCTTTAGAAATATATACTACAGCACAGGCAGGAGCTGCAAACAGGTCGGATAGGATCATGTCAGAGAGCCAAAAGATAATAGATCTTATAATTATATTATAATAGACTTCAATTAAAACTAGTGGGGTATTGAATGTAACATAAATCCAAAAACCGTCCCATTGAGTAACATAGTTCAGTAGGTAGTTTAGTCATTTTAGTCTTTGAGTGATTTGATTTACTTAGGACCGTAACACTTTAGAAACTAGCCCAACTCACAAAGGGCTTGTTTATTTTCATTTTATTTTTTTTATTTTTTTACAGCTAATGCCATCACACCACTTTTATTGACGATTTACGAGATGTCTGTTTTGCGGCCGTCTCTCAGGCATAGTTATCCTCATCTGTCATGTCCTAGAAACCGGTTAGGCATACGTTCCCCAACCCCAAGGCCATTCAAGTATGTATGGGGTGACAATGTTTTTCTTTTTTGGATACAAGACATTCCAAAAATCACACCACCTTGCCTGCTAACCTGACAAGATGGTTTGTCACACAGAACAGAGATTCAGCTGCATCGCAAGGTAACCTGCCTGCAGTGCCGGGAGATAACCTTCTGTGATAAATAACGTAGCCTTCAAAGAAATCTGGTTAGCTGGCTGATAAGGAAAGGTGTCATTGGAAAATATAGGTCAAGGACTCTACATGACGCCAGAGCTTTACATGACGAATGAAATTGTACAGACGCCATTACTTGGTTGAAAAAAGAAGAAAGAAAGAAATGTGTCAAGCACTTAAAAACACTAACATTAATTCTGACGTTTTTGAAGAGGGATTTTCCATTGGTGGAATCTTCTCGTCCTACACAGAGCCGTGACTGTGTCTGATAAACCTTCATACCATAGATCCCTACTGGCCAAATGAAGGCTCAATCCAAATGCCCCCGACTCTGGCCTTGTGGACTACAGAGGGCCGTCTTCATGGACTTAGCTAAATGCCTTTCTTAGTTCAGCAGAGGTCTGCGAGGCCAGAGTCTAGAAAGTCAGGAGTTTAGACCCAGGGATCCAGCTGTGTCTCACCTCTGGAACAGCAGCTCTACGAGGCTGCTGGTGGAGGTGAAGGCCCTGTAGGTGGAGAGGAAGACGCGGGTGTAGTCGGGCTCCTGGTGCTCCGGATCCAGCAGGTGGGTGACCAGGCGCTCCAGCGTGGCGGCCTTCAGCCTGCGGACCTTCACCGTGTGGTACTGGATGAAGCCGAAGGCCGTGGGGGGCTCCGCTGTGTCCGGGCTCGCCTGGACAGGCTCCCTGCGCAGGGTGATCCCGAACACCGCCCCGTCCTCCACCTCTTCCCCCCACTCCTGCACCGGGTCCTGACGAGAGGAAGGGAGAGACGGCGTGAGATAAGGAGGGGAACGAACTCACATGGCATATCTTCCAGATGTCACATTTTGTGGCGGATGAGTGCTTTAACAAGACAATCAGATGCCGACTGCAACATAATACAATGAGCTACAAGTCCCAGAGTCAGACTGAACAACAGGCAAAAGGGAATGTGCCCCAAGACTTGTGGAGGACAGCATGGCCAATAACTTATTCTACATGTACTAAACAAAGAGGCAATGTCGGTTCCTGACTGACTGACTTGACTCCCCGTAGTGGAAACACGCATGCGCGAGTCTTGCACTGGCATACATACATACAGGTCCGGTTTCACTAGGCTTAAATCTAAATTCATAGTCTGAGAAATCTGAAACAAACACCACAAGACAAATGTGACAAAAGGCATTGAAACCATGAGCTATTAAAAAGGTCAAGCACAACAACATCAATTATCCTCATTCTTTGACACTGTTTTTAACCCAGCCGTGAACTGACGATGGTACCTGATGATTAGACCGTCAGCTGGTGTAATGACAGCTTGCTAGGCAGTGTCTCTACACATCTGAAAATAAAATAAATAAATAATAAAATATCGAACCCTAACTTGTCCTAATAAACTAACATACACTGTAGCACTCAACACTTTGATGAACATTGTTACTCAGCTGATAGAGTTGTACCCTTCCTGATGACTTGTCGTACAGAACTTGTATGTCGCTTTGGATAAAAGTGTCAGCTAAATGACTAAATGTAAATGTAAAATGTATATGTGGGGATTATGTGGTGGTAGGGCAGAATGGCTAAGAGTGGGTGAGTGAGTGAGTGAGTGATATTGTGGGTCTATGAGTTTGCCAAAACATGTTCTCAAATAAAAGAATAATTTTCTTCTGTGTGAATATTTGGCTCTCATGTTATCTCATGTCAAGATAAAAAAATAAAATAAAAAAAAAACACCTATAAGACCACACATACCATAACCTGATGTTCTAGAACCGCCTATAAGGCCAGATCTACCATAGCCTAATGTTAGAGAATGCCTATAAGGCCAGATCTACCATAGCCTATGTTAGAGAACTGCCTCTAAAGCAACACTTTGTCCACAAAGACTCAGAGAGGTCAGGCCTTGGTCCTTGGACAGCAGGTTGGCAGCAGTCTCACTCGGACACAGTAAATGTTGGCGTCCCAGGTACCAGGTATATGGTATATATTATGCTAGCAAGAGGGGATGCTGTTGCGGTCATGTCAGTTCAGTGGACACAATGTCAGACTTAACTATACTATATGGCTACTATGGGTGGGACAATACGAGTAATCACGATACAATACTGATATTTGGCCCTTGATAACAATAATATCACAATACATGATCTGCGATAATCAATATATTGCAAGCAATTCTATCTACGATACATCATTATATTTGTGTAACTGTAGAAGAACAAATACCCATAAAAGGGCAAAAAGCAGGAATTATGTATTTATTCACAGAATTGACATGAAAGTTTATCAGATTATTTAGTGTGCATCACAATCTGGCCAACGTTCATGTACAACAAACAATGTACAACAAATTGCATAATGCCACACACGGACCACAACTTGATTATTATTAACTATGTCCCCAACGTAAAACTTTTGTTTTATCTAATAAGAGCTCTTTCAGTATGTTCACCTCATTCCAATATGTTTTTATTGTAGTAAAATAAGATTGTCAAGTCTAAAAGAAATTATATATATTATACTTTTTTTTTTTTTTTTATCAATACTTGGTGTCACTGTATTGATATAATATTGGCACGCAAAATCTCACGATATATTGCTGTAACTAAAAGCAATGCTGAGCCCAACATGCCTCTAAATTACAGTTCTAGATACATCTTGTCCCTGGAATATAGGCTGAATCTCCTGAGTGCCCCAGAGACAGGTTGAGGAAAGGGGAATTTATAATATGAAACATTGCTGTCAGCTGGACAGCTGGGAGGGGGAATTGACTGAGAAGCACTTTCCCCACTCTCAATAGCAACCAATAAAGTTCATTCAACCTTTATTCAAACTCGAGGGACACTGACATTTCCCTAATTTACAGTGTTGTTGAGTATACAATTCAAATAGATAGAATAACACAAAGATAAAACAAGATACAAATTATGTGATTCCAATTGCCAGATAACATCAACTTGTACTACCTCTCTGTGGGCTGCTGTACTTGCTCTCATTATATAACCATAGGCCAGTATTTACTGTTCCCTTCTTATGATGGATTTACATGGAACACTGAATGCACCCATTACCCAATGTTTTGTCCTGTACAGTTACTTGCAACAATAACCACATGATCACAACAGGAGGCATATAGGCCTACGCAGTCCAGTCATAAATACCATTTCTTATTCTTTAATGTTAGATTTTTGCAGGATAACATCGGTCACCAGTAGTATAGGGTAACTATGGTGTGCAGAGTCCTAATCTAATAATCATACAACCAAGAGCTTGATTACCAAGGGGCTTGAATAAATTGATAAATGAAATTCACAATAAACATATTCAACTATCCTTTTTGACTTGAGAATCTGACACAAGAGAAATCTGGTTGGTATGTATATACACAGTAAATTTCACAGAGTAAAATCTACTCAGTTTGAGTCAAATCTACTCAGTTTTGAGTAAAATTTACTCTGCGAAATGTACTGCCTACTTCTATTTCAACTTTTAGAGAAGGGATTGGCTTCAGTTGATATGAGAAACCTATCGTGACATTTCTGAATTGATGCTAAAAGCAGTGAAATTACACCATAATAACGCAAACCGCAAGTACATGGCAATGCATTACGAAATTTGGGATTATTACATTATACTGTATGATCGCAACAGCACTTAAACCCGGCACGCGCACGTAAACACACGAACTAATCGGTCTAGGCGCTCATCTTAAATAAAATAAATGAAATACATAATAAATAAAGAAATTGGTATGGGTCATGGGTATATATATATAGCCAACCTTATCTGCCTAAGTGCCTATACATTCTTGTAAACAAACGGAGAATATTGTCGAGGTAACAAGAACACCTGCTATATCGCCTAAGCATAGCTTCCTAAAACAACATAACTATCATATCAGCCTACTAC
This sequence comes from Notolepis coatsorum, assembly GCF_963971535.1. Lineage (NCBI taxonomy): Eukaryota > Metazoa > Chordata > Actinopteri > Aulopiformes > Paralepididae > Notolepis > Notolepis coatsorum. The sequence goes on from NC_140171.1 coordinate 125,679,700, forward strand.
TGACAGTGTAGAAGAAACCCAAATGAAATGATACATATTAATAACCTACCATTGACAAGTGCCATTTCCCCATATTTTGAGGCGCTGCGAGTGGAAGCGTCCGATAGTAACTTAGGGAAACATCCTTATTCTGCTCTTGTTACTGTAGTGTCACTAGTGAGCACGTTATGAAGACGCGCTGTTCCAAAAGGATGAAGTGTTGACAGTGTTATAGATCCGCAGGATAGGCTATAGCCTATACTTATTAAGGACGTCGCTCTCTCCCAACAGTTCAATTCTCCTCGAATACCATCTGTCGATCGTAAAGGCTTTGTGTTACATTGAAGTCGATAGATGATCAAATCAATCAATGCTATACTATACAACTAGCCAGATGTCGAGAGGGGACGGTGACAGCGCAGCCTCGGAAGCTGATGAAGAAATGGACATTCGTGACAGCTCCCCTGGGCCCTGGCTGATATAATAATTCAGATTGTATTGACCGGTGAGCGCTAAAGGGCAGACGGTCATCACAATACTGTATGATACAGTGGGCGGGACCAGGCTCAGCACGCCGCCACCACCACATCAACTCAATAACTCATTCTTCCAACTGATAAAGACAACATTGGTCACACTAGCGTGGATGATAAAATAGTCAATTCATATGCTCGTGACGTGCCATGCTTACCAATATTTACCTGACATTTCATTACAATCACGATTCACCTGTTTGCCTATATACCAAGATATCTGCGACGGATCTATTTTTAAATTATGCAAATGACCAGAGGTGGAACATAACTACTTACATTTATTCTAGTTACTATAATGGAGCAGATTATTATTATTGTTGTTGTATTATTGTTTTCGAGTACAAGTATTTACTTCTACTTAATGAGATCTGTCATAAAACATTCTCATTCTGGACATAATTGACAGACGTTTTGTTAGTGTGATTAAAAAAGAGGACCATCCTCAAACCCTGCATGCTACTTCAAATGGCCAATCAAAATATTTGTAAAAACCTAACCAGAAGTAGGCTACTTGGTTAATTTAGGGGAAACTATACTAATACTATACTACTACAATATGAACTTTGATGATGTGCGGATATCCGTCAGTGGCTCTTGTATAGAGAGAGTCAGAGTATAAATATGATGCAGCTTGACGAGAAATTTACATTTAAGTTCCATGTGGACAATCTTGCCTCTAAACTGCGACAGAAAATTGGTTTCCTGTACATAAACAGATCCAATTTTCCTCTATTTAGTAGAAAAGGGGGGGGTGGGTGGGGGACACTGTGCAACTGAACAAGCAAAACTGTACATTGGAATATTGACAAGACCATACTTGGTCATTTACTGTACATTGGGGGGGGGGGGGGGGGGGGGTTGTGTTAGGACATTTACAGGGGCCAGTTTAGAATTGCAGTCTCCCGTAGGTGTTTTGAGTGTTTTTGAAAGTGGGTAGTGATTCACATTCCTTTAGGTTTGGGTAGGGCGTTCCACATTGATGTGGCATAATTGCGAAACGTGTTTAGTCCCTTGTTTGAGCCGAATCTGGGTTTAACATGATTTGTGGAGCTCCCTCTGGTGTTGTGATCGTGGTATTCACTGACCTTTGGGAAGTATTTTGACATGTACATGGGTACCTTGGTCGTGTAGTGTATCTTGTAGACCAGGCCCATTGCAAGTTGCTGTACTCTGTCGTCTACTCTAAGCCATCCTAGGTTGTCAAAGTGGGCAGGGGTGAGGTGGGTTCTAGGAGTAAGGTCAAGCAGTAGTCTGACCAGTTTGTTTTGAGATGTTTGTAATTTTGTTTTTAGCGCCTTTGAGGTGCTTTGGTACCATGAGGTGCAAGCATAGTCGTAGTACCCTTGAATGAGTGCTCCTGCCAGAGTCTTCAGGGTATTCTTGTTTACCAGAGAGGAGATCCGGTACAAGAATCGTGTTCTTTGGTTGACTTTTTTTTATTACATTGGATGCCATTTTGTCACAGGAAAGATTTGCCTCTAGGATTACCAGGTAGGTAATATCGTCTTTCCTTGTGACAATATTGTCACCCACTGTAACTGAGAAGCCGTCGGTCTTGCTGAGTTTGTTATTTGAACCGAAGAGAATGGACTCTGTTTTGCCCATGTGTGAATGATAGTTTGTTATCAGCGAGCCATATGCAGATTTTTCCTAGTTCTGAGCTGAGGGTTTTCTCAACCTGTAACTTGTTCTTGTCAGAGACCAGCAGGGCTGAGTCGTCCGCAAACAGGAACAAGTTGCAGTCACAAGCTGACGACATGTCATTTGCATAAATTAGGAACGTGTGGATGCGTGTGGATGTGTGTGCTTTGAGTGCATTTGATGGTTGTTACATAGTGTTATTGTCATTTAGCATTCTGATGGCCTGAGGATAGAAGCTTCTTCTGGTCTCTCTGTGCTTGCCATGATAGGGTGGGTTGGCCTTCTGCAACAAACACTGGTATTTATTTATTTTTAAAGCCCTTATTGGTAAACAACCTGTTTATATCTCTTCACTGTTAGATTGGAATATTGGAACCTATTCAACTCGATCGAATGACTGGATGGTTTCTCAAGTTTGTTCTGATCTAGGGAAGGCAGCCTTTTCCTTTGATGCCTCTAACTGATGGAATGTCCTTCAACTCTCTGAAATTGGAGGATCTCCCTTCCCTTGGAATGTCTAAACGTATGATTTCAGACCATTGTGTGACTACCTGTAACTGTTCTTAGCTGATCTTTTTAAATTATTTGAAACTTTTTTTATTTTTACTCTGGTGTTTAAATGTCTGTGAATGTTGTTTGTATTATGTACCGTTTACATTTTGTACAATCGTCGTTTCTGTAAATGAGAAAAACCTCAGAGACTTACGATTTTAAATAAAGGTTGAAATGAAAAATACTGGAGCATGCGCAAAATCTGCATGATTTTAGTTTGAAATTAATATTTACTTGAGTAATTTTCTAGATTAGATTAGATTCAAATGTATTGCCATTATACAGCACACAAGTACAGTACAACGGAAATAAGTTTGGCATCCAACCAGAGTGCAAATGTAGCAGTAAATATTGCAACAGCAATATACAATGTACAGGTGGTTAAACTGGGTACAAAATATACAAATTAGTACTACTGAGTGTAGTGCTAATCAGATGAATGTACAGAGGTGTACAGTATTATATAAATAGAGACAGGATGACTACTGCTGGCCAGCAGCGTAACTAGTAAGAGTATAGGATATGTACAGTACATATATAGATATAGTAAAGAGCTGTGTGCAGGTAAATACAGCGTCAATGTGGCACAGAGTTCAGAGAGATGACAGCTGAGGGAAAGAAGCTGTTCCGGAGTCTGCTTGACTTGGACTGGAGGTTCCTGTAGCGTCTCCTGGAGGGGAGGAGAGCAAACAGTCCTTGTGGGGTGAGAGGTGTCCTTGACAATGCTGCGTGCCTTCCTCAGACACCGTTTGTGATGATAGACTCAATAGTAGGGAGTGGTGTACCAGTGATGCGTTGGACGGTTTTCACCACCCTCTGCAGTGCTTTCCGGTCTGAGGCAGTGCAGTTGCCGTACCAGCCTGTGATGCAGTGAGAATGCTTTCAATGGCACACCGGTAAAAGTTCACCAGAATCTGAGGAGACAGGTGGGCTTTCCTCAGTCTCCTCAGGAAGAAGAGGCGCTGGTGAGCCTTCTTGACCATATTGCTGAGGTGTTGAGGTGAAGAAAGGTCCTCGGAGATATGGACTCACAGGAATTTTAAGCTGGAGACACTCTCAACCTCCATCCCTTCCAGACAAGTAGTCTTCCTCCAACTTAAAGGGGGATTCCAGTGCAAAGCAACATTAATAATAACTTCATTTTATATAGCGCCTTTAAAAGACCCAAGGTCGCTTTACAAAAGTAACAAACATAGTGGACAGACACAACATACAATGTGAGAAATTAGGGGTTAAAGGCCAAGTTGAAGAGGTGGGTTTTGAGTGAGTCCAGAGTTGGGGCGTTGCAGAGTTCTGCGGGGAGGGAGTTCCAGAGGGTGGGAGCTGCCACACTGAAAGCTCTGTCCCCGAAAGTAAACTCATTTACCAGATTGAGGCATAACTGCTTCATTCTCTCAATGTGGCTGATCACCAATGTGATCTCTGCTCAGAATAAGATAATTTGGTGTCAATGTCGAAGAACTATGACAGTGGAATTTCCTGATACCTTGATCAATCAACTTCCAACTCTCTCTCTCTCGCCAGGTAACAGAGTAACTGAAATCCATGTTCATCCCCTCCATTCCTTGCGTGTGTTTGGTAGGTGTGGCAACCTTTGATTGTCTGACACACGCCCTTTTTTTAAAGCTGTGTAATGAAGTAGTTTCGGGCCATCTCCTGACAATACGTAGTGAGCTGGCTGCAAGATCAGTTTACACTGTAGTAAAAGAAACTTTTCTACAAATACAAGAGACCCTGAGGGGAATTCTCCTTTAAGTAAAATATTTATACTTCTACTAGTGAAATTACTAGTAGAGTAATTTATTTCAGTAATACCCTTTCCACCTCTGCAAACAACATCATGCAAATGCTAAGTATGTAAATGTACACTTAAACAAAATGTCTGTGATGGAATAAGCTACTATGAATTGGATTGCAGATCTGGCCATCATTAGCAAAAAAGAGTAGTAACAACAAAGAACAGACCACCACCAAAAACAATTAGGAGCAATGTCACAAATGCTAGCACTTGAAAAGTGGCAAAGTGCGATCATACGGATGCTAAAGATATCATGTAAGATGCAAGAGAAAAAGCTTGCGATACCAAAGAGAAAATGTATTCAAAACAACACCAAGAACACAAAGCCGCCTCCACAGAATCCAGTTGGGACAGTTTCTCTTCAAGTAAACTCTCTAGCACCATTAACTATAGTATGCAATGGTGTCTGGGTGTGGTGTGGTTTGGGGAAATGCCAATGCAAAACAAGTCTGATCTGTTCCTTTCCAACTCGTTGACTGCAAGGGAAACTGCACAGTTCAGGGGTAAAATATCAAACAAGGACAAGAATTAATTCATACTGGTGCAGAACTGATCTATAGATAAATAAATAAAAATAAGAATACAAACAAAAAAAAATGATGTCAGCTAACAAACTAAGAGTCTGTTTACTAGTTTCACCAATTGAAATATGGCAGAACGGTTGCCATGGATAGATGAACCCGGCTGGCAGCGCCACATAGTTTTACCCCTAGCTGAGCAGATGGCATGTCTTTAAACTGGCCGTCCACTTCTCATTAGGCAGAGCACGGCCCGAGTATCAAAGGGGGGAAATGAGCGACCTCGTTTGACTAATGAGAGTTCTCTCCCTTTCTCCACTGAAAATCCACAGCCTTCTATGTTCGTCCGTGGCACCTTCCGTCTGTCCACGGAGGACAGAACAAAAGAAGAGGGACGGCGACGGCGAAGACCTTAATTAATGCTGATTAGACACATGGATGGCTGATGAGGTGGCAGACGAGTGAGGGGAAACATGTAAGCATGCAAGAGTGCGAGTGAGTACACACACACACACACAAACACACACTCAAAATGTATCTACATTCATATGAATCTTTTCTTACAGGTTGGCTATACATGATGAATTCATTTCAAAACATCACGGAGGGCAATGATGAAATGAAACGTTTTTATCAGGAAGAAACAGCACTTCAGGAAAGATAGAAACTTCCCAGAGAGCTTCCTTCCCCTCCTCAGTGTCACAAATAGCTCATGTTGTATGACGTCTCCAGTGAAACTGTTGAGCAGGAAACAATAGCAGAAGTTTGCAGAGAAACAGCTGATGCAAAGCCACCTTACTCAAGAGGGACATGACAGCTATTATATACTGCACACTACACCCACCTTACTCACAGATAGGATTACGCTAGTAGTGAAATGACCCCTAATAATTCACCGCTCTGTTACCATGACGTACAACTGCATCAGAGGATACATGATTTCAGGTCATAGTATACTGTAAATCAAGTACAGTTTAGAGGAAGCGTGTTTTTCCCACACCAGTATAAAGCCAAAGTGCATTGGGTTCATCGCTCAGACTGTCTCACGTCGCTCAGTTGTGTTGTTGAGCCCTCGTGCCAAAGTCATCACTAACAACTAGGGATGGAACGATATTCCCATCTCATGATAAAATTCAATACACAATATGGGGTTCATGATTTGATATAACAACGGTATTTTTCGGAAGGAGCTGACATTATAGTAGTGTTACATAAGGGCAAATGTATTGCATTCTCCAATTCTACGGTTCTTAATTTACACATACAGTAGCTAGTGACGGTTAAGACATATTACAGCATAATTCTAAGCTGTACTGGACCACTGCTACCATTACTATCCAGGTTGGAGTTTTCAAACGCATCTTACCATCAGGATCATCTGGCTCCCAATACTAGAATGCATTTGGGAAACCTGAACCACTTACCTCACAGTGTATATGAAACCACTACTCCACTAACCTCAGTGTATATGAAACCACTACTCCACTAACCTCAGTGTATATGAAACCACTACTCCACTAACCTCACAGTGTATATGAAACCACTACTCCACTAACCTCACAGTGTACATCAAGTCAACCACTACTCCACTAACCTCAGTGTATATCAAGTCAACCACTACTCCACTAACCTCACAGTGTATATCAACCACTACTCCACTAACCTCACAGTGTATATCAACCACTACTCCACTAACCTCACAGTGTATATCAACCACTACTCCACTAACCTCACAGACAGTGTATATCAACCACTACTAATTGTCAGATGCAGTCAGGTTCATTCTTATTTTACTAGGTCAGCTGATGATGGACAGATTATGTTACCACGTCCAAAATCAAATGCTTTAAAGAGGACTGTTGTTTATCGTGCCATCAATCATTGGAATAACTGCCCACTGAACATAAGTAAATTGAATAGTAAAGTGTCTTTCAAATACCACCTGAGAATGCACTACTTAAATATGTGAGCAAAATATTCTGATGTTGATAATGATGTCTACAATGTTTTACTGTTTTTAGATTATCATTGTTAATTGTGATTGTCATAAATGTATCTCATGTTGTTATGTTTTGTGTTTTCTGTTATCTTTCTGTGTGGACCCCAGGAAGACTAGCTCACCACTTAGGTGACAGCTAATGGGGATCCTTTTAAACAATAAACAATACTCCACTAACCTCAGTGTATATGAAACCACTACTCCACTAACCTCACAGTGTATATGAAACCACTACTCCACTAACCTCACAGTGTATGGCAACCACTACTCCACTAACCTCACAGTGTATATGAAACCACTACTCCACTAACCTCAGTGTATATGAAACCACTACTCCACTAACCTCAGTGTATATGAAACCACTACTCCACTAACCTCAGTGTATATGAAACCACTACTCCACTAACCTCAGTGTATATGAAACCACTACTCCACTAACCTCACAGTGTATATGAAACCACTACTCCACTAACCTCACAGTGTATATGAAACCACTACTCCACTAACCTCACAGTGTATATCAATATCAACCACTACTCCACTAACCTGACAGTGTATATGAAACCACTACTCCACTAACCTCACAGTGTATATGAAACCACTACTCCACTAACCTCACAGTGTATATCAACCACTACTCCACTAACCTCACAGTGTATATGAAACCACTACTCAACTAACCTCACAGTGTATATGAAACCACTACTCCACTAACCTCACAGTGTATATGAAACCACTACTCCACTAACCTTGATTGATTGATTGATTGAAAACTTTATTAACAGATTGCAGAATGGGTACAATACAGTACAGCTCAATACACACAATTGTTAAGGGGATGCAGACCAGAGAAAGACTTTCGTCTTGTTTACATCAGGGTCCCCCATTTTCAATTCATCAGGACATATATGACATACATGACATACAGATAGTCAGTACTGCTACATCTATACATTTATGACATACCAGATTTGCAAATACAGTACTGTTTGTGATACAGAAGGAGTCAGGAAAAGGGAGTATATACATTTGACGTAGAAACTGTACATTGGAGGAGGTTGGGTGGGGGGGGGGGTTGGGTACACTGGGATATTGACAACCATACTGGGTAATCTACATTGGAGGTGGTTGGGGGGGGGGGCACACTGTATATACAAGCAAAACTGTACATTGAGGGGGGGGGGGGGGGGGGAGACACTGTACAAACAAACAAAATTGTACATTGGACTATTGACAAAACCATACTAGGTAAATGACTGTACATTGGAGGGGGTTGGGTTAGGATATTTACAGGGGCCAGTGTTGAATTGCAGTCTCCCGTAGGTGTCCCTTGAGAGAGGTTTTGAAAGTGGGTAGTGATCCACATTCCTTTACAGCTTTGGGTAGGGCGTTCCACATTGATGTGGCATAATTGCGAAACGTGTTTAGTCCCTTATTTGAGCCGAATCTGGGTTTAACATGATTTGTGGAGCTCCCTCTGGTGTTGTGATCGTGGTATTCACTGACCTTTGGGAAGTATTTTGACATGTACATGGGTACCTTGGTCGTGTAGTGCATCTTGTAGACCAGGCCCATTGCAAGTTGCTGTACTCTGTCGTCTACTCTAAGCCATCCTAGGTTGTCAAAGTGGGCAGGGGTGAGGTGGGTTCTAGGAGTAAGGTCAAGCAGTAGTCTGACCAGTTTGTTTTGAGATGTTTGTAATTTTGTTTTTAGCGCCTTTGAGGTGCTTTGGTACCATGAGGTGCAAGCATAGTCGTAGTACCCCTGAATGAGTGCTCCTGCCAGAGTCTTCAGGGTATTCTTGTTTACCAGAGAGGAGATCCGGTACAAGAATCGAGTTCGTTGGTTGACTTTTTTTATTACATTGGATGCCATTTTGTCACAGGAGAGATTAGCCTCTAGGATGGAACCCAGGTAGGTAATTTCATCTTTCCTTGTGACAATATTGTCACCCACTGTAACTGAGAAGCCGTCGGTCTTGCTGAGTTTGTTATTTGAACCGAAGAGAATGGACTCTGTTTTGCCCATGTGTAATGATAGTTTGTTATCAGCGAGCCATATGCAGATTCTGCCTAGTTCCGAGCTGAGGGTTTTTTCAACCTGTAACTTGTTCTTGTCAGAGACCAGCAGGGCTGAGTCTTCCGCAAACAGGAACAAGTTGCAGTCACAAGCTGACGACATGTCATTTGCGTAAATTAGGAACAGTAGCGGTCCTAGTATGCTTCCTTGTGGAACACCACAGCTCACTGTGAGGGGGGGGGATAGGGTACCGTTTACCTCCACCATCTGTTCCCTCCCCTCAAGGTAGGATTGCATCCAGCTCACTGATAGACTATCAAAACCAATTGCTTTTAGCTTGTCAATCAGAATGGAGTGATTGACCGTGTCAAAGGCCTTTTGTAGGTCCAGCATGACCATGCCGCAGTATTTGCCTGCGTCCACCTCTTGTTTGATGTGGTCATTCAAATAGAGAAGGCATGTGTCAGTGGAGTGGGATGTTCTGAAGCCAGATTGGAATTCGTAGATTCGATTTTTTTCCGCTAGGTACTTTTCGACCTGTTCGTAGACTATTTTTTCCATGACTTTCGAGATGGAGGTGAGAATAGAAACAGGGCGGTAGTTGCCTGGGTCTAATTTGCTGCCCTTTTTGTGCAGAGGGGTCACCCTCGCAATTTTGAAGTCCTTGGGGACGTGTCCCTGTTTTATGGAGAGGTTTATTATGTGTGTGATGATTGGGGTGATGGCGGCTGCTGAGTCTCTGAGTGTATATGAAACCACTACTCCACTAACCTCACAGTGTATATGAAACCACTACTCAACTAACCTCACAGTGTATATGAAACCACTACTCCACTAACCTCACAGTGTATATGAAACCACTACTCAACTAACCTCACAGTGTATATGAAACCACTACTCCACTAACCTCACAGTGTATATCAACCACTACTGCAATGGGCCTGGTCTACAAGATACACTACGCGACCAAGGTACCCATGTACATGTCAAAATACTTCCCAAAGGTCAGTGAATACCACGATCACAACACCAGAGGGAGCTCCACAAATCATGTAAAACCCAGATTCGGCTCAGACAAGGGACTAAACACGTTTCGCAATTATGCCACATCAATGTGGAACGCCCTGCCTAAAGCTGTAAAGGAATGTGAATCACTACCCACCTTCAAAAACACTCTCAAAAAACACCTACGTGAGACTGCAATTCGAAACTGGCCCCTACAAATGTCCTAACCTAGTTGTACAGTAAATGACCAAGTAAGGCTTTGTCAATATTCCAATGTACAGTGTAAAATGTGTGTGTGTCCCCTACCCAACCCCCCCCCCCCCCCCCCCCCACCTCCAATGTACAGCCCTCACCCAACCCCACCCCACCAACCTCCTCCAATGTACAGTTTCTACGCCAAATGTATATACACTCCTTTTCTGGACACTTTTGTATCACAAACAGTACTGTATTTGCAAATCTGATATGTCATAAATGTATAGATGTAGCAGTACTGTCTATCTGTATGTCATGTATGTCATATATGTTACGATGAATTGAAAATGGGGGACCCTGGTGTAAACAAGTCGAAAGTCTTTCTCTGGTCTGCATCCCCTTAACAATTGTATGTATTGAGATGTACTGTACTGTACCCATTCTGCAATCTGTTAATAAACTTTTCAATCAATCAATCAATACTCCACTAACCTCACAGTGTATATGAAACCACTACTCAACTAACCTCACAGTGTATATGAAACCACTACTCAACTAACCTCACAGTGTATATGAAACCACTACTCCACTAACCTCACAGTGTATATCAACCACTACTCCACTAACCTCACAGTGTATATGAAACCACTACTCAACTAACCTCACAGTGTATATGAAACCACTACTCCACTAACCTCACAGTGTATATCAACCACTACTCCACTAACCTCACAGTGTATATGAAACCACTACTCCACTAACCTCACAGTGTATATCAACCACTACTCCACTAACCTGACAGTGTATATGAAACTAGGGCTGGGGGGATAAAACGATAACCATAATTATTGCGATATATTTTAATAATCGATATAGATTTTTGTTTGTATTGTGACCTGCAACAGGGCAGCTTTAAAACCAGAGACAGTGGACAGACTTGTCTTTCTTGCCTGCAACTTAAAGTAATGGCTTTGCTTACGTCCAAATGACAATATTGACCAAATTGAGATTTATTTTTATCTTGTCCATTTATTTAGTTTGCTTTCTAATTTAAAATACAGTTTGAAACCGTCTGTACACAGTAGGCTATGTGTGCTAGCAGAGCTAGTCTCCAGTCACGAGTCACGGTGCACATGTGCGGTGGTTTGTCCACCAAAAAAGCGCCAAAAGATAGAAAATAAACTAGCAGAGCCAGAACTGTTCAACTCCCCTGGAGGCCTATTCTTTAATCCCAGCCGAAGAGTGCTGCCGAGTGCTTCCGCGTTTTCCCTGATTGGCCGCGACACGCCCCGCGGCAGAGCTTGCGGCATTAGGTAGCCGTAATCCCAGCTGTTTTTCCATCAACGCTTAGCTCAACTGGTACGCCGCCGTGCTTGTGACCAACACAGCACGGCGCGTTATAAAATGTTTTGCCATATCGCCCAGCCCTATATGAAACCACTACTCCACTAACCTCAGTGTATATGAAACCACTACTCCACTAACCTCAGTGTATATGAAACCACTACTCCACTAACCTCACAGTGTATATCAACCACTACTCCACTAACCTCACAGTGTATATGAAACCACTACTCCACTAACCTCACAGTGTCAACCACTACTCCACTAACCTCACAGTGTATATGAAACCACTACTCCACTAACCTCACAGTGTATATGAAACCACTACCCCACAGTGTATATAACCTCACAGTGTATATGAAACCACTACTCCACTAACCTCACAGTGTATATGAAACCACTACTCCACTAACCTCACAGTGTATATGAAACCACTACTCCACTAACCTCACAGTGTATATGAAACCACTACTCCACTAACCTCACAGTGTATATGAAACCACTACTCCACTAACCTCACAGTGTATATGAAACCACTACTCCACTAACCTCACAGTGTATATCAGTGTCCAGTAGCTGGAAGCTCCTCAGCCAGACACCAGGCTCCACGTCCAGCTGGACGTCCACGCGGTGGCTGGACCTCAGGCACAGTAGCCTCTTCATCCTCCCCACTCTGGACCTCAGGCCACGGGACTCCCCTCCAGTGCCACCTCCTCCACACAGAGCCAAGGTGGACCTCATCTCCCACTGCAGTCGTAGGATGGCCTTGTGTCACGCTATGGATCAGACCTCCATCACAGCTGCTGCTGGATAATGTAAAAGGAATGTCATGTGTAAATTGCTTTTTTATCCTCAATCCGAAAAAAACAAAAAATAACAGTTTGTTTTTTAACTTCTAGTAGCCTAAGCAGGGGAAGAATTAAAGCAGTTTACTAGAGGCCTTTAATGAGGTCAAAAGTAGGGATGTCCCAATACCACTTTTTTTGCAGACCAATTACGAGTACAAGTTTACATTTTGGTATTTGCCAATACGGAGTACCGATACGAGTACTTAATAATACCAATATAGTTCTAACAATGACTTTGAAAACTCCTCACTTTGTCACTGTAACAAATGCATTGAAAATTTGAAAATACATGACATTTTTACATTAAAATAATATAAATATAATAATTTTGTGTTTTCCGTAACAACACTGAGTAGCAGTAGCAGTCAGAGTAGTTCTACGAGTACAAATCCATGAGCACAGTATCGGATCCAGTATCGGTATCAGTCAAAAGGTAAGTTAATGTTTCACCGAATTCATTATTTATTACATTTATCGCGCAGATCACATTGAGCTTGATTGTTTTCAACATAACTTAATTTCAGGTTTTACGAGCATTGTGACACGAATGAGACCAATTCTATGAAACCGAACTGTCTCAAGAACAGGAAGACACTGGGGGGAAAATATTCCAACTCAAAACATGTCTATACTCAGAGAGTATTACACTATGTCAAATACAATCCTATAGTTAGTCATTTATTCTGTACTCAAACTGACTTAAATCCTTACACGACTCAAGAGTCACAGTAAGTATACGTCAGGCAAATCAGGGCTGGCATTAAAGTGCAACAACAAATGCAGTAAAAAATTAAGTATTGTTTGACTGTGCCAGTATTTCAGTAAACAACAGAATAATGTGACCATGAGTAAAATAATGTTCTGGTCAACCTTCCACTTAGACTTACAGTAGGCTGGCTACAGTATGTAGCATACCTGTAGTCTACACTACCTGGATTAGCACATAATTGATAAATAAGGGACATTCGTGTTAGCCTGTATTTAGAGTAGTACTAGCTAAACAAAAATGACTGATCGAGTCAATGTTACAATATCCCCATTGAGAAACATATTTATTTAACAACGACACCTAGTACAAGCCATTATCAACAAACCACTTAAATAGGAATGAAACACTTAACTGTACCTGTGTCGCTTTCTCCAGAATCTGCTTCATGTAGTCAGATAACCCCAAATGTATCCTGAAGACCATGTTAAAGATGTATTATTTTGGATGGAGAGAATATTCCAAAGGGCTTCACAGTGATGATGCGACAGTCACAGATCAAAACAGACACTGGCATTCGTCATTGTCACTGAGGACTTTTGTTTGTTCTCTGTGGGTGGATGTGGGGTGTGTGTTGGAATGCCCCCCTCCCTGTTTGCCTCTGTGCCTAATCTTCTAATAATATGGCCCGTTTGATTACACGTCTGTCAGATCCCATCTTTCCACTCCACTGCTCTCTTCATTAGAGGAAACTGCCCCCTTTCTGTCTATATATCGGAGTGTGAATTGTTAGTAAGGCCCACATAATTTCAAAGCCCATAGCGTATCGATATGTTACCAGATTTTTACCTGGCTGTTAGCAGTGCACACTCTGCATACTAGTTTTGCGAGTACAAAAATCGACTTGTTGCTCTTCGAATTTTCAGTTCAGGTTGTAAGGCAATTTGTCTTTTTATAATTTAAATGTCTTGGTCTGCGGATGTGCCTACTTTTCGGAACATATGAAAGGGAGACAGTGATAATGAGGCCTATATTGAAACCGGTGCTGAAACCCGTTTGAATTTGCTTTATATTTAATGATTAGTGATTATTTTTAGGCAGTGGGAGTGGTTAAGGATAGGGTTATAAATAACTTTTAAGGTTAACATTATGACGATTTGCGGCTTTGCCGTTTGGCCAAAAAAAAAACCGTGTGATCTTATCACCGGTACTTCAGCAACATGCTACTCGTGTGATCTAGCATAAACCAAATTACAAATACAAGTACACCACGGTCGTCATGTTAGCCAAGCTGCAACGCCACTCGTGGTCATTAAACCGAACCCTTACCTTTACCTTAATCCTAACCTTAACATCGGACGTCCCACCCTAACCTAAAATAGAGATTTTTTTTGTGATCAGAGAGCGATTTACCACTTCGCACCTGACCATCGACGTCAGTCTGATTTGCTTATTATGTGTGACTGGAGAGGATTCTCTCATCTCCTGCTCATTTAGAATAGACAACACAAATTCTAGTATTGTCATGACATACCACGTGACGTCAACCAATATGACACAATGCCAGAGCTCACTGGCCATTGTTATAATTTAATGATAAGATAGTAGATAAGAAAAGATAACGCATTCAAAGCAGTGCCAGTGGGGTGAAAGCGAAAACGTGGACAGGCCGCATTTCTATCAAATGTTGTCCCCTAACCAGTGGCGTCATTTCAGTAAAAGCCAATTAGGTATGGCGAGGGAGGGGGGTTCCCCCTTGGTGGATTTTTTTTGTCAAATCAGTTGTGCAATAGTCACTTTTGGTGAGTTGTTTCTATACAATTCACTTATATGACATTTAGGTATGACACAGGACTACACAAGCATTTTTAGTATAGAAATGTGTCAACAGACTAAAGCAGGGAACCACAATATTTTGCATACGAATTATGCAGAATGTAATATCATAATATCATCATATTATTTTTCTTGCAATTGAGCCAATTTTCCTTAGGTACGTGGTTTTGAGGTGTGTGTTCAACAGAATGTAGTATCAAAAACACATTCACAAAAAGTATGGGTTACTGAATGCTGAACTGCACTGTTATAATCACTAAGCCATTGTAAGACCTTACCTGTGTCCCTGTATCACTTGTCTCTGCTGCCCTTTGATTAAAAAACGTCTGTATGTCCATTTTCCTTTTTTTGTGTGGCATATTTCAGTTAGTCACAGTAAAAGTCACCTAGTAAAAGTGAGATAATTGACAATATCAAAACATGCTAGGGCTGTACCGAATAGTTCGAAGCTTCGTTCATAATGTTGACATTCAAATTCTAAATCAACATAAAAAATTGTAATAATATATTTTTTTTTATAAAAATTTTGATTTACCAAGGTATGGCGAGTGCCATACCTTGCCATACCAAAACGACGCCCCTGCCCCTAACATTCCCTCAGTGCAATCTGAGTCTGACATGCACCCTTCCCCCATCTCCCATTGGATAGCTGACTAGTGACTCACTTCGCCTACAATTATTAGCTTGGGAGGGGGGGGGGGCATGGTATAAATTCAGTGTAACTATCAATTTCAATGTAACTATCGATATCGATAATGTTAGCTAGCTATTTTTGGATCTCAATAGCTAATTTTAGATATCGTTAGCCAGGCCCGTTTCTTGCCATATGCAGACTATGCGGTTGCATAGGGCCCCCGAAGGCCTATAAATGACCTTATTATGACCAAGTCACACATCTCTGGATCGGGCCAAATCTCCCCTTTCCAATGGCAGAGTTCAATCTGGATTTAGTACCACCAGGCGCCCCTGACAGGGCAGCAAAATCTGTGAATGAAATCTATTGTAAGTACATAGTTACCTTTTTATAATGTAAATTTCGCCGCCATTTTTCATCAGATTGCAACACAGTTCTTTGCTAGACGTTCACAGAAAGGTAGAGAAACTAACTCTGTTCTGTTTTATGGCAATAACGTTCAGGTCTGTTCCAGCCGTGAGATATGATCCTGAAATTTTTTTTCGAAAAAAGCTTTTTTTTTATTGACATGGGGCTGGCGTGAGCAGGGAAGTGTAGTTTTTTGAAATTCGATAGCCCTGGGCTGGGTCTTTTCAATAAACGCCTTTTTCCGACTCGATTCGCTGAGATTTCTATAAACACATATTTCACTAATAACACTTAAAATCATTGGTAAACAAACGTAATGCTGAAAATATACACAATGACTGCTGTTTTGACAGGGTTAGGGTCTTTACTCTTGGCTACATTTGAAAAAGAAACACAACATTAATTCATACATTCTGTAGAGATGGATTTATGGCGTGATATCAATCTTGTACCAGTAGCGGACCGCTCAGGCTTAAGAGGTTAAAGGGTTTGGAATCCCCCTACCATAGTTTCACAAAATAGGCAGAAAAAACAACAACTACTTATCCCTGCTAGATATTATATAAGATACCAAAAGATACCAAAGCAGACAGGCCAAAACCACTGTGTATGTTCACTGTTGTGTTTACTGCTTGATACACTACAGGGCCAGGCTTTATAAACTATCTCAGGGGGGACTATACGACACTAGGTGACACCAATGTACAGTTTTTTCCCCTTCGGATGTATATATTTTTTATGATCTATTTTTACTACAGAGTTCTGTATATCTGTATGTCTTGTATGCAGGGCTTGACGTTAACTTTTTGGCTCACTAGCCACTGTGGCTAGTGGTTTTCCAAAGTCACTAGCCACTCAGCATTTTCACTAGCCAAAAATCCCCGCACTTGCGCCCCCACCCAAAAAGTAATAAATATAGGTAATTTCTTCTTCACTAACCCCTGCTGGGGACAGTATCATTGTAATCATACTGCCAGTGCTACACGCCAACTGTACAACTGTGCTTCTGACTGTTGACTCCATTGTTTACTACTGCCTGCGACCAGTGACTCAGCCGCAAAAGGAGCTCCAGTTGGGGCAACGGCTGACTGGGACAAGATGGAGGGTGTAGATGTGGAAGAGTTGTGTTGAACCTAGCAATTACATTGTTGCTCCAAACGCTGTGAACATTATCATTGACACACCTATGCCTTGGCTGTGTTGAACCTAGCAATTATATTATTGCTCCAAACGCTGTGAACATTATCATTGACACACCTATGCAGGGCTTGACGTTAACTTTTTGGCTCACTAGCCACTGTGGCTAGTGGTTTTCCAAAGTCACTAGCCACTCAGCATTTTCACTAGCCCTGGGCAGGTGTCAACGTCAAGCCCTGCTTGTATGTCATAAATGTCCTGATGAATTGAAAATGGGGGACCCCGATGTAAACAAGACGAAAGTCTTTTTCTGGTCTGCATCCTCTTAGCAGTTGTTTTGTAAGTTGTTGAGGGCCTTGTAATAATAATAATAATAATAATAAACTTTATTTGTATAGCACCTTTCATACAGAAACTGCAGCTCAACGTGCTTTACAACAGAAAAAAGACATAAAATTAGCACATAAAGACATATGCAGACATATAAAATCACAGTTTTTCACATTAGGATCTAGCATCCCAACAGGCCACCTTGTTTATGGTTTGATTCAGTTTTAAATAGACAATAATAAAAAGAGTAAGATAGAATAGACAGAGTAAAATAGTGCACATAAAGTGCAGACATATAAAATCACAGTTTTAAATACAGTTTTAATAATAGTTCTGGATTACTGTTTAACAGTTTAAAGTCGTCTGTTTGGTATCCACAGTTTAAAACTTGACAGTCTTCCCTCCTGTTTGATACCCACTTTGACCCTTTGAACCTCCCACTCAGGGCAAACCTCCCTCTCTCAGGGCGCAGTTCTAGGCCTAGGTCCTACACAGTTTTAAAGCCTGACATTCTTTCTTGTTTGATACCCACACAGTTTAATACCTGACAGTAGGTGGTGAGTTGAATTGTATATATTTTTTTATCCACTTTTTCTCCTTATTTTTCTATTTTTCTCCCATCCCAATTTCGCCTCACCAATTCTCCCCTCCCCTGTCTCGAACGTTGCTAGACTATGCCTCCCACTGGTCGGCTGCAGTGAGGACCAAGCCTTGCATCACGTGTCCCCTCCGGGACACGAGGAGGCAGCTGTCGCATCTTTTCACCTGTACAGCGTGATCTCTCAGCGGCGAGGAGTAACGCGTGGGAGGCTCACGCTGCCCCGTTGCTTCCTGATTCTGCTGTACAGGCGCACCAACCGACCTGTAGTCGCTGTCCACAACGTCCAATCCCCACCCACCAGCTTTCCCACCCCTAACACTGCCAATTGTGTTAGTATGAACGACCAGCCAAGCTGGTAGCAACGCCGAGAGCTGGGCTCGAACCCAGCATATCCTGCGTTAGTGGCGAGCACCTTGCCCACTGCACCACTTGGCCGCCCTGTGGTGAGTAGAATTTTGAAGTTTACCCTGTGTTTAACCGGGAGCCAGTGGAAGTCATGGAGAGTCTTGTTCTTTCATATCAATGTCAAGTCAATGGTAAATTACTGAGTGGTTCATATGATCAAAAAGGACAATTTAGTGATAGAAGGATAACTATTCTCCCACACAGACCAACTTCTCTGCATGCGCAATCCAGTGGTTTCTGCCAGAGTCCATAGTTATCATGGCAACCACTCACTTCATGATTGGCAGAGATCTCATGATTCATTTTAAACTCACGTTTCGCCTCAAAATGCAGTGAAATATAATTTGATCACATTTAATAATTTCCTTTGAATATATTTGTTTTGTAGCGAGTTGTTACGGATTTCCCCATTCAAAACTCCTGCAATGCTCTATCTCCTCATCATCTAGATGGTCTCTGTTACAATCTCTGTTGTTTTGACATGGATTCTGCAGCCAACTGAATTTACCTCTCTAATAAAGACTTGTTGACCAAGATGTCTGCGATGGAATACTCTGAACTATACACGTGTCAAGAATTCAAATAAATTAAAGCTACCATGTGGGCAAGCCTCTCTGTGAAACTTTAGAATGGAATACAGTATCTCTGCATTACTGCTACTGTACACTTGTCAATGAAACTTGTTCACAGTAGACTTTGTCAGTACAGTCACCTTAAAGGAGATCAAAGAAAGAATCAAACTTGTGATGTAATCAAGTATAAAGTCTGGAGCTGCTCCATTGACAATGAATGCTGATTTTGTGGACCCACAGTGCATTTATTTGATCCAATTTAGCTTTATATAGCAGCACTATAGTAGTGGTCTCAGTTCTGAAACAGAAAGTATACCTATGAACTCCATTCAACTCAGTGTCATCTATAAAATATTCTCCAATTCATCATCTATGGAACAGCTTCAGACATTTAATAATGTCACAAGTCTGAGTTTTACGCTCTAGAGTTTATTTTCACTAATATTTTTGTACTGATTCGACCAGAGGAATAACATGTATGGATTCTGAAATTGGGCATAGATAAGATATGTTTTCGAGCAAAATTCAAACAAAGAAATAGCTTTAAAAGTTTTAATTTTAACAATTAAAACCAAATATTGATTCACATTGCAGTGAAACTGGTTGCACACCATCCAAAGACACACACACACGCACACAATGAATGCGTAATCCCTATGACTCAGTGGACTGAATCAAAAAGGTTTTGTTCAGCGTCTGTCTGTGGTTACATAAGTCATTCAATCACTGCCGCTGCAATAATGAGCGAGAGAGGGAGAGAGAAGTAATGAATTAGTGACTGGCATCATTGATGCTTTGATATGACGAATTATCCTGCCAAAAGCTGATGATGGTGAGTCTTCATAAAGGCACCAAATATTTTTAATAATACAGTCAGTGTACAATGAAAAACACTTAATTATAAGTATTGAGTTTGTAAAAAAAAAAATTTATTCAGCAAAGTATTTTAGTGCAGCTTTTCAGAATGTTTACACATAGAAATTCATCTGGTTCAGACTCTGCCTGAGCCCTAGGGTAAAGTATTTTCTTCCCTTGTCATTGCTTGGAAACTGCCAGTAGGAGCCATTGTTGATGTACTGTAAGCCACTAATGACTATTGGCTATGGTTGTCAGATAATACATCACATCAGTTTTCATTGTACTGCAGGCTACGGTACATCATGACTGTAAGATGACCTTGTTACAGTACATTCACAATAGTTTTGATCTGAGGAACAATGGTACAGTAAAAACCTTTGGGACAGGTGACCTACTCCTCCCGGTCCCGTTTAGGCTTATGCACGTGACGCATCACCAGCTGCAAGGGTTAAGGAATGTGCGGCTACAGACAGGGGGGGAAGAACATTGCTAACCAAGTCTTGTGATAACATTAGGACAACTGCCTAATGCCTCCACCAATATAGAGTATCACTTCTTGTTAAAGGAAAATCTACATCTACAATCTGGCATCTACCCTGGAGTTAGACAAGAAGCTACATACCCTTTTTCTTCTCTGTGCATGCAGTAGGAGTAGGAAGACACGCACCATTAGCCTAGCTTAGCATCAGTCACTGGAAGTAGGTTCCTCCATTAGCCTAGTTCCAAACGTCTTCCTACTCCTACTGCATGCACAGAGAAGAAAAATGTATCTTCTTGTCTAACTCCAGGGTAGATGGCAAATAAGCTAATTTCCAAAATGTTGGAGTTTTCCTTTAAAGAAGCAGTATTTTGAGTATTAATAACTAACAAGAGTACCTACGCTGAAATAGGTATTTAAATAATTTATCTAGAGGCTTACCTTCTAAATTATTTGACTTTAAGACAATGTTTAAGATTTTTTTTCTCAAAAGTAATTTGCGAATCCAATTTATTCATAACTTAGGAAGAAATACAAGACAAAAATTAAGAATAATCTTTTTTAAATATATATTTTTTTTAAATTGTGAATACCAACATTTCTTTTTTTTCTGGAAAAATTTCACTTGAGAAGAAATGTGTACTTAAGATAGTTTTGTGAATCTGGCTCATTCTGGGATCAGAATGTCAATGGGATATTTTCCAAAGCTAAAACTACAAGTTGTGGGGGTCCCTCAAGGGAGTGTCCTAGGGCCACTCTTTTTATTATTATTATTATTATTATTATTATTATTATTATTATTATTATTATTATTATTATTATTATTATTATTATTATTATTATTATTATTATTATTATTATTATTATTGTTTTTTTTTTTTTTTTTTTTTTTTTTTTTTTTTTAATGATATATTAATGACCTGAAGGCTGCCTGTTCATCTGACCTTTTTCTTTATACAGACGATTCAGCTTTTCTCATGTCAGATAAAGGTTTAGCAGTTGTGAAAAGTCTTTGAGTGAGGAGCTTCAAAGTGTTCGGACTTGACCCATCCCGTCATCCTTCCGCCCAAGGGCAGCCGGGAGCAGACATGGGTTGCGGCGTGGGGCCGCACCCGGGGACCAATCCAAGTGCTCCTGTCTGTCTTCGTCAGGGACACGACAGCGTTAGCTGCATGTTTTTAGATTGGGTTTATCTCTTTTTCTAGAGGGAATCGAACCCAGGACCCTCTTGCTGTGACAGTCTTAACCACTACACCACGTGTCGCATGAGGGGAGGCCATGGCTCTGAAAGCCCTCACTAAAATCAGCCAAAAGACAATTATTGGCAAGAAAATAAGCGTTGTTGGACAGATCAACATTAAAGTTGTTAGCCAGAGCATTAGTTCAATGCCATTTTGACTATGCCTCTACCTCCTGGTTCAATAGTACACCATAGCGCATCAAAAACAAACGTCAGAACAAACTTCCCAAAACAAATTCATCAGGGTTGTGTTAAAGTTCCCTCCCCATACTCATCTTGACTCAGTATATTTTCAACAATTAAATTGGCTTCCAATTGAAAAACTAGTCATACAAATCAAGTTGGGACTTACCAATACAAATTTTCCTAATGAGGTCCCCAAATATCTATCCAACTACTTTAATAGCTTCAGAGACGATCACAACTATCTATGCAACAAGAGGCGGCTCAACAGATTCTTATCATTTTTAGATCCAAGAGTTCAATGGGCAAAGATTTTTATACATGGCTGCAATTGAATGTAATAAATGTCTAGTATCTCTGGAACTCATTGAAGCAGAGAGACATTTTGTCAAATAGATCTATCTATCTCTTCCTGGGCTTTTTCTTGGTTTTGGAGTCAAGGATCAGCTGAGACTGACACTTCAGCGCCTCTCGAGAGATGATGTCGGCCTCGTCCTCTTCACTGTCTTCATCATCTGAGACAGATGAGGGAAATGGTTTGAGAGAGAAATAGATTGATAGATCAAGACAAGTGTCTGTGTGTGTGTGTGTGTGTGTGTGTGTGTGTGTGTGTGTGTGTGTGTGCGTGCGTGCGTGCGTGCGTGTGTGTGTGTCAACTAACCGTCAAAAGGGTCTAGCTTCTGGTCCTCGGGCAGTTTGATGCGGGTGTTGCAATCGGGTAACTTCCCCATGATTCTGGAAATGAACTACACAGATACACACAAAAATATGCACAATCACACACAAACCCACCAAACCACCACAATCTTTTCAACTTTCTTTTGCTTTCTGCTAAAAAAGAAAAGAAAAAAAAGAAAAAGGAGTTCTTTAATAATTTTTGGATTGTGCAGTGATGAGTAGGGTAGGAAAAGGCATCAAATATGAAGTGGAAGATTTTGCCATATTGCATGGGTGCATTCCACCTGAGCAGACTGGCTAACGTAAAAAGAAAAAGAAGCCAGGCCAACTCCCCTACTTATTACCAAATCACTATCAGTCTGGAGTTACATGAACTACTGAGATTATACAGAACACATAGCAGTCAATGTCATTTGTAAATGACAGACGTTGTTACGTCACAACAATCTTGTCTACAGGTACAATCAGATATGGTATGGCAGCAGTAAAGGTGCCGTTGTGCATTTTGTAATCAAGAACAAACATTTTAGTTGGTTTACACAACTTTCCATTTTCCAGGAGAGATAAGCTACGCAAGCGTGATGGCATGGCTGAATATCATGCATCTCATTTTGGCTGGTTACTCTTAGTAAACATGGTGCTCAGGCTCTGGTAACATGACAGGTGACTGGATGATTTAACGCTACAGTTTAAAGATGCTACAATGACACCTACCAGTGGAAGCTCACATCTGTAAACCCTGACGGATGGGATTGTTCCTCATTATATATGCAATGATACTGTACATGCTAGTGTGCCAAACTACATCACAGGCATGATTGACAGACATATAGCCCAGTCACCAACCACATGCTGGTCATGTTTTGTACTAGAAACACAACACCATAGTAGTGGCACTGGCTGAACATTCCCATTAAAATGCAGCTCCATTTTACTGTTACTGTAGCTCCAGTCAGTGCCAGGCTCACTCTCACCTCCTCGTCCTCCATCTCCTTCATGATGGCAGCCTGGTCCTTCCCCTCAAGCTCCTTGTGCAGCAGCTGCAGCTTCAGCTCACACTGAGACAGAAGCTCCACCACAAGCTCCCCACAGTCCGGGGACAGCTGTGCCCCTGTCCCCTCAGCCTGGGGAAGCTGTGCCCCTGTCCCCTCAGCCAGGGGAAGCTGTGCCCCTGTCCCCTCAGCCTGGGGAAGCTGTGCCCCTGTCCCCTCAGCCTGGGGAAGCTGTGCCCCTGTCCCCTCAGCCTGGGGAAGAAGGATGGTGGATGGGTGGATGGATTTTGAAGGTGGGTGGATGGGTGGATGGATAGATAGATAGATAGATAGATAGATAGATAGATAGATAGATAGATAGATAGATAGATAGATAGATAGATAGATAGATAGATAGATAGATAGATAGATAGATAGATAGATAGATAGATAGATAGATAGATAGATAGATAGATAGATAGATAGATAGATAGATAGATAGATAGATAGATAGATAGATAGATAGATAGATAGATAGATAGATAGATAGATAGATAGATAGATAGATAGATAGATAGATAGATAGATAGATAGATAGATAGATAGATAGATAGATAGATAGATAGATAGATAGATAGATAGATAGATAGATAGATAGATAGATAGATAGATAGATAGATAGATAGATAGATAGATAGATAGATAGATAGATAGATAGATAGATAGATAGATAGATAGATAGATAGATAGATAGATAGATAGATAGATAGATAGATAGATAGATAGATAGATAGATAGATAGATAGATAGATAGATAGATAGATAGATAGATAGATAGATAGATAGATAGATAGATAGATAGATAGATAGATAGATAGATAGATAGATAGATAGATAGATAGATAGATAGATAGATAGATAGATAGATAGATAGATAGATAGATAGATAGATAGATAGATAGATAGATAGATAGATAGATAGATAGATAGATAGATAGATAGATAGATAGATAGATAGATAGATAGATAGATAGATAGATAGATAGATAGATAGATAGATAGATAGATAGATAGATAGATAGATAGATAGATAGATAGATAGATAGATAGATAGATAGATAGATAGATAGATAGATAGATAGATAGATAGATAGATAGATAGATAGATAGATAGATAGATAGATAGATAGATAGATAGATAGATAGATAGATAGATAGATAGATAGATAGATAGATAGATAGATAGATAGATAGATAGATAGATGGGTGGGTGGAGGGATGCAAGGACAGTTGTGTGGAGAGAATTATGACACATCTCCTACTAGAGCTGGGCAACATGGAAACACATGGATCACAATATTCAGAAGGTTTTTGACACCTTTATACAGTATATCATACTAAGATCTGCTCAGGTGTAAAAAGAAAAACACATATCACATTGGGTTGCAGGGTAATGATATATTATTCAATTGATAATAATAATTTTTACTTTTATCATTTACTTTTTTATCATTAAACGAATCATTAAACAGAATTGTGTATCATGACTCACATTATCGAAATATTGTATCCCATGGTACGATAACACAGACAGATGACAAACAATAAATATGGGTATATTAGTCGACCCTACTTTCCTACCAGTTTGATATGCTGATGAATATGGATATAATACCAGCTCTACCTTCCTACCAGTTTGATATGCTGATGAATATGGATATAATACCAGCTCTACCTTCCTACCAGTTTGATATGCTGATGAATATGGATATAATACCAGCTCTACTTTCCTACCAGTTTGATATGCTGATAAATATGGATATACCAGTTTGATCTCTTCTAGGTGGTATATTACCAGTGAGATATTCTGCAGCTTCTCTGCTAGGTGGTATATTACCAGTGTTGGGCAAGTTACTTTTAAAAAGTAACTAGTTACAGTTACTAGTTACTTCTTCCAAAAAGTAACTAAATTACATACTCAGTTACAAATTATAAAAGTAACTAGTTACTTCAGAAAGTAACTATTGCGTTACTTTCAAGATTTTTTTTTACATAAACAACATACACAAATCTAAACTATTTGAATGTTGCTGTGGGACAAAGTGAGACTAGCCTCCAATCAAATGCCATGTATGTAGCTATTATAATTACTATGTTTACATAGTGGATCATACAAATACAAACACAATAGATGTTTTGGAACTTTTGATATGTATTGCCCCTCAACAGGCCACAACTGGGCAACATTAAATTATGCTTGTTAAGCACTATACCAAAAATAAATAACAAATATATACTGATTGATTGAACATTTTAATTAACAGATTGCAGAATGGGTACAGTACAGTACGGCTCAATACACACAATTGTTAAGGGGATGCAGACCAGAGAAAGACTTTCATCTTGTTTACATCAGGGTCCCCCATTTTCAATTCATGACATTTATGACATACACAACATACAGATATAAGAATCTAATCGAATCATCTAAACTAATCTAATCATGACATTTAAGACATGCATGACATACAGATATATATATATCTCTGAGCACCAGACTGTGCTATTAAACCAGGAAGTGCAGCACTATGTTGATAAGGCTGTCAGCAGTAGAGCCACTACTGTAGTGCCTTGCGCTGCAACACAACAAGAGTGAACAAAAAACGCTCATGGACCCGCGGTCTGTCGTTGACTGCTCGCTTGTGTTGTTCGTTGGATTAGTTTTGGATTATTTGGGCTTGCCAAACAAACTATCAAAACGTACACTACACGGACCCGCGGTCTCACGCTGACTGAGTCGCTTGTGTTGACGCTGTGTCAGACTCTGGATGCTTTCGAAACACCCGCCCACCTCTACCTCTGATTGGCTTACCATGACATTTTACTCAACCTCAGCCAATCGCGCACTGCCCACTAACCAGGAAGAACAGTATGCCTCTCAGCGCAGAGATCTGTCTGATGAAAGAAACAGGTTCAATCATAGTAACGCGCCGCATTTTTTGGCAGTAACGGTAACAGCGTTATTAAGATGGGAAGAGTAATCCGTTAGATTACTCGTTACTGAAAAAACGAACGCTGTTAGTAACGCCGTTACTTATAACGCCGTTATTCCCATCACTGTATATTACCAGTGAGATATGATGCAGCTTCTCTGCTAGGTGGTACATTACCAGTGTGATATGCTGCAGCTTCTCTGCTAGGTGGTACATTACCAGTGTGATATGCTGCAGCTTCTCTGCTAGGTGGTACATTACCAGTGTAGTGTCCTGCAGCTTCTCTGCTAGGTGGTACATTACCAGTGTGATATGCTGCAGCTTCTCTGCTAGGTGGTACATTACCAGTGAGATATGCTGCAGCTTCTCTGCTAGGTGGTACATTACCAGTGTAGTGTCCTGCAGCTTCTCTGCTAGGTGGTACATTACCAGTGAGATATGCTGCAGCTTCCCTGCTAGGTGGTACATTACCAGTGTAGTGTCCTGCAGCTTCTCTGCTAGGTGGTACATTACCAGTGTAGTGTCCTGCAGCTTCTCTGCTAGGTGGTACATTACCAGTGTAGTGTCCTGCAGCTTCTCTGCTAGGTGGTACATTACCAGTGAGATATGCTGCAGCTTCTCTGCTAGGTGGTACATTACCAGTGAGATATGCTGCAGCTTCTCTGCTAGGTGGTACATTACCAGTGAGATATGCTGCAGCTTCTCTGCTAGGTGGTACATTACCAGTGTAGTGTCCTGCAGCTTCTCTGCTAGGTGGTACATTACCAGTGAGATATGCTGCAGCTTCTCTGCTAGGTGGTACATTACCAGTGAGATATGCTGCAGCTTCTCTGCTAGGTGGTACATTACCAGTGAGATATGCTGCAGCTTCTCTGCTAGGTGGTACATTACCAGTGAGATATGCTGCAGCTTCTCTGCTAGGTGGTACATTACCAGTGAGATATGCTGCAGCTTCTCTGCTAGGTGGTCCACTCCAGCGCCGACAGTGCTGAGGGTTCTAAGCAGCCAGTCCAGATGTTCCTTGGCTGCGTCACAGCGCTCCTGCTCGGCCTGCAGGTGCTGCTCACATTCCTCCAGCATCTGTTGACGGCTGTTGAACAGGAATGGAGGAAGGATAGAGAGAGAGAGAGGGATAGAGAGACATCACACAATTACTAGCTGCCAATGAAGATCATTTCAAGGCCCATAATCATCCAGATTCTTGTATGAGCACTGCTGCCGATTATAACCAGCTAGGCCTTTCAAACCATAGTGAACTAGAATGGGTGCTCATTGTAGCACATATGTCCATGGCATGCTATAGTTGGTAATAAATATTTCCCACCAATGAATGAAGGACGTTCTGGCATGTACAGTGTACACATACTGTATGTTTTATGTCGTCTCTAGTGGCCTTTTCAGGATGTGTGTGAGTCACAAGTGCTTTCATGCAGTGTGTGGTTTTCATTGAGATTGATGTGTCTTTAGCATACACAAGTTGTTTCCAATAGAAAATACTGGCATTCACGTTAGGTAGTCCACAGTTCAAAACCAAAACTCTGACTGCCAAACCAGAAGTCTGCGAATCATGTTATGATTTCTCAAAACGCAACTGAGTAACACTAGTTGGTTATGATTACAATTAACACTGATTTCAATGGTGAAATCCTTTAGACACAATATATCATGCTGCTTTACGATTTGTAACAAACAGCTCATCCCTCACACATCACTGGGTATTGTATGAATTGTCAGGTCAGTCATCCCTGGCCATAAGAAGACATACCGGTACATTGGTATTTGTTTGCATACAAAGCTATCCTGGGGCAGCGACCAACTTACATAAGCACTTTACTCATTCAACAAAGAGGTGGACATTACAATCTGAGATTACAAAATGATATATCATGTTCTCACTGTTAGAACTGAATTTGGGAAACATGCGTTCAGCTATACTACTCCATTCTCCTGGAACCCATTACAGAAGGATTTGAAGCTAGAGTCCCTCATTGGAATTGATCATTCTAAAGAAGGAAATGCACGCCTGCTTGCCATGGAGTGCTCATGTTTTCATTGACATGTGAAGATATTTTCTAAATGTTTTAGTATTTGTGTTTTGGCTGGTGTCTTTTTTAAATATATATATATATATCTACAGCATCTTGCAGTAGTATCTGTGGCAGCATTTGAAGCCGTTGTTGTTGTTGTTGCCCTCTGGTGGTAAAAAGGTTTGATTGATTGATTGATTGAAAACGTTATTAACAGATTGCAGAATGGGTACAGTACAGTACAGCTCAATACATACAATTGTTAAGGGGATGCAGACCAGAGAAAGACTTTCGTCTTGTTTACATCAGGGTCCCCCATTTTCAATTCATCATAACATATATGACATACACGACATACAGATAGACAGTACTGCTGCATCTATACATTTATGACATACCAGACACCATACCAGACTTGTACCACAACTACACAAAGGACTACATGAAAATCAATAGAGAATGCTGGAAATTAATTCCCCAAAAATACTTCCCGTTGCCAGATGTGAAACATATTCCCACAGGCTCAGCCTTCCACGGACATATTGAGCTGGGTTAGAGGTAGGTGTAGACCAATATATCTGGCTACTGATATATTGGGAAGATATTGACCTTTTTAGTAAAAAGCTTACTGGTAAAGGGGTTAAATATTGCTATAAAGTTAAGCAATATTTTGGCAGGCTAAATTGTAAGGCTAGAGCATAGAAATATGTGACCCGCTGGCCTCATATCGGAAAATCAGATCGCAAGAAATGTTTATTATTATAAAAAGTGTTCCCCATATTATCACAGTTTGAATGTTTAAGAACATAATTACTGTAACAGCTAACAGTTATAGTATCTCTAAATAGTAAAAACAGTAAAAGTTTGGGGGCAGAGTCACATTTACATTACAATCACATGAGTGGTTTTGTTGGCTAATTGTCACTGGTCTTTGTTCTCGAGTTTCTGTTGACGCCCATAAAAAGCAATTTTTTGTGTTGAAATTGCGACTATGCACCAGGCTATTAAAAAAAATCAACTATCAAATGAAGATAATGGCTGTTATAATGTTAAGGGACATCCCATAGCGGGATAGGCCGCACCACCAACCCACGCACATGATATAATAATAACAATATAATAATAATAATAATAATAATAATAATAATAATAATAATAATAATAATAATAATAATAATAGGCTACACGTTTTATGTCTAATTAAAATAACATGCAAGTTCCAATGCTTGTTGAACATATAGCTTTGTCTTTTTGCCATTTTATTATAAAACCAGAGACAAACGCCTCTCTCTATTCTCCCTTACGCGCGCAACCATTGTGTGTCTGTCTCACGGCCCGATCTGCGGAGCGCACTGGACTATCGAGAAATGATAGGAATTTTACATAGACAATATTCAATATTCTATGCCTTACTTCCGCACACTGCCGCACTGATACTGTACACTTTACATTTTAACGGAGGGGAGAATCTCCTGATTCTTTATCCCAAATGGTTCCAAAGATATGTAATGTTTTGCAAAACATGTCTAGTGTTGTGTGGGCACAACACTTGGCTTTAGATGGTTAATCTCGAGTTAAAATAATATGCAATGTGAGAAAACGCGAAACCTACCAACCCGCGGGAATATCGCTCAGTCTAACTCTCATTTGTCGCATGAATTGAACAGAGGCTAACCACATGATATAATAATAATAATAATAATAATAATAATAATAATAATAATAATAATAATAATAATAATAATAATAATAATAATAATAATAATAAATAATAATAATAATAATAATAGGCTACATGTTTAATGTCTAATTAAAATAATATGCAACATGAGAAGATTGGAGATTCAGAACACACTGCGTCTATTCTATTCTATAAAATAATCCATAATGCAGTGAAGTTGCATTATGAAACCCACCCAGAGGGTCGTGACTCGTGAGGACGCCAGAAAAATCATCGGGTGTTCACTGTAATCCCATCAAAGCACTGGAGTGGTGTTCACTGTAATCCCATCAGGAGCACTGGAGTGGTGTTCACTGTAATCCCATCAGGAGCACTGGAGTGGTGTTCACTGTAATCCCATCAGGAGCACTGGAGTGGTGTTCACTGTAATCCCATCAGGAGCACTGGAGTGGTGTTCACTGTAATCCCATCTAAGCACTGGAGTGGTGTTCACTGTAATCCCATCTAAACACTGGAGTGGTGTTCACTGTAATCCCATCTAAGCACTGGAGTGGTGTTCACTGTAATCCCATCTAAGCACTGGAGTGGTGTTCACTGTAATCCCATCTAAGCACTGGAGTGGTGTTCACTGTAATCCCATCTAAGCACTGGAGTGGTGTTCACTGTAATCCCATCAGGAGCACTGGAGTGGTGTTCACTGTAATCCCATCAGGAGCACTGGAGTGGTGTTCACTGTAATCCCATCAGGAGCACTGGAGTGGTGTTCACTGTAATCCCATCAGGAGCACTGGAGTGGTGTTCACTGTAATCCCGTCAGGAGTGATTTTCCTATTGTTGTTTTCATTCGGACAGGGGTGAAATGACCATATAGGGAGCCCATGATGCTAAATGCTGTGCAAAATAACTTTTACCACCTGAGGTAGTAATCACGAGACTTGATTGATTGATTGAACATTTTATTAACAGATTGCAGAATGGGTACAATACAGTACGGCTCAATACACACAATTGTTAGGGGGATGCAGACCAGAGAAAGACTTTCGTCTTGTTTACATCAGGGTCCGCCATTTTCAATTCATAACATACTGGCCACCACCTGTATTACTAACGCTGTCAGCTGAGCCCGGGCACACCAGCACATAAAACCTCTTTGCCCCCAATTCATACCAAGGAGCATGTAAACCCAATTCGCTTCTGGTTGCAAGTGTATCTCACATCAATCCCTAGGTCAAAGTCCAAATAGGTTCCAACTTTGACATGCACATTTGCGTGACTCGCCGATGCTCAACCGACGCCGCCGCAGCAGCTGTGGAGCAGCGCATGTGACTGACTGAACTATAGAGGAAACATCACACATCCTGTGTGGTCTATTCTAACCCCCTAGCAGGGCGAGGACACACAGCATGGTCAAAATGTGACGACAGGATGGGGGCATGTAGGGAGGGAGGGATGTTCTGACCTGGAGAGTTGAGTCTCCCCGGAGAACTTCATGACCTGGAACTGGTGGTGCAGACGCTCCTTTTCCTCCTTCAGCTGCACCAGGACCCCCTCCTTCTCCACCTTCATACCCTCCAGGTGTCTGTGAGTCTCCCCCTGAGAGATGAACCGCTCTACTATGTCCTACACACACACACACACACACACACACACACACACACACACACACACACACACACACACACAGTTTATGAATGGATAGTGGATTAATGGAGAAACACATTGAACTATTGGTGATGAATTCTCTAATCATATGAAGACCAAAAACTGCTAAGAATGATTGGTGCTTATTCTTCCCCTGCACGCTAACCAAGCTCCTGACCTGATGGACTCTACTAGACTCTTCCGTGTGTTATGTTGTGTTGTGCTGTATTTATGTATTTATTGCTAGGAAGGGGGGGGGGGGGGGGTAAATGTATCCATGTTCCTGTTTCATGTATATCTAGAGCTTCAACCACTCTGTACCGAATACCAGCAACCTGGTTGTGTGTGGTAATAAAAGTATCTTGTATCTTGTATCCACCCATCCGTCCGTCCATCCCTACCCGTATGTCAGAGACTCCAGTGGCCTCCTTGATGCGTCGGAAGGCCTCCTCGAAGGTGGAGATGGTCTTGTCCTCCTCCCCCAACAGCCTGGTGGTGCTGCGCTGGGCCTCGCTGCCCAGCTCGTCTGGCTGCATGGGCGCCCGCTGAACCTTGGGGGACCAGGCCAGAACCTCTCAGTCCTAGAGACTCAAATTGATCTATCTCAAGCCTGCCCTCTTTTCCTGATCCTCCAATCACAACTGTTGTTTCCCTCAATGGGGATTTAGCTACTTTTAGCTACTGCAATAGCTGCCTGTTAACACTTTCAATGCCGGCCGTGTTCTCCTTTTTACCCCCTTGAATGCCGCCATCCACTTCAATGTTAGCGTTAAAAGCGCATAATCTATGTTTTCAATTATGGCTATGTGTCTAATCTGCCCGTCGCTTATCAATGACTTGTTTGCAGTCAACATTGTCGAAACAGATTTTTTTTTTATCGGTTCATATCCTTTTTATAGCATTTCGAAAAGCTATCGTTTTCTCGAAAATTTCCGGAAAATAGAAAGATTCCCTCATAAACTGCATTTATTGGAATATTCTCGAATACACTAGACATGTTGTCATTTGTCGGCCTATTTATGAATAGTTTTCAAATAAACGCTAGATTATCGATAGTATATGTGTACTTATGCACGCTATAGAAGCGAGCTGAGAAATCGATTACTTCATTTCCTCAACATCACACACACACACACACATACGGGACACGCTGAGATATAGGTCAAAACAGCTCCGATTACCCCAAGACTGGTAACATAGATTCCTTACCTTAGATCAGATGTTCTCCAAAAAGATTATTCCAATTCCTGATCGCCATTCCAAATATCGATCACGTTTATTGATTGATTATTGGCTGCTGTAAATATAAATTCCATATATATTTCCATCTCGCGATCATTTCCCTCTTGATCAGACGGCTCGCCAGCATAGTGGAACCAGTAGGCTCCCCCCACACACATCCACCACACATCCACCAGTATAATCGAATGGCCTGCAGTTACACAGGGATAGACGTTAGGGGGCGGTATTTTCCCATCGGAGCTCCTAGAGGGGCTGCTGTACCAACGGGAGACTCGGTTGATGAAATATGAATTCAGATCGCTAATAAAAAAATAAAACGACAATTTGCGTCGTCGCCCCTCAACGGGGGGCATGAAATACCGACATAACACGTCGTCTGCACTCAAAGTGTTAAATGTAAAGACAAGGCTTTGATATGATATTCATCATTTTATTTTCCAATCACTAGAACTGAAATTAAATGTTAATTTCAATAAAGTTCTTGTTATCAATATCTATATCTCTCTCTCTATATATCTCTCTCTCATATATATATATATATATATATATATATATATCTCTCTCTCTCTCTCTCTCTCTCGCTCTCTCTCTCTCTCTCTCTCTCTCGCTCTCTCTCTCTCTCTCTCTCTATATATATATATATATATATATATATATATATTAGGGATGTCCCGATCACGTGATTTTCAGAAGATCGGGATCGGAGAAAAAAAAATCGGGATTATTTTATTCAACAAACATGACCATGTTCACGTCTTAAACTCATACTGAGGCCTTCGTTCTGGTTTTAAATTGCATATCATCATTCATTTATTTATTGTCACACAGAGCAGAAGAATTTTGCCAAAACAAACGCATTTCCTTTGATTTAATTATACATCAAATGATTTATGTCAAGGATGAGGGACATCCAATAGTTGTAGAACTTGCAGTCACCAGATTTTTACAGACGATGGCGCCATTGCTCTCATGAAGCAGCAGGTTGGAGGCGGAGTTTTTAGATTACTCCAGTTACAATGCCTCGCTTGAATGAAGTTAACTTTTCACCTGGATAACGTCAACATTCAGGGTGAATATGATGTGAGAAATTGGGATGGGAAAAAATATATATATATATATTTTTATAACATTTTTTTTGATCGGATCGGGAAAGATCGGTATCGGTAGATACTCAAAATCACATGATCGGGAGCAAAAAGATTTGATCGGGACATCCCTATATATATCTTTCCATTCATTATTTCATGAGTGAGTGGCATTTACCTCTACATAGTAAGATCATAGTGAGATAGGGCAATTGACTCAATCTAAAACCCCACCCTTTTTTCTTGATCCTCCAATTACAACTGTTGCTTCCCTCGGACAAGAGGACGATGCTTGAGTTAGGTCAATTAGGTCTAAGGTGGTAGGCTAACATAGTGGTTCTACAGTGATACAAGAATGGTGTCTCATGTCTGGTCTCTAGGTGTAGGGACAGCACAGCACACTGTACGCATGGTCAATGGTAAATGCAGAGGGCCAAATAAGAATGACCATTAACACATTGGGTGCCAACGACGAGAAATCTCGTTGTTGGCCGCCATGCGTTGAGTGCTAATGATGAGAAATCTCGTTATTTAATCGTTATTTCTTTTATTAGCGATATCCATACATTTTTCATCCATCCAGCCTCACGTTATCATTGGGACTGGCTCTGAGCTCGAAAAGGGCAAATACCACCCCCTATCGTCTCCCGGATGGTATTGCACCCATTGGAATGGAGTCAATGGGAATGCATCAGAAAAAAAAACTCCGGGCTCCACATTTTACTTCTGAGGCAAGTAACCTGAGACTATTGCATCCACTGAGGGAACTGGAAGAAGCATCGATTATGTGTTTCGAGGTATAACGTTGGATCAATAAACGCAATCGATATTTGGAATGGCGATCAGGAATTAGATTAATCTTTTTGCAGAACATCTGATGTGAGGTAAGGACTTTATTTGACCAGTATTGGGTTAATCAGAGTTTTTTTTCACAGCGTTCACAATGTGTATCCTATGTGTGTATGTGTAACGTTAGCGCCAGGCAGGGCATAGATAATCGATTTTTCAGCCCGCTTCTCTAGCGTGCATAAGTACACATATACTATCGATAATCTAGCGTTTATTTGAAAACGATTCATAAATAGGCAGAAAAATTACAACGTGTTTTGTGTATTCCAGTAAAGAGCTATTTTCTCGGATTTTTCTGGAATCACTAGAAATCTTCAAAACTATACTCATATTCAAAACGGTATAAAACGGAAATGTACTGATGAGAAAACAATCCGTTTCGTACATGTTGACTGCAAGCAAGTCATTGATAAGCGACGGGTGTATTAGACACATAGCCATAATTTAAGATATAGTTTATGCGTTCGCAAATGTGCTCGTCCTCTCATTGACTAAAGCGCTGGCCCTCAAGCGATAAATCGCGCACCTCCTGCTGGCAACCAATGTGTTAATGATGATTGATTGATGATCATTTTCAAATCTAAAAGCATTACAGAAATGTATGTTAACTCCACGACATCTGCTATATATAATATAAATACAATAGATATACAGATATCACAGTAAATTTCGCAGAGTAAATTTTACTCAAACGGAGTACATTTTACTCAAACTGAGTAACATTTTTACTTGTTTGAGTAAAATGTACTCAATGAGTAAAATTTACTCTGCGAAATGTACAGTGTACCGCCACAGGGAACCCACCCTTCTATCATGCTTTTCAGTCTGGGCTTTGCGCTCCTCCACCTGTTTCCTGTAACGGGACATAACACGCTCTCTCTCCTTACGCTCCTTATAGAGCAACTCCTCCTGCTGCTGCAGCTCTGTCTGGGGGAGGGAAGGACGAGGGGAGGGAGACAGAGAGAGGGAGCAGGAGAGAGAGAAAGAGAGAGGGAGCAGGAGAGAGAAGGGGAGAGGGAGCGGGAGAGAGAGGGAGCAGGAGAGAGAGAAAGAGAGAGGGAGCAGGAGAGAGAGAAAGATAGATGGAACAGGAGAGAAAGGGGGAGGGAGCAGGAGAGAGAGAAGGAGAGAGGGAGCAGGAGAGAGAAAGAGAGAGGGAGCAGGAGAGAGAGAGATTAGTAGTTTCAAGGATAATGATGCCCATAAAACGTATCAACAATTATGAGCTCAGCGTTCATACAAATGACAACATTCATACCAACGACCGTGGTTGTGATGTTAATAGTGTCCCTGGTGGAGAATGTAGTGAACTACCTTGGCAGTGTCCTTAGAGAGCTGGGCATCATTGTTCATGACCTTCAGGCTCCGAAGCTCTTCTCTGTGCTTAAGGATCTCCGCTTCCAGGTGGTCCAACTGCCCCGGGTAGCCCAGGCTCTCCACCTGTGGGTGGGCAATGCCATTACAAGGAGGACGGGGGCTGATGAAGCCAGCTGGAGATTTGACGTTACCCACTACCTACACACTACTATGCAATTGGCAATTAACCATAACAGGGTTACCTAAGTACAAAAACATAGGTATATATTAAGAAATAAAAAATAAAGGGCGGCTACGTGGCGTAGTGGGCAAGGCGCTCACCACGGAATCTGGAGACGCTGGGCTTGCCTGTTCGAGCCCAGCGCTCCACATTTGCTTTCAGTTTAGCTGGTCGTCCGTACTAATACACATTGGCCGTATTAGGGGGTGGGAAACTGATGGGTGGGGATCGGGCGTTGTGGACAGCGACTCCTACAGGTCGGTTGGTGCGCCTGCGCAGTGGAATCAGGAAGTGTCGGGGGCAGCGTGAGCCTCCCACGCGTTACTCCTCGCCACTGAGAGATCGAGCTGCGCAGGTGAAAAGATGCGACTGCTGTTACCTCAAGTACCGGAGGGGACTTGTGCTATGTATGACTTAGTCCACATTGCAGCCGGCTTGTGGGAGGCAAGAAACAGCGTTCGTGACAGGGGAGGGTTGAATTGGATGATACGAAATTGGGATGGGAGAAAATATAGAAAAAAGGGAGAAAAAGTGGATAAAAAAATAAATAAATAAAAAATAAAACATCTTAGCCCTTTCACTACCACACTACCAAAGGGTTAACCCTTTCACAACCACACTACAGAAGGTTAACCCTTTCACTACCACACTACAGACGGTTAACCCTTTCACAACCACACTACAGAAGGTTAACCCTTTCACTACCACACTACCGACGGTTACTGCGACAATACAGCAGGTTAACCCTTTCACTGCCACACGACAAAGGGTTAACCCTTTCACAACCACACTACAGAAGGTTAACCCTTTCACTACCACACTACAGACGGTTAGTGTGGTAGTGAAAGGGTTAACCTTCTGTAGTGTGGTAGTGAAAGGTTAATCTTCTGTAGTGTGGTAGTGAAAGGGTTAGTGAGGGAACACAGGACAAAGCAGACACCAGGGTGACCCAGGTGACAGGAGCTACCAGTACGGAAGTCCCTCTACAACAGTCTACATCAACTTCGCATTCCAGTGGGTCTAACACAGTCTTATAGCACAGGGATTTCACCTGGATTTAGCACTCATGCGTCATGACTAGAGCACCCACTGTGAGAATGACCACCAGCACACTGTGTGTACACAAAACACTCGTGGTATGAAAGTACCACAGCTCTCATATGGGCGTGTGATGTAATGTCAAGCAGGTAATGGACTTGTGGGATTTTTGTTCAGTAAATAGTGACCAGAATTTTGATGAAAACAAGTTCAGAAACAAAATGGCCGATATGTATATATAGCGATTTAGAGTGTGAAATGTCGTACTCTGTATGCTACGGAAGCGGGAAGCGTATTGCTGCCACACCAGAAACAGAAAAAAATATCAGTATCACGTTATAACGTGAAACGTTTTATGTTAAAACAATAAGTTATCACGTTAAAACATAAAACATTTCAATATAGTATATTGTTATAACAAGAAAAGATTCTTGTTATAATGTGATACGTTTGTATGTCATAATAACGTGAAAATATATTGTTATAACAATAAACGTTTCAGGTTATAACTTGATACTGATCATTTTTGTCTGTTTCTGGTGTGGCAGCAATACGCTTCCGTAGTATGCTGCACTTACCTGCAGGTGGTTTTTGAGTTTGAGATAGCAACTTGTGATGTGCTCTGCCTCCTGGCACTTGAACTGGGCCTTCTCCAAACTGTTCTCCAACATTCGCAGTTTCTGGACACACACACACATACAGAGACGCACACACATATGTACACAATACATAATATACAGAAAAAAAAGGACACATATACAATTATACACACATACATGCACACACAACACAGACCCACACACATTTTAAATGCTTTTTCCACCAATTGAATTATATTTTCAATATTTCAGGAATTCAACATGGTTTTGAGAACATTTAAGGCTGGAGCCTTGCTTCCGCCAAAAGGCTTGGCTACCTATCACAGCTGAAACTGAACAGGATCTTGCTAGTTGTTTTTTTGGTTCTTTTCTGTCACAATTTTTAAACCATTAAGAGCACGTTTATCAACATGTCTACCAGGGCATAATGTCATAATGTCAAAATGCAGATGCACACACGCACGCTGTTTTGGACTTCTCTGATATGAACATACACAGTTGTGTATTTTTTGGACATTTCAAATTTGGATAGAAAGTGACAGTACATACAGTATATCATCACTATATTTGTCACAATGTTCAGTACAGTATGGTGCATGTGTGTGTGAGTGAGTGAGTGAGTGAGTGAGTGAGTGAGTGAGTGAGTGAGTGAGTGAGTGAGTGAGTGAGTGAGTGAGTGTGTGTGTGAGTGAGTGAGTGAGTGAGTGAGTGAGTGAGTGTGTGTGTGTGTGTGTGCGTGCGTGCGTGCGTGTGCGTGGGAGAATATTGTATATTATTTGTGTGTGTGTGTGTGGAGACTGTGTTTATGAAGTTGGGACTGATCTGTATTTTGTGCACATGTGTGATTGCGTGTATGGTGTATGTATCGGAGTCTGAGAGCTGCCCACCATGGCTGCCTCCTCCCTCTTGTGAGTGTGGGCGTCAGCAGACAGTGCTCCCTTGCTGCCCACTGGCTTCAGTTTCTCATACTGAAGCTGCAACTCCTCCAGGCGCTGGCGACGGGTCTTGGTGGCATGTCTCATCGCATCCAGGCGCTTCTTTTTTATCAGCACCCCGTGTTCCAGCGCTGCGAGGGCTGTCTGAAGAAGGGTGTAGGGTGATGTATGGGTTTAGAATAGTTATATACTAGGCTGGGGACTCCCAGCTGTTACCCCTGGTAGAATGTAAGAGGCCCTACAACCTATTTCCTATAATACCAATGATGTCGTTATTTGGTTCCTTTCTGGAGTTCTTTCTCAACACAATCCTTGCTGTGCTCCATGGCTCCGGCTAGTTTACCACACGCCACTGGGGCGACAATGGCTCAGGAGGTAGAGCAGTCGTCTGGTAATCCGGAGGTTATCGGTTTGACTCCTGCTCCTCCCGGGCAGCGTGTCGAAATGTCCTTGAGCAAGACACTTGACCCCTAACTGCTCCTGGTGAACAGGTTGGCACCTCGCATGGTTGCCTCCGCCGTCTGTGTGTGAATGTGTGAGTGAATGGGTAAAATGTGAGGAACAAATTGTAAAGCACTGTATAAATGCAGCCATTCTATTACCATTACAAAACAAATGCAAAGTGAGGGGGCCATTCTTCAGTACAAAAGCCTTAAAGAACTTTTTTTTTTTTGGTGGGTCAAATTACTTTATATTAGTTTTGTGGCTAATTAAGGAGGAGCTGGTTATCCTGTATGAAGTACAGCATGGATTGTGCTGAGAAACGATTCTACCCTTCAACATCATCATCAAAATTCTGAACTTATCGTACCCTTTAAGACTGAATTGTATGACTGAGTGTGCTGCATGAACCTATGTTCAAACTAATCTTTCTCAAACATTCCACTCATTGTCTTAACTTCTCCATGACAGTGACTAGTGACACTTGAGGACCCCTGGGAATTTCCAGACTCCATCTTGAGATTGGTGTATATAGGGAGTCATGCTCACAACTGAACATAATCATGTGTGTGTGTGTGTGATTTATCTTACCTTCCCTGACATGTTGCGGTAGGCATCCTTCTCTGAACCTCTATTATGAAACGCTTGTTTGATGACATGCTCGTCGCCCTGGTAAGACCAAAACAAATAAACATAGACTTGCGACAGTGAAACACAGAGTAGATGTAAAACACTGTAAAACTGAGAATCGAACACAAGACCAGTGTGGGGACTGACTGCACATTCAAAAATACTCACGGCACTAGTCTCTGCCAACTTTCTGTGCAGCCTCTTGTTGTCCTGCCTGAGCTGGATGATAGAGTCCTTGTTCTTCTTGATGGTGGACTGAGCGCTCTCATAATAAGCGCTTTTGTCCCCCTCTGGTGCATGAAGTTGTAATTACACATATTATAACGTTAGTTCATGTTAAAGGATAACGAATGCTAGTGGGAAATCAATGGGATTTTTCACCATTCTCTGAAAAGTCACAATATTAGGAATCCTGGTTTGAACATCGGTAATATTACCGATACGAATGTGCTTCTTTCAGAGAAAACCAACGCACGGAAATGGTCCGTGAGACGACTAATTATGGTCCGTGACTTCTTAAAATGGGTAACGTTAAGTTATTGGCTTATATCCCGCTCGTAGTCATGTACCGATTCAAAACAGAAACGTATTCATTAAAATACGAACTAGTTGCCTGGACAGACAACGTTAGCTAGACACAGTAACAGGCTTCCTCAGCCTACGTTACTCACCAAGTAGTTTAATCTTCCGCTGCATTTCTGTTATTTGGTCGTGGGTGGGCTTAATAGCCTCGGCATTGAATGGCATTTTAAATGTCTGTTATATTTACTGCAAATAGCTAAGAAATACAAGTGTGTCACATTTCAGTCCTGGCCTGGCGTTAACCAGAGGTTCTGAAAGCAACTAGACCACCGATGTTGCTTAGCAACCAGTACACTTTCCACCAAGTCGAGGCTCGGGCGCACGGTGTCGTCAATATGTAACTTTAGTGGACTGGACCAGTGGCGTCGTTAGCCCTGGGCTTCCGGGGCTTTAGCCCCGGATGTTTTTCTCCTAGCCCCGGATCTAAAAAAAAATTGTTTACATTTTTTTTTTTTTTTTACTTTTTTTTTTTTTTTTATGTCAGCATCCCCATTGTCTGTGCTGAATGTTTGTTAGTGTTTGGTATTTTTTGTTGGTTTTTAGTACTTTTAAACATTTTTAGTAAGTAGTTTTCATTTGATCCTATAATTCTTTCATTCACCGATTTGTGGACTTTTTTTTTAGTGTCCTGAAAGGCGCCTTATAAATCAAATGCATTATTATTATTATTATCATCCAGGAGGGAAAAGACACTTTGGATAGTAGGGACTGCATCTCTGCCTGTCCTGACCAGGAAACACTTTGCAACTGTGATCTCCTCTGGCAATAGTTGGATATTGTAATGTGTGGCGAGGGGTTGCAGCAATTCCACTGAGAGAAACTGGTCTGAGGCTGGATAACATGCCTGTATGCCTCTCATAAATTGTTATCCAACTCATGAGAACCTGCTCTCAAGCTCTTGCAGCATTCTGTCGACGACTGGATAGAACAGTCTCTGTCTCAGCTGATCTCCTGAGCTGAGGTCTGAGCTTGTGCCACAAGATGACTCAACTACATACTCGTCCATCCTTTTCTGCTTCCTCCTTTGGCTGGTAGTATGTTCCTCAATCCAAAGGCCATTACATATGGCCTTTGTCCTGTCATACATGTCCACTGCCATCTCTGATGTGCGATAACCTTTGAGTGTGTCCTGCACTGTGCTTTTAAATAGTACAGATATTGAAGATGTGCACTTTAACGCAGCAGCACCTGGAGCCATCCATACCCATGTCCAGTGTCCTATAATAAGCTTTAATCGAACCTCGGATAGTCCGGTTGGTTTGGGGTGGTGTGAAAGCTCATTCACTCTTGCAAGTGAACCCTGCTGCGGTTCATTTGAGATGTGAATGCAAAGCGGACCAAAGGCAGGAAAAGACCCAAAAATCGAATCTTTTTTTAATGAGAAGACTGAAACATATGTATATAATGAAACACACAATAGTTTTTTTTCGATTGCCTAAGCATGATTTTGAAAACGGGGCCCGGTGTTTCAAAACACACAATTAGCACAACCACACACACAATTATCAGAACACCTCAGATCCTTTGCTAAATTAAACACTTGTCAAAACCATACACTAATTTTGTTACCATATGAAACACACGTTACATAATGACTTAATTCTGTTTGAACCAGTTACACACACTGCTGTGCTTAACCTAAAACACATTTAGCAATTCTACTTCTCAGTGATTAGAGTACTGTAAGTGAAGTACGCAGATAATGTGCAAATATACAATAAATTCACCAAACACTACACAAGACCAATGCTGTAGACTGATGAAAATATAATTTATTTATCTACATATACCCAAATCAATGATGCAGACTGATGAAAAAAATAAAATGTTCTCTCCATATAACCAAATCAGTCAACATTTCAACATGGAGAATCACAACAATACATGTCCCAGTTTTCATGCTACTATGTGCATAACACTGTAAGCTCAGCAAATATCAGACAAACATAAAATACTGTATCCAGTACAGGTTAAAATTACAGTAACACAATTTTTTTTTTGAAAAAATGTAAACAGAAAATACTAGACATTATCTCTTTGCCTAGCTGGATCTGGCAAGATAATTTTTTGTTGTGATTCTCCATGTTGACTGATTTGGGAAAATGGGAGAAAATGTATATTTTCATCAGTCTGCATCATTGGTTGTCTTGTGTAGTGTTTGGTGAATGTATTGTATATTTTCACGTTCTCTGTGTACAGTACTTCACTCTCCTTCCATTTTGGTTGAAGACAGGTGAACTCACCTGCTGCATTTTTATAGTGCTTAAACCTGATTGTGTATCTACAATTAACTGTGTTTTTATTTTGTTATTGGTGTATATGTGTATGTATGTACAGTATATGTATATATATTATATGTATATATATGTGTATATATGTATATTTGTACTCCTGTTGGGGCTTCTTGGACCAGATCAATGTTTTATCTGGCTAAATAAATAAATAAATAAGAAACTGATGATTTGGTCCTGTTAACTTTGAATTTTCTAGGGACTGCCCATATCCCTCTCATGGACCTGGACCTCACTTTGAGAACCTCTAATGATTCTAGTTATTCAGTATTCATCTCTAATTAATCTAAAATTGCGTATTTCTGTGCTTAAAAAAAAAGAAAAAAAAAAAAGAAAAAAAAGGGGGGGGGGGGGGGGGGGTGACCCCCCCCTCCACCCCCCTGGGCTGAAGCCCCCAATGTTTTCTAACCCTAAAAACGCCCCTGGACTGGACGCCTATATTCGAATACCAACCGTTTTGTGCGTTTTGCGAATCTGATTGGCCACTGACGTTTCTGGTCATGTGACATGTGCACCAATCGTGTGATGGCAAGTTCTTTCGACGGTTAAGCTTAGGCACTCTTTCGAAGTTGGTTAAGGTTAGAGTTTGTCTTAGAGCAGGGCGATAGAACGCCAGCCCTGATTCCAAACTCTAACCTTAACCAACTTCGAAAGAGTAGCCTAAGCTTAACCAGTGATAAACTAGGCGTTAGGTAGTTTGCAGGCTGTTCGACACGGAAATGGGCAAAGACACAGCTCGTCACGCGATTGGGCGCACATGTCACATGACCAGAAACGTCAGTGGCCAATCAGATTCGCAAAACGCACAAAACGGTTGGTATTCGAATAGACGCTGACTGGACACGTAAAGAAAATCTAGAATATCTATATGTTTCGGTTGGGCTGTCCTCAAAGATAGCAAATGGTGATACTTAAATTGAGTCATCAAACACTTAACAATCACGTTATTTTGTCATCTGAATAGTCAGTGCCCCCCCCCCCCCC
Source organism: Notolepis coatsorum (assembly GCF_963971535.1). NCBI lineage: Eukaryota > Metazoa > Chordata > Actinopteri > Aulopiformes > Paralepididae > Notolepis > Notolepis coatsorum. Next base: position 125,723,726 of record NC_140171.1, read on the forward strand.
CCCCCCAACACACACAGGCCAAGACTACTCACACGAAAGAGGTCCAAACTTTATTAGGTTATTATTTACAAAGTTAAACTGTGTTTACAAACCCAACTTCGGCACATTTCTCAAAGAGACAATAACAACTTGTAATATGGATACAAAAAATGCATTTAAAAATGGCCAAGTAAAACACATTTTGGTGAGTGTAAGGCTGTATGGTTAGGCCTTCAGGCTTTAAAACATAACATTGCTTTGGTAAGTTAATTTACAACAGTGCAATATGCAATATGCTTAACATCAATAATGCATTAAAAATTGTCATAAAACTGGTGACATCATAAAAAGATAATGGACCCTTCAAAACCTATACACAAGCTTCATAAACTTCAGGAATTGGCCCAAGTTGTAAACACATAACAATTTACAATAATATCAAATGAAAACAGTCACAAAATACACAAACAATTATGAAGTACGTCAATATTTTAAATGAACTGTTATTTCTTTAACTGTAACACAAGCTCCCATATGCCTTCTGGAATAACATCACCCTCCTTGGCTGTATACAGGCATAGGCACAACAAAATACAAAACAAACAATGCCATAGAAACTAAATGCATGAATTCAAAATTAATGTAACTTTTACTGTAATACTCCATTTGTGACAAAGGTCTTTCTCACCTACAGTGACACCAATATTAGTGCACTATACACAGAATAGTCACGACTATTGTGGTTTTGTTCCCTCTGTCATACACAAACAACACACAAGACACATGCACGCAAACACAAACTTAAGACACATGGGTTGCTTAATGGCGATAACTACAAGCACACACACACTCAAGACAAGGGTTATTCCACGGTTTTGGTGTCATCGTTGGACTTCTTGAGGATGGTGAGCAGGTTCTTGGACATGAAGTATGGCCTCTGCTCTGTCCCATCATTGCGTTCCAGGTCCTCCACTATGACACGAACAGAGGGAGATGAGAGAGCAGACTGACCTGGGCCCATATTCACAAAGCTCCACACAGTACGAGTGCTGATCTGCGGTCAGTGAACAGGAACACTAGTCTCCTTATTCAAACTAATAGACACTGAAGCTGACTCAGATCAGTTCCTAGTAAAACTGAGTTCCTCAGATCAGTACTCCCACTTTGAGACTTTGTGAATATGGACCCTGGAGATTAAACGTAAAGGAACACGCCAACGTTTTGGGAACTTAGCTTATCGTCTTCTCCAGAGAGAGACAAGAAGATAGATACCAGTTTCCTCTCTGTGCATTCAGTAGACTAGAAAGCTATCTGGCTGCACATTAGCCTAGCTTAGCACAATGAATGGAAGCGGACATGACCGGTTAGCCTAGGCATTGTCCAACTAACACCTCTCCCGAAGGCTAACCTGTCATGTCCGCTTCCATTCATTGTGCTAAGCTAGGCTAACATGCAGTCAGATAGCTTTCTACTGAACGCACAGAGAGGTAACTGGTATCAATCTTCTTGTCTCTCTGGAGAAGACGGGAAGCTAATTTCCCAAAATGTTGGCGTGTTCTTTTAACCTGGAGACCAGACTCTGTAGCCTAGCAACATGCCAACGTTACCCAACAGCTCTTCTATCAGCTTATGTTCATCCCGTGTCTCTATGTGCTGATCTAAAGTCAGTTCTGTCTTCTTGATCCAGGTTGTTCTGTTTTAATATGGTCCGGTGAAGTCCTTTGAGACATACAACTGTGATTCAGGGATATACAAATAAACTTGGGACGCTTGATAATTATGGGTCTGGCTAATCTGTATTGTGGGCGTGGTCTCTCTAGTCTAGGGTATCAAACTGATTAAAATTAAACCTGTTTACAACTGACATATAGCTGTTAGCACTACAGGCATGAAGGTTCCCTGATCGTTTAATATGGTGTGACTACTTAAAGTGAGTTAATAAGAGTTTGTTACAGGTGCTTTCTAAGCGTCAGTTCACCTTGTTCAAAAGCTGATTTAGTTGGAACATGGGAACTCACCTGTTGCCTTTATCCAAATGCCACAATAACACTATGTTAACACATTTTAAATATAAATGAACAATTGCCATCATTAATACAATTAACTTTAATCAGGAACAACATCCAATAAGTGTGGAATGTCATCAGTGGTGTCAGTGGAAAAATCTACTTACAACATTCACAAACGTGACAAACAAGAAAAAGGTACAAAAGCATTCAGAGACATACTTTGTTAGTAGCAAAGCACCATGCAGCACTGGGACAGGAAGAGAGAGAGAGAGAGAGAGAGAGAGAGAGAGAGAGAGAGAGAGAGAGAGAGAGAGAGAGAGAGAGAGAGAGAGAGAGAGAGAGAGAGAGAGATAGATAGATAGATAGATAGATAGATAGATAGATAGATAGATAGATAGATAGATAGATAGATGGATAGATGGATAGATGGATAGATAGATAGATAGATAGATAGATAGATAGATAGATAGATAGATAGATAGATAGATAGATAGATAGATAGATAGATAGATAGATAGATAGATGGATAGATGGATAGATAGATAGATAGATAGATAGATAGATAGATAGATAGATAGATAGATAGATAGATAGATAGATAGATAGATAGATAGATAGATAGATAGATAGATAGATAGATAGATAGATGGATAGATGGATAGATAGATAGATAGATAGATAGATAGATAGATAGATAGATAGATAGATAGATAGATAGATAGATAGATAGATAGATAGATAGATAGATAGATAGATAGATAGATAAAGAATGAGAGACCAAGGCAAGTAGGGTCAGTAAACAGTTGCAGGGTGCAAAGGTCAGAGGTCAAGACGGTCGCATCATGGCAACACAATCACAGCACTTCATGCCAGTCTGAAATACCAAGGCAAGTAGGTGGCAATACAATACAAGGAATCCCATCCGAGTTGAGTGATCTTAGCTGGGGTGTCTACAAGACTGAAGCAAAATAAATAAATACATCACATACACAGCCGTATATACATATTAGTTCCACAGTTGGGACTAGGGGTGTAAAGGTACACGTATCCGTACCGAACCGAACCGTTTCAGTGTGTACCGTACCGTACAGAACGGCTGTGTAGTGTACCGAACGAATACAACGTATGTTATTGTTAACCACTAACGACTGCTCACCGGGGGCTGTTTTTTCACAATCTAATATAATTATTATTATTTAAAAAGTTGATTATTAATTTCAATATAGAATATTTGTTGACAGCCCTACAAGTACAATTAGTTACTGCACACTACATCACCCCTGAGTGGAACATGGAAAGCCAAACTTCCCCCCACTGTACCGAAAACCCGTACCGAACATTGACTTCAAAACCGAGGTACGTACCGTACTGTGGTTTTTGTGTACCGTTACACCCCTAGTTGGGACACAAGATATCATATTCATACAATGTATCAAAGATGTTTGTAACCATTTGGTATCAAGCTGGGTTATTATTATTTTAAACTGAAAGAGATTCACCATTGATTGATTGAGAATATGTGTTGTTTGTTTTGACTGTAAACATGGTATGTAGTGGTTTTGTAGTGCATTCATCAACGTGATTAAGACGGAATATTAACGATAGTTAAGTCAGGCACAGGTTCTCACAACGTTCTACAGAGCCTCACAATATATTAAAAAGAAACGATGTCTAATCAAACCAACACAACGGAACAATATTGTTTTTCAAGCTACAGAGATGCACTGGGCTTTTGATCTGCTTCCACCATCACATGTTGACCCATCTTTGAAAAAGAGCAAGCCTTATATGCTTACCCCCCCCCTGTTGATATAGCAAGGTGCTCTGCGATTTTTAGCTGGTTGTATACATTTAACCGGTCCATAACACACACAAGTCGTTAGGTTACAGTTGCTCCATTCGGCACAGTACAGTAAGTTTATGAGGCCCACCAAGCTTTTAACATTGCATTAACAGATTCCCTGCCATGGTTATATCCATCAATATAGCCAGTCTGCCACCACTCTAAGCCTATGGAGATGTTCACCTTCTTTGCAGGGCTATAACTTTTTAAATTCTATTGCTGAATTGACATTACTATGGCCCATTCAACATTGATTATCTATCGTTCAGGATGTAGGAACGTTATACTTTTTCATTCATAGATTCTTCCAAAAATACCTTCTAGAATATAAGTATGTTTTTATCGTTTTCTGCAGTAATTCATAGAACGTGAGTTATAGGCATAAACGCATATATAGATTATCAACTGCCGTTTATTCCCGATACACGCTATATTAAAAAATTCAACTGTATATGATCCTATACGTTATGCTTCATCATGCGCGGATGAAAGGGGGGGGGGGGGGGGTCGTTTATAATTCCGTGATCGTCAGTAAATGCTTTATGTAGTATGGGTGATATATTGATCAGATCGGTTTGCAGTGAAAAGAATAAACAATTGGGCTAAAAATAGCGTAATCGTCCTCTTACCGTGCGTCAATGAGACTGGCGGTGAAAGATCCCAGGTATAGGACGTCGATCGCCTAGGTCAATTTCCGGTTTGTATGTCGCAATAAACGCCAAAATCATATAGATTATTAAGTTTATAAAGCGATCGATATGTACTATAGTATCTGTCGGGAGCCTTGCGACAATATCTGACGGCCGGATGAATTTAATGGACGCACAGCAGTCATATCCTGTTTACCAGTGTAACTCGCCCGACCATCCACCAGGCGGCGGTATTGAGCTGTAGTTTTTTTTAGCCGTAGGGTCCAGCTGCAGCGCCGGAGGTGTATATATGAATTATGAATGCCATGGCGAAAAAATGAAATATTGATCTCAATATCGCTGTACAGCGTGGTCTGGCGGTATAAGCATGGCGGGCAATAACGTTTTAAAGCGTTTCCGGCGGTGGATGTGTTAATGGCTAACATCTACTCCTCTCCTTTAGGTTCTTCTTTCTCTTCCTTCTTTTCCTCAGACTCTTTCGCCGCCTCCTCAACCTTCTCCTCCTCCTCCTCTTTTGACTCTTTCTCCACCGCTGGTTCTTCTTTCTTCTCGGCTTCCTCCGGTTTACTGACTTCCGTTTCTTTTTCCTCCGTCTTCTCCTCCTCCTTCTGGGCCTCTTCCGGCTCCGTCTTGGACTGTAACGGTTGCTCCTCCTCGTTGTCCTGCTTGAGAACGGCTTGTTGTTTCAGTTGGATCCCTCCGTCTTGCACCTTGAGAGGGGTCTCCTCCTCCAACGTCACCTCATCCAACTGCCGCGAGGCGTCCGGCTGCTCGGCCCCGCCCTGCCCCTCCCCCTCCTCCTTGGCTTTGGAGAGGATCTCGTGGAGCTCTGGAGACATGAAGTAAGGCCTTTCCGACGAGCCGTCGTTTCTCTCCAAGTCCTCGCCTTTTGGAGTGTGTGTGTGTGTGTGTATGTGTGTGTGTGTGTGTGTGTGTGTGTGTGTGTGTGTGTGTGTGTGTGTGTGTGTGTGTGTGTGTGTGTGTGTGTGTGTGTGTGTGTGTGTGTGTGTGTGTGTGTGTGTGTGTGTGTGTGCGTGCGTGCGTGAGTGAGTGAGTGAGTGAGTGGGTGTAACGTTATGTGTGTGTTGTGTTTGTTTATGGTTTTAACATGGAAAAATGTTAACCAAACCAAAACATTAAAAAAATAAATGGAAAAAGAAAGAAGGAAACGTGTGAAAATAAAAGGGAAGTGTGAAAGAGAGAGAGAGGGAGAGAGTAAACAAGACAAAGAGAAGAGGAGTCAGAAACACGGCAGGTATCAGAGGAAACAGGCAGTTCTGAGACGGCTGTACAAGAGACAAAAGAGACAAACAAATCCAGATGGAGAAAACCGGTCGTCAGTCAGAAACACTACGACCGTCCGCTGACATCCTGTTGTTAATAAATAACAGAGGAAGAGCTACTCACAGAAGCAGAGGAAGAGTGTGTCCACACACATGGCGTACACGCTGAAGAAGCCATGGGCGATGAGGTAGGAACACACCACCACCGTCTAGGCAAAGAGAATCAGTGTTGTCATGCCGGGGATGTCTATTTTAATGTGGAGCATCAAACGAATATAGATGAATGAGTTACAGTAAGATCCACAGAAATGTATATATACTATATCCATGTAGTGTTTCTATGGTAAGAGCTTCATGGCTTCAAACAGAATGAGAACATAATGTATAGTGTCTCTCTCACCACTATAGGAACCCAGTAGTAGTTGAGAGATGGAGCGGTCTGTTCTACAGCTTTGATCCTCCCAGAGAAGAAGAAGAAGGAGCCGACCCCTGTATAGAAATAAGAGTGTTAAGGCTGCAATAGAGACGACAAATCTAAGCTAAGATTTGTCCAGAGGAAGGAAGAGCCCTCCTTTGGCATCTGCTGATAGAGTTGTACCCTTCCTGCTGTCTTGTTGTACAAAACTTGTAAGTCGCTTTGGATAAAAGCGTCAGCTAAATGACAAAATGTAAATGTAAATGCTGAAGTGTAGAAAATCTTACTTACAATTTTTTTTGTATCTACCTTTTCTCCCATTTTCTATTTTTCTCCCATCCCAATTTCGTATGGTCCAATTCTACCCTCCCCTGTCTCGAACATTGTTAGGCCATGCCTCCCACAAGCCGGCTGCAATGTGGACTAAGCCTTACATCACGTGTCCCCTCCGGTACTCGAGGAAGCAGCAGTCGCTGTTACGGTTATGCTTCTTCGGCATGGTGAACCCAGGTGGCAGAGTAAATAACGATGATAGATGAGACAGAAGTCGACGTGGTGATGATAACAGTTTACTTTACAAGACAGGAACAATACACAACTGACAAACATAGGTAACATTTAACAATGAACCCGCAAGGGACTGCTGGCCCACAACACCTAATATACAGACACTGATAGACACAGAGGGTAATTACAAACAGGACACAGGTGTGGTAGACAGAAACAACAGAACACAGAGCACACTGGGAAAACAATAACAATTAAACAACCAGACTAAAACATAATTACAAAACACAGACAGGGGAACACAAGTCTAACAAAGTGGAGACAACAACAACAACACATACAATAAACATAATAAACATAACTGGCAGTAAATAATAATAAGCTGGTGTGTGAGCTGATGCCAGATCTGCATCAGCCCACCGGTTGGCAATGTTATGTTATGAGGGTTATTGATGGGGGGTTGTGAATGTCTGGGTCCTGGACCAACCGAACCGGGCGGAGGGTTGCCAGCTGGTCCCACAGGACCGGGGGAAGTGTTACAGTAGCATCTTTTCTCCTGCACAGCGCGATCTCTCAGCGTCGGGGGTCTGCGTTTGGAGGGCACGCCGCCCCCGTCGCTTCCTGATTCTGCTGCGCAGGCGCACCAACCGACCTGTAGGAGTCGCTGTCCACAACGTCCGATCCCCACCCATCAGCTTCCCACCCCCTAATACTGCCAATTGTATTAGTATGAACGACCAGCCAAGCTGATAGCAATGCGGAGAGCTGGGCTCGAACCCAGCGTCTCCTGCATTGGTGGTGAGCGCCTTGCCCACTGCACCACCTAGCCGCCGTCCTTACTTACTTACAACTATTTAAGACTTTAACACTTTCAGTGCCGTTGACGTAGAACTACGTTTCTGTCGTCCGATCGTTGAGTGCCGGAAACGTAGATCTTAAGCAAAACACACGCTTATAGGGATGGCTTGGACAACTGACCCCGCCCGCCCGTTGAAGAGCAATGCCCAATAACGTTGGAGGCACGATCGCTGTGGATAACGAATGGCGATGAGATTATTGGATTATTTTTTTCCCATTACTTCAGAGACCAGATAAGGACACTATATATGAAAGCTTGCGTTGATCTGATATTTATTTCTACTGTGATTGAAGCTATATTATGTGATTATGTGTCTGGCTGTTCCGCCATTGGGATGCGGGGGGGGCGCCGGTCTAAATAATAATAATAATAATTTAGGACCTGCTCAGAGGTCATCAATCGGCACGCATGCGATGCATGCATGCAATTCGTATCTGCGATTAACCCATCCCGTCGTCCTTCCCCCCCAAGGGCAGCCGGGAGCAGACAGGCGTCAACGTGAGCCGCGCCAGGGGACCAATCCAAGTGCTCCTGTCCGTCTTCGTCAAGGACGCCACAGCGTTAGCGATCTATTGTTGTGCATGTTTTTCCATTGGGTTTATCTTATCGGGGGGGAAACCCTTGCGAGCACGGGGAGAACATGCAAACTCCACACAGAAAGGCCTGGGAGATACCCCACCTGGGTAACTGGCATCATGGAAACCTGGCCCCCAAGCGGGAATCGAACCCTGGACCTTCTTGCTGTGAGGCGACAGTGTTAACCACTACACCACTGTGTGCACCACAAAGGATAATAGTGATGATCTAGCGTTGATTTCAGGAAGATCCGATAATCAGGCGAAAAATGACAACGTGTTTATTGAATTACACAAAAACGCTGCTTTCTTTTCCCTGGAATTGCTCAGAAGCGGCCGGACTATGTTCATATTCAAAACGGTATCAAATGGAAATGTACGGATGAAAAAATTATCTGTTTTTTGCACGTTGACCAGAAGTATCTCAATGAGACTCGAGGGCGTTATTAGACCCATAGCGATACTATAAAATATAGGTTTAGTTCTACAAACTAAAACTACGTTTACATGGGGTTAATGGTCGGCACGGAAGTGGTCACTTCCCGGAAGGGGCGTGGCACTCAATTTGTGTTAAGGCTTCACTTACCCACGATTCCTACAATGAGGAGTTTCCCCAGGAATAGCAGGAAGTCAGTCACCTTGTCTAAGACAGCTACCCTGTAAAAGGAATGGAGAGTTTAATGAATAAAAGGAAATTCAACTAAACGAGTTGAGAGTAAAAACTGAATGAAGGACTGCTATCAGTAAGTTTTGTGTAAAAAATATGAAAAGAGGAAACAATTTAAGAAATCTAAATAATGTAGCTCTAATCAAAAGCTCTCTGTTATGAAGCTCACCTGACAATGTTCCTCATGAGAAGGAAGAAGGCGTTTCGAGCTGAAGGGCAGAAACTTTTGCCATAGATGGCGATCTAGCAGAGAAAAAAGCGTTTCACAATATCTTAGGGTCTCTGTATACTTTTAAATAGAATAGAATAGAAATACTTTATTCATTGCGAGCGAAATTTGGCACTACAAATCGCTCACAGTAAACAGTAAACATTTAGGTAGACAAAAACAAAAAGTCACGAATAAGAATAAAAATAAGCCTAAGAATAAAATATGGTCCGGGATATACATTTCCTATGTTACATTCTAATATAAGATACTGTATACTAATATAAAATGTCCTATGTTACATTCTAATATAAAACATACAGTAAAAATATCCAGAATATACAGTAAGTGTAAAATTGTACTATGTCGGTCTAAAAGTAAAAGTAAAAGTCCAGGGCCCTCATTCATCAACGTGTTCTACGCACAGATCTGTGCTTACCCTGTGCGTACGATCATTTCTAAGCAAAGAGTGGGATTCATCAATTTCGATTTGAACTTGACTCCGTGCTTACATCTACGCACAGATCAGACCACACTTACCTGGCGCCCAGTGGTAGAATATATTATTACAACAAGGAAATGAGCTTCTGTGCATAATAACACTGGCATGTTCTGTACGAACCGTAGTTCATTATAGTTCATTGTAAAATAGCAACAGTAGTGTAATTATGGTCAAAACCCTATAAATAGCATTTGGAATAATAGATCTTTCTCTCAGAATGAATGCAGCATGGTTTATATAGCGTTATCGGAATATACGGGGTGTAGGCTACTGACTGACTGCGCTCCGCGTAGCTTGATTGATTGATTGATTGAAAAGTTTATTAACAGATTGCAGAATGGGTACAGTACAGTACAGCTCAGTACATACAATTGTTAATTGGGGATGCAGACCAACTTTCGTCTTGTTTACATCAGGGTCCCCCATTTTCAATTCATCATAAATCATAAAGCTCAACTCGTTATTATTTTGCGCACAGACCGCCGAAACACAGGAACGTTTTGATTATATTTAAAAGGCTTTACGTTAAACGAAACAAGTGGAATTTCGAAGCTGTAAGCAGAATAAGTCATATGAATATAGTGTTCTTCCCCCTTTTTACTGTATAAGAAAGAATAGAAAACGCATTGCAATGACACCATGCAGATAGTGGACAGACTATATGATGGGATTCAAGTTCGCGTTTTTGTTGCTCATAGGCATGCTGTCAGAGTATGATATCTTAATCAAACATTCTAGAACATTTGTCGTCACAGATCATGTCCTAATAGAACATAGGCTATGGCATGGATCGTGATATTGTGTGGACTGTTATTATTACTGTACACCGGTACCACCCATTGTGACAACAGCCTTGTGAGTCCCGCACACAAACATGATGGAATTCAAGTTCATGTATTGAAAGGAACATCATACATGCAGTGAGATTCATTGTTCTTGTATATGCTCTCGTATTATATTGTTTATATAGGCTACCCAATACTGACATCAAAATAGATTGTAGTATGCCTCTAGAAATCATATGCAGCAGGTAGAAAATTGACGGGAGATCCATCGCGATTTGGAATAGAATTGAGGAGAACTTTAATCCCTGTGTATTAATCAAACAACACGGGAAAAGGCAGTCATATTCCAGCGCGGTCTTTATTAGCCGACAACAAAATAGATGCCTCTAAAAATCATATAGCCAATCGAACACAACTAATAAAGGCATTCATATTACAGCACGGTTATGATGACACACAACCAACGCCAAACAGTGGTCAACGAACGGTCTTTATTAGTATTTTGAGCTGTCCAGGCAGAATTGCAGCAATGGTCTTAGGGAGCCGTTGATATCTGACATCACCGTTTACAAATCCGCCTTTTATTTATCCCATAATACGCGATAGTGTCTTCTTGGTTCGACAGCAGTGAATTCTCCGTGGAGTTTCTCAGAGTCCCGCTCGGGTCAGTCCATTATTTCACATCCCATGGGGGGTGTTTCCTCATTTTCATGACCATATATGGATAATCATGCACGAGCATTGACGGTAGAACAAAGTGGTATTCATCAACACGGAGGAGCATAGAGCCTGCTTACGCACCGTGTGATGAATCCCGACTTCCCTGTGCGTACACTAGTTCTACATTCCGTGCTTACGTGTGGAAATAGAAATGTTCTACGCACACTATTGATGAATGAGGGCCCAGGAAGATAGTACTGTTACCCTGTGCTCAGTGGTGCAGTGAGGCACAGTGATGCATTATAAAGTCTGATGGCTGTTGGAATGAAGGACTTCCTGTGCAGTGCTACATCTTGGGAGTCTTAAAGGTGCTCCCATAGTCGAGCGGACTGTACACGGACTGGACTCTGCGGAGGTCCACTGGACTCTTTGAGCTTTCAGTCGAGCGGATCTCCACGGACCAATTTCCGATGTCTCGCGCCAGTTTACACAATTTTCCCCACGCTGTTTAACTTCTGTCATGTCGTCGTCATCCGATGTCAAAATAAAGAGTATGTTATCTCCGTTTCCAATATTTCGATAATAAAACGGGCAGTTTTACACACTTCATTTAGAAAAGCCATTCAAACATCTCAAGCCCTACTCTCTCTTGGCACGGAGCGAGTGGTCAGAGTAAAATGCAGATCGGCATCACATTAAATGCAGTTCAATGTCAACCAAAACGCCGAGCAGCGTTTTGTGTGACACCAAGTGGGCGCCGCGGACGTCCGCGCGTCAGAAAATAGGAGCTTCGCACTTGGACTCTGCTTTGGGTCTGCTTTGAGTACCCTTTGGGTCCGCTTTGAGCCCGCGGGAGTCTGCTCCGTGTACGGTCCGCTCGACTATGGGAAGGGCTTTAGTCTAGCACTGAACATGCTCCTTCTGTCAGCCAAGTAGAGTGTATAGTGTATAGTGGATGGGAGGGATTGTCCCTGATGGCATGGAGCTTAAGTGTTCAAGTGCTTAAGAGGTATCCTGCGTTCCTTTGGAGCGTACTTTGTGCACATCCTCAGAAGTTAACACTACGCATCCGAAAGATACAATGAAGCACATCGACAGTGGGGGCAGTGTGGATGTGACAGGCTAAACGATAAAAGTCCACATGGAAAGCTAAATGGAAACAGGTCCAAGACCTTTATCTGCCGTGATCTCAACACAACCTCCTTGAGTGTCGCCATGTTTTATGTTTATGTTGCAAATCTGGATAGTGGATAGTTCACAAGGGAGATATTCTTCTCCTGATCTGCCCCCTAGTGGATAGACTTTTCAATCCACCAGGTACACGCAAAATATGCAGGCAAGTATGTGAACAATGCAGCCGATTGTCTACTCGTACGGATGGTTAAAAGCAAGTATACCGAGACCCTTACACATCTGTACTGAACAAGTAATTTTCACCAGAGCTTAAATTATGCTTAACCCTTTCACTACCACACTACAGAAGGTTAACTGTACTCCAAATTCTGGTCACTATTTACTGAAAAAAAGAAATTCCCACAAGTCCATTACCTGCTTGACATTACATTACACGCTCATATGAGAGCTGTGGTACTTTCATACCACGAGTGTTTTGTGTACACACAGTGTGCTGGTGGTCATTCTCACAGTGGGTGCTACGTAATAGAAACCACTCTAGTCATGACGCATGAGTGCTAAATCCAGGTGAAATCCCTGCGCTCCGTACTGGTAGCTCCTGTCACCTGGGTCACCCTGTTGTCTGCTTTGTCCTGTGTTGCCTCACTAACCCTTTCACTACCACACTACAGAAGGTTAACCCTTTCACTACCACACTAACCGTCTGTAGTGTGGTAGTGAAAGCAGGGCTAACCTTCTGTAGTGTGGTTGTGAAAGGGTTAACCCTTTGTCGCGTGGCAGTGACAGGGTTAACCTTCTGTATTGTCGCAGTAACCGTCTGTAGTGTGGTAGTGAAAGGGTTAACTTTCTGTAGTGTGGCTGTGAAAGGGTTAACCCTTTGGTAGTGTGGCTGTGAAAGGCTTAAATGTTGTCAAGATGTATCAAGTTGAAAGAATAAACTCACCATGATGTAAGCGTTTCTGTTCAGGAACTTGATGCACTTTTCCAGACACCAGAAGCAGCACTTCATGCAACTCAACATGAACTTGGCAACTGCATTCTGGGCTCCTAAAGGTTGAGAACAACAACCACGTCATGGGTATGAAGATCATTATGATCCATGTATTTATTCACTCAACCCCCCCCCCCCCTATGTATTCAGTCAGTTTTAATTTGCCAGTGTATTTTGTCAATCAATCAATCAATCAATCCAGCGCGATAATGTTATACCATCTGACCTTTCAGCTTGTGATCCAGGTATTCCAGCAGGACCCTGATGATCTGGACCAGAGAGAGGATCAGAGAGCCGAACGCCAGGGAGCCAGTGTGGTACCTGGACAGGAAGGAGGTGGTTGTGGTTACATTATTACAGGGTTATATAGGGAGGTGTAGTGGTTACGTCATTGTTGTTTCCGGCCGGTCCACCTCGCGTGAAATTGCAATGTATTTCCAATGGACACATTTCTAAATCGTCTCGTTTAAAACAAATAAAGCATGAACATTGGCATGATGTACCTTTCTGTGTGTATTCATTCACTATCTATAGCTCAACATGAAACAATTCGCAATTGTTTATACACAACCATATTGAAAAATAAGTATCGGTACAAACGTTTTTCTCTGTACTCCTGCACTGGGGTGGGAATGTGCACATGTGCTCCTTGGGAAAGGAATAAGTGTCAAGCCCTGCCTGCACTGGGGGTGGGAATCACAAGGGACCTGCCTGCACTGGGGGTGGGAATCACCAGGGACTTGCCTGCACTGGGGGTGGGAATCACCAGGGACTTGCCTGCACTGGGGGTGGGAATCACAAGGGACCTGCCTACACTGGGAATCACCAGGGACCTGCCTGCACTGGGAATCACCAGGGACCTGCCTGCACTGGGAATCACCAGGGACCTGCCTGCACTGGGGGTGGGAATCACCAGGGACCTGCCTGTACTGGGGGTGGGAATCACCAGGGACCTGCCTGCACTGGGAATCACCAGGGACCTGCCTGCACTGGGGTGGGAATCACCAGGGACCTGCCTGCACTGGGAATCACCAGGGACTTGCCTGCACTGGGAATCACCAGGGACCTGCCTGCACTGGGAATCACCAGGGACCTGCCTGCACTGGGAATCACCAGGGACCTGCCTGCACTGGGGGTGGGAATCACCAGGGACCTGCCTGCACTGGGGGTGGGAATCACCAGGGACCTGCCTGCACTGGGAATCACCAGGGACCTGCCTGCACTGGGAATCACCAGGGACCTGCCTGTACTGGGGTGGGAATCACCAGGGACCTGCCTGCACTGGGGTGGGAATCACCAGGGACCTGCCTGCACTGGGGTGGGAATCACCAGGGACCTGCCTGCACTGGGAATCACCAGGGACCTGCCTGCACTGGGAATCACAAGGGACCTGCCTGCACTGGGGGTGGGAATCACAAGGGACCTGCCTGCACTGGGAATCACAAGGGACCTGCCTGCACTGGGGTGGGAATCACAAGGGACCTGCCTGCACTGGGAATCACAAGGGACCTGCCTGCACTGGGGGTGGGAATCACCAGGGACCTGCCTGCACTGGGGTGGGAATCACAAGGGACCTGCCTGCACTGGGAATCACCAGGGACCTGCCTGCACTGGGGTGGGAATCACAAGGGACCTGCCTGCACTGGGAATCACAAGGGACCTGCCTGCACTGGGGTGGGAATCACCAGGGACCTGCCTGCACTGGGAATCACCAGGGACCTGCCTGCACTGGGGGTGGGAATCACCAGGGACCTGCCTGCACTGGGGGTGGGAATCACCAGGGACCTGTCTGCACTGGGGGTGGGAATCACAAGGGACCTGCCTGCACTGGGAATCACCAGGGACCTGCCTGCACTGGGAATCACCAGGGACCTGCCTGCACTGGGGGTGGGAATCACAAGGGACCTGCCTGCACTGGGAATCACCAGGGACCTGCCTACACTGGGAATCACAAGGGACCTGCCTGCACTGGGGGTGGGAATCACAAGGGACCTGCCTGCACTGGGAATCACCAGGGACCTGCCTGCACTGGGGTGGGAATCACCAGGGACCTGCCTGCACTGGGGTGGGAATCACCAGGGACCTGCCTGCACTGGGAATCACAAGGGACCTGCCTGCACTGGGAATCACCAGGGACCTGCCTGCACTGGGAATCACCAGGGACCTGCCTGCACTGGGAATCACAAGGGACCTGCCTGCACTGGGGTGGGAATCACCAGGGACCTGCCCGCACTGGGAATCACCAGGGACCTGCCTGCACTGGGAATCACCAGCGATATGACAACTCCATTCCATTCAGATTATTAGGACTACATTTTTGTTATCAAACAATTCTCAAAGTGATTTGAATCGCTTTTGATCCCAGTTCAGTACCAGTTCACAATACCTGTTTGTTTGTTACACTATAACTAAGTTGTTACACTTAACAGTTAAATGTGAGCCAATATAATTTACTTCCATTACTGTTAAGAGGGTTTAAATTAACCAGGAAAAGTAGCACACAAAAAAACAGAAAACTATTATTGAATTGATGCAGAATCGACAAAAGCTATGATCGCGATCATGACATAATTATTTCTCCCACCCGATAGCGCACACCCCATGTCCTACCGCAGTGCCCGGCCCAGAGAGGCAAAGATGGGGAACGCGGGGA
This sequence comes from Notolepis coatsorum, assembly GCF_963971535.1. NCBI lineage: Eukaryota > Metazoa > Chordata > Actinopteri > Aulopiformes > Paralepididae > Notolepis > Notolepis coatsorum. The sequence continues at coordinate 125,739,446 of NC_140171.1, forward strand.
TGTCGTTGGGCTTCTTGAAGGCCCAATAGTAGGAGGCAAAGGCCCCCGAAAGGGTCATCTGGCCCAGCGCTGTCACAAAGTTGGCACACCAGAAGAACAGGAAGACATTGTAGAACTGAAACAGGATGAGGTATTTGTGGTAGATTGTCTCCCCGCCATAGAAAGCAAACAAGCATTCAGCATTAGGACATGACACGTTGGTGTTGTTGAATGTCTGTGGAGGGAGAGAGAGAGAGAGAGAGAGAGAGAGAGAGAGAGAGAGAGAGAGAGAGAGAGAGAGAGAGAGAGAGAGAGAGAGAGAGAGAGAGAGAGAGAGAGAGAGAGAGAGAGAGAGAGAGAGGCTTGGGGATTAGAAGTTATTCATCATGAGTATAAGGCACACATCACGGTACTAAGCAAACTTTACAGGTGTGTTGTAATAGAAATATTGAGTGTAAAAGTTAGACACCAGCCAACTCAGTAAATCAAATTACATAAATATCTTTATAAGACCCCCCAACACACACCCCAAAAGAGGTGACAAATGATAGCAGAAATTATGTCTGCCTGGCAATAAGAACCGGTTGCTAGGGCAACAGGAACAGGTTACTAGGGCGGAGACGGTGCAACGGTCCATACCTTGGGATCGCAGGTGTCTCCGGAGTACTCACACGCCGAGGTGTTGACCACTTTGAAGACTTCATCATTAGAGGTGGACAAGAAGCTGGTCAGGGCTGTCAAGGTTATACACAAGCATGGACTTGTGCTGTCGCACTCATAGCCAGTATGAACTCAGGGGAACATGTGTCTTCAAAAACACAAAGGCAAGGACGAATATTAAAAGTAGATGTATATCTGTTAAAGGGTTAAACCTGTGGAATAACTGTGACAATGAATAAAAAATGTAGGTCGATTCATACATTTAAGAACATTTTCAAATATAAGGTGATACGTAAATATAAAACTTTATTATAATCCTAATTATATTTTATTATAATATAACTGTACATTACAACCGTGACAAAAATGAAAATGTGTATACGTTTTGTATATTACTGTATATAACTGTACACTATAACTATGAAACCTCTGTAACCTTTTGTCTTTGTTTTTGCAAAATGATGTACTGAATTAACTTTTTTCTTTTCCTTAATAATGTAATGTAAAAAGGGTAGGCAATATAAGCCTCGGCTTCAGCCTACACCTTTTCGGTCGTTTTCTTAATAATTTTTTTTATACATTGTACATTGCTTTGTAAAAGAAAACCGAAATAAAAATCATTCATTCAAGTTCTTTAATAGTTGTCATACAGAAGTACAGAATACTTTCATACATTCATACTTTCATTTCATAGTGCATATTTCAATATGACTTTAAACGGTATAGAAATGCAGTGATGACTAACAGCAGAAGGATACACAGCGGTGACGGCCCAGTAGGCGATGACCACAGCCAGGAGGGCGAAGGTCAGCAGGGGGTAGAACAGTGATGACATCACGTGCCCAACAGCTCTAAATAACATTACAATAGTCAAGAAGTTTCCTATGTCAAGCTACACCCCTATTTCTTGATCCTTGTCCGAGGGAAGCGACAGTTGTGATTGAAGGATCAAGAAAAGAGGGCAGGGTTTGAGATAGGTCCATTGCCCTATTTCCCTATGACATTGCTATGTAAACAGAATGTCTTGTGGAGGGGGGTTAGCTGCTCTAATTTAATGGGTATTTTTTTAGCTATGGCACAGCTGTTTGGTCAATAAAAAGACAAGCTTTGAAAATGATGACTGAAATGAAGAAAGGGTTTCGCAATTTGGCAATTATTTACAAAGCTACCCTCCAGGATAGTAACATGTGTTGTTTACTGGGGGTTGTGCTCCATTCACTTTGAAATCAATGAATTCAGTGGGTTTTCTTAAAATCTCAAATATTGAAAAACGTTTGTTATGAGAAGATAAGTCATATCCAACCTATTAAGAAATGCAGTAAGTGAGAACGAACGCTCTACGTTAGCATATGAATTGCAGTTCATTTAGAATTGATTGAGTTGAGCACAACCCTGCTGTTTATTACAGTGGAATAGCGTGCAGCTTGAATGGGATTAGAAAGAGCCAAGTCAGTAGAGTACAAGCCTGAAATAAATGAGCAGAGGAAAGACCTGCTGGCCTCCTTGATGAGGGCGATGGCGATGAGGACTCTCTTTCTGAGGAAGATGAGTAGCAGGATGATGATCACCTCCACAATGGCCAGGATGATCACTGGTTAAGGAGGGAGGAGAGAATACAACAGTGATGGTAAGAAACTGTGATACATGTCTGTCTATGTATATGTGTGTGTGTGATGTGATGGCCGGCCTTGGGTACAGGTGTAGATATAGTGTAGTGTACTTGTATTCAGAAGTCTTGGCCATATATATAAATGCACCATGACCGGTCTGAGAATTGCTGCAATGTCTAAGAGAAAAGCCAAACAAATTGCGAAATATTGCTCTGTCTCAGCTATTATTGGCAGCTTAGCCGCGTGGAGAAGGAGGTGCTATGTGTACCCTTAAGTGTTCAGTGCTGCTTGGCCCTGATATATTTGATTCCCTGTTTATGTAATATAATTTGTGGAACCAAATAAAGTATTCAAATGTGCCTGTGTGTCTATGTGCGTGCGTGTGTGTGTGTGTGTGTGTGTGTGTGTGTGTGTGTGTGTGTGTGTGTGTGTGTGTGTGTGTGTGTGTGTGTGTGTGTGTGTTTTGGGGGGTGGGTGGTTTGCAGTAGAGAAATGAAAAAGAGTCTGTGTTTACTGAAGGCCAGCCAGGTCTGTCTGATCTGCAGGTAGACTTCCAAGTCGGTCTGGATGCCCAGGTCATGGATGGTGACATCAGCTCCAGCCTTTTCCTTCAGTTGGACAAACTCCATGCAGCAGTGGAAGATCCCTTAGCACACACGCAATTATATAATGATAATTCTGTAATATAATGATTATAATGCAAGAAATTCACATTTTACAAAGCCTCAGAGAAGTTTGACAAAATAGCTATCAAAACAAAAGGACATATCTTTTGTTAAAATGAACATTAATATATATATATTTTTTTGAAGGACTTACCATATCCGATAACCAGAATAACCGAGACGATCATAACCCAGACCATGACCCCAGCCAGGTAGCGCAGCAGGACTATGAAGATCAGACTGACTATCATGGCTATCACCAGCCCCCTGCAGAGGAAGACAGACATCACACACATTATATCACCAGCCCCCTGCAGAGGAAGACAGACATCACACACATTATATCACCAGCCCCCTGCAGAGGGAGACATGCATCACACACATTATATCACCAGCCCCCTGCAGAGGGGGAGGACAGACATCACACACATTATATCACCAGCCCCCTGCAGAGGGAGACAGACATCACACACATTATATCACCAGCCCCCTGCAGAGGGAGAGGACAGACATCACACACATTATATCACCAGCCCCCTGCAGAGGGAGAGGACAGACATCACACACATTATATCACCAGCCCCCTGCAGAGGGAGAGGACAGACATCACACACATTATATCACCAGCCCCCTGCAGAGGGAGAGGACAGACATCACACACATTATATCACCAGCCCCCTGCAGAGGGAGAGGACAGACATCACACACATTATATCACCAGCCCCCTGCAGAGGGAGAGGACAGACATCACACATTATATCACCAGCCCCCTGCAGAGGGAGAGGACAGACATCACACACATTATATCACCAGCCCCCTGCAGAGGGAGAGGACAGACATCACACACATTATATCACCAGCCCCCTGCAGAGGGAGAGGACAGACATCACACACATTATATCACCAGCCCCCTGCAGAGGGAGAGGACAGACATCACACACATTATATCACCAGCCCCCTGCAGAGGGAGAGGACAGACATCACACACATTCACCTGAGCATTTTGGATTTCATGATGTTTTTCTTTTGTTCTTGATTTATTGTGACGTTTCTTCTTGACCTGTTTAAAGAAGACTTGCCCAGCCCATGGGGACATTAACGTGTGATTGCAGGCTTTACAAATAAATTTGATTTGATTTGATATCTGAGCCTAATGTTATTGATCTATCTCAAACTCTGCCCGCTTTTCTTGATCCTCCAATCAACAACTGTTGCTTCCCTCAGACAAAGTTGTGATTGGAGGATCAAGAAAAGAGGGTGGGTTTGAGATGGGTAAATTCCTTAGGATGTTGTAAATCCAGAGTTGGTAGCCCGCAGCAAATTTGTGTTGACCTACTTTTTGACTTTGCGCTGGTAATCTAACAAAGGACATCTAGCTAGAAGTACCTCAGATAAAAGTTAGACTTGTTTTCAAGTAAAAATCTACGCACGGGTGTGCTTTGTTTGCCGTTCACTGTGTGCACAACTTGAAATTCCGACTTAAATGGCCGTTCCTTTGCACTTTTCCAAGTAGGAGGTTGGATTTTTTCCTAGTGCCGACTTAGATGGAATGCACCACAAGTCAGTTGAGGTCAATAGTACTAACGTTCTGCTGGGGCCTGGGTTTAAAATGATAAATCAGTGAAGGATCCAGGACACTAAAATTCTTCTTCTTCACACGCCCTCATTTACCCCTTTAACAACAGAGTGCAGATTCAGTCTCCTCGTCGAATACAACACCAGTTTATCATGTTACTCATTAGTCATCATGTATGCATGCCATGGTGTTCTGTGTTTTCCCAACATTACACAGAAAAAGATTGGACTTACAGCAAGATCCAATGCCAGGATTCAGTGTAGTCCTCAAAGATCTTCATGGCCACCTGGCGAGCTTCCACGACCACATTCAATTTCCTGTGCCAAAAAGAAGCTTACTTCATACCTACAAGTACAACCAAGCTTGTGGGAATATGAGAAAATGTTTATGTTAGAAGTTCAGCTAGAAGGTAGATTTCTTAAACTTAACAGGCTCGCTTTTGGAAGCTTGAGAAAAGTCTTTAGTATATTTTTGACATGTGGAATGGTGCAAAAAGACCCACTTTGAAGCTTCTAGCAATTCTATGGCGGTGACGTTCTCTGTTTCTCCGAAACTGGTCTCGTTGCCAACCACCACCACCCCACCTTTCAGTGTTGCCAGGGCGGGGAAGCAGCGATTTATGACTGGGAGAGAGAGAGTGGGCAGGTAAGACTGCATTGTTCCAACAGACTGCTTCACACATAGGCCTACACAACTAAACCATAACACGGCTACAGCTTGTAAGGACACGTCATGCAAGGGGGGGAACGTAAGAGTATCAAGATGTAGTAGGGCTGGGAGGTATAATGAATATCAAAGGTACACCGTCATGCATGCAAAGGTATGATTTATTTGCTATACAATACTATACACCAACAACATACCCGAATCCTAACATGAATGATACATGTATTTTATTTCTTTTTTATTTAATCTAAAATATTTTCCTTGCAGCAGTATTTATAAAGATTTGGAGATAAAAATGTAGAAGAATATACCTTCTAAATGAAAAAGCACCATGACAATTGTATTACAAAAAAAATAAAAACATCAAATCACACTGTAATTTGCATTGGGGGGAAAAAACAAATACCGTCAAAAATAAGAGAAAATATTGTGATAAGATATTTTGACCGTATAACCCAGGCCTAAGATATGGTATTGTCAGTGCACTCACAGGGTTTCATGGGCATGATCATGGCCGGACACAGCTTGAAGATCTCAGTAGCACTCTGAAACACATCAGGAAGGTTTCATATACAATGGAATGTGTACTTGTGTAAAGAAATAACCTTACTGTACATTTCTCAGTGTCACATAAAATGCATTATGTTGAGTCATCGGTCACTTCGTTGCTGGAAAAGTCCACTCCTTCCTTGCAGTATTTTTTGTAATAGTCCTGGTCATCCTTGGTGGATAGTCTCATCACTTTTAACAAGGAGAGGTACTTGGTAGGACAGCTTTCCACACATAACTGCACGCAAACAAGAACATGGTAAAGATTAAATTCACATATGCACACACACACACACACACACACACACACACACACACACACACACACACACACACACACACACACACACACACACACACACACACACACACACACACACACACACACACACACACACACACACACACACACACACACACACACACACACACACACACACACACACACACACACACACACACACACAAAATGGGTAGAAACAGAGAGAGAGTATATCAATGACTGGTATCGCTGCCATGTGGTATTATACACAGATATGTGCTGATGGAAGACATCTGACCTGTGTGGTTGGACACTGGAACGCTAGCAGGGACATGGGACTGGCACACTTCAGGATGTTGAAGTAGAATAGTAAGGGCTTCTTCCTGTTGTTGGACAGGGGTTTATTCAAGGTTAAATTCAAACAAGACACTTAACCCCTAATTGCTCATGATATGTAGGTTGGCACCTTGCATGGTTGCCTCTGCCATCGGTGTGTGAGTGAATGGGTGAATGTGAGGAACAAACATTTTATTTAAAAATGTTAAGTGCTTTGGATAAAAGCGCTATATAAAATGCGCCATTTACCATTTAGATTGATCGATAATAGACTAGACTGACGGATGGATGGACAGACAGACTTTATTGGTCCCTTGGTGAGATTTGTCTTGGACATGCTAGGTCAGCATGTAGATACACACAAATACTCACTCACAGTTATACAGATCGTGGTACACCTTCACAAGGAATCACAAAGTCACAGCCAAGTCACTTAAGCCAGTTTTTTTTTGTTGGAACTATTTATTTATAGTAATACTGTTTATGATCATAACACCAGAGGGTCTAGCAATGGTCTCATCAGAGAACTAATGCCTTACTGCAATCTTTTATTTATAGGTCAATATCTCTCTGGAATAATCTGCCTCCATATTTCTGCTGCTTTTTTGTTTGTAGGCTGTGGTGCTTGTATCGTTTCGTTTTGTTTATATGTAGTCTCAGGTGTCCTACCTGTTAGTTTCAGCATCTACTGTGTGTTGAGTTCTAGTTTTTATCTTTTGTATTTGCTATTGTATGGTTTTACTTGTGCTTGTGTTTTATGCGGACCCCAGGAAGACTAGCTGACTGCTATGGCACCAGGTAATAGGGATCCTTAACCTGTTAAGCCCTAGCCATATTTTCAGAAAATTCACCTAAAAGTACATTACCTTATTATGGCCGTCATACATATATGGATCAGCCCAAATCTCCTCTTTCCAATGGCAGTTAAATCTGGATTTAGTACCACCAGGCGCCCGGTACAGGGCAGCAAAGACCGTGAATGAAATAAAATTTCTGAAAATATGGCTTAAGAGGTTAAAGGCAGTAATGTATCCATCTAATCCAATCATAAAAACAAAACAAAACAAAGTGTTTCAGTCACAACGGGCCCGGGAAGACCTGCAGGTCTGTGCTTCCCTCACTGTGGTTGGAACTTGTCACGTGCTTTCTGTGCCCAGAATGATACGCTTTCTTTTGAAGATATACCAGTTACTAAAACTGCATTATACTAGAAAAGGACGCTCTTATACTACAAAAGTACACTAATCCTCAATCAATACAATCACTACGCATCATTTGTATTTCTAAAGCTCTGAGAAGTATAAGTTCAAGTTTCAAGTTTCTTTAATAGTTGTCATACAGAAGTACAGAATACTTTTATACAAAATGCTTCTTACTGTTACACTCCAGAGACTGTGCTAGACAAGATAAGTATGAAATAAAATAGTATAGCATGTAAAATAGAAGTAAAAATAGAGGCCACAGTGTTCAGTATAGACATATGTACAATGTTCGATGCAGAATAGAAGTAACTGAGTTACCATACAATATAAAATATACTATGCAATGTACTAATATACAATACTATAAATGGATAGTGCTTTTAGTTTTAACCAAATTGGACCCTTTCAATTACCAAACAAACTCTCTATCTCCTGAGCCACTGTATACAGATGTTTTTCTTTCAAAAGATTTTAAATGTGAAATACTTTCAGTAATATGGATCATGAAAGTAGGTAATTTGACTGTGAAATCATGGTTCAATGTTAACTTTTTTCCTCACTTGCCCCAGCATTTACAGACACAAAATAATACTGCTTAACCCAGTGGTTCTCAACCTGTGGTACGCGTACCACCGGTGGTACTTGAAAAAAAATAAAAATAAGATATATTATAATTATTATTAAAAAAAAATTGCAGTCAGGCCACTGAACTTAGAAGCAGGCCAGGCCAGTGTTTCTAGTTGCGGCGGCGCGATAGTTAGATAACCTAAGTGGGGAACAACGAGGAGATCACTGTGACAGAGAGTAATGCAGTCTAAACAGTCATACATCTTTTATTCAACTTCAGCTCTGATCATAACCATTTTTATTTTTTTGTTTTTTGTAATGTCAGATAAAAAATTAAATACTCCCACTTTTCTGAAAAGAGTTGTTGTTAAATATGACACTACAAAAAACTAAAAATCCATCAAAATCAGTGTTGTTGCTAATCATTGACATGCTAGCCTGTAATAATCCCCCCCAGAAAAATCGACTTTGCATTGGATATATTGAAAATATTTCACTTTTTGTGTGTTTTTTTTACAATAATTTGTGATGCCATCACACAAACGGGCATTTAAAGGGTTACAATTCGAAAATGTATTGAATATGGGGTGGTTATGATCATGGGCTGAAGTTTAATAAAAGATTTATGAAAGAAAAAGGTGGAAAAAGATTTCAGCATATAATATTTTTATGGCGTTTTTTAAGAGGACAATTTAGTTCCTAATGGTAAGAGTGAGTATTTTTTTCAATCTGACATTACAAAAAAACAAAAGATCCATCGAAATCAGTGTTGTTGCTAATCATTGACATTATGCTAGGCTGTAATAATCCCCCCCAGAAATATCCACTTTGCATTTGATATATTGAAGATATTTACGTTTTTGTGTTTCTTTTTTTGTTTACAATAATTTGTGATGCCCATCACATACACTGGCATTTAACACTTTGAGTGCCAGCGACGTGTTATGTCGTTATTTCATGCCCCCCGTTGAGTGCCGACGATGCCAATTGTCGTTTTTTTTTTATATTAGCGATCTGAATTCATATTTCATCAACCGAGTCTCCCGTTGGTACAGCAGCCCCTCTAGGAGCTCCGATGGGAAAATACCGCCCCCTATCGTCTATCCCTGTGTAACTGCAGGCCATTCGATTACACTGGTGGATCTGTGGGGGGGGAGCCTACTGGCTCCACTATGCTGGCGAGGGATCTGATGAAGAGGGAAGTGATCGCGAGATGGAAAGCAGCCTGGAATATATTTTTACAGCAGCCAATAATCAATCAATAAACGCGATCGATATTTGGAATGACGATCAGGAATTGGAATAATCTTTTTGGAGAACATCTGATCTAAGGTAAGGAGTCTATGTTACCAGTTTTAGGATAATCAGAGCTGTTTTCACTGAGATAACAGCGTGTCCCGTAAGTGTATATGTGTGTGTGTGTGTGTGTGTGTGTGTGTGTGTGTGCTGTTGAGGAAATAAGAGAAACGATTTCTCAGCTCGCTTCTATAGCGTGCATAAGTACACATATACTATCGATAATCTAGCGTTTATTTGAAAACGATTCATAAATAGGCCGACAAATGACAACGTGTCTAGTGTATTCGAGAATATTCCAATAAATGGGCAGATTAGACACATAGCCATAATTTAAAACATAGATTATGCGTTTTTAACGCTATCATTGAAGTGGGTGTCGGCATTCAAGCGGGTAAAAAGGAGAACACGGCCGGCACTGAAAGTGTTAAAGGGTAAAAATGTAAAGATTCCTGCACCAGAATGCAGGAAATTACATCTTTGTAACAAAATAATTCCTGGTGGGGGACCCCCCGCTTAAAAAGTGTCCTGACTGGGGGCTATATTTCACACTATATTTCCCAGCCTGAATTATTTCCCCAGTCCGGCCCTGCTTATGTGAGTTGTCAATGGACAACAACATGCTGTGTGTGTGTGTGTGTGTGTGTGTGTGTGTGTGTATGTGTGTGTGTGTGTATGAGTTCTAGTGCTACCCCTTTGTACATTGTGGCTGTGTCTGACTAAAGTTAACAATAAATAATGTTATTAGGAATACATTTGCCTCCTGCGTGAACTGTGCATAGCTGAATAGACTGTATTTTAACGTCGGTCATATGGTGGTACTTGGTGTAAAGTTCTCAGGTGGTACTTGGTGTAAAAAGGTTGAGAACCACTGGCTTAACCAACTAACACCAGCAATGAGAATTTTGACCGATTAATCCTACCTGGTAGACAGTTACTGGGACGTCTAATTTTGAATAAATAGTGTTGGCAAGTTGAAATACCGCAAATCATATTGCTGGATGACCTCTAAAGGATAAATTAATTCATAAAAATACTCCATGATGATGGCTGAGCTGCTATCCCACAGCGGTTTACTGCAATCAGACAACACTTGTTGTTGGAGCCCTGGAAATACCTCTACTTCTATACCAGTTAGAATAAGTGGGTGTAAAGGGAAGGGAGGGAGGACTTACTCCAGAGGTGTTCCAGTCTGTCCACAGAACCGGCCCCTGCTGTCTGTGGCGTAGATTACCTTCCTGGGGTCACCCTGGGACCAGGCTACATGGGGGAGAACAGAGGTAGAGAGAGGGAGAATGAGTCTTTTTATGTGAAAAAAAACTAAGAAAAAAAGTTATATTACACTGTTATTAAACATACCCATACAGTTTCAGTGCTTATCAAGTACTCATCTTGAAACAAAGATGAGTGTGCGTGTGTGTGTGTGTGTGTGTTGTGGGATATTGTGAATATCCTGAAGAATGTTCTCAGTCAACCGAGGTTCAGTTAATAACAAGGTTTATTAACCAAACAGATAGAAATGTACAAATAGTAGTTAGAGAGAATGGCTGAGGTTCTCGCCCTAGGGGTGATCAGCTGAAATGGCCCAGGTAGAGATCTCGAATGGTGTCGGGAGGAGCCCTTTATAGTGAAAAAGGGGGAGGAGGGGGGACCCATTTGATAGGTCAAATGGGTGGGGGGGGGGGGGGACAGGATAGGAGACAAAGGGGAGGGGAATGTCTTTACATGAGGGAGTTGGGGAATCATTATATTATTCCACAGTGTGTGTGTGTGTGTGTGTGTGTGTGTGTGTGTGTGTGTGTGTGTTTGATTGATTGATTGATTGATTGAAAAGTTTATTAACAGATTGCAGAATGGGTACAGTACAGTACAGCTCAATACATACAATTGTTAAGGGGATGCAGACCAGAGAAAGACTTTCGTCTTGTTTACATCAGGGTCCCCCATTTTCAATTCATCATAGGGTGTGTGTGTGTGTGTGTGTGTGTGTGTGTGTGTGTGTGTGTGTGTGTGTGTGTGTGTGTGTGTGTGTGTGTGTGTGTGTGTGTGTGTGGGTGTGGGTTTAGGATTGAGAATGTGGTTATGATTGTTGCTATGTGATTGCATTGTAGCCTATTTTATACCGTTTATGTCTACCTGCCCAAGGACTGTGGGTGTAAAGGAGCTAATAGCTATATCTGGTGCGATGCATCTTTTCTCATTAATTGAGACTAATGTTTTTGTACATGGGTCCCTGACAAAATAAACATAATAAACTAAACTAAACTAAACTAAGGATGATATAAGATCCTGAGTGTTGTAGGGTTGCACTGATACTAGAAAAGTATTGCAATACCCAACTGTTAAAAATGGTTCAATACTCCATTTTATTAGTATCGATACTTTTAGAATAGCCTGATGCCGTATTTTTTAGTTTTTTTTATCCACTTTTTCTCCCATTTTTCTATATTTTCCTCCCATCCCAATTTCGTATCATCCAATTCAACCCTCCCCTGTCACGAACGCTGTTTCTTGCCTCCCACAAGCCGGCTGCAATGTGGACTAAGTCATACATAGCACAAGTCCCCTCCGGTACTTGAGGTAACAGCAGTCGCATCTTTTCACCTGCGCAGCTCGATCTCTCAGTGGCGAGGAGTAACGCGTGGGAGGCTCACGCTGCCCCCGACACTTTCTGATTCTACTGCGCAGGCGCACCAACCGACCTGTAGGAGTCGCTGTCCACAACGCCCGATCCCCACCCATCAGTTTCCCACCCCCTAATACGGCCAATGTGTATTAGTACGGACGACCAGCTAAACTGAAAGCAATGTGGAGCGCTGGGATCGAACAGGCGATCCCAGCGTCTCCGCATTCGTGGCGAGCGCCTTGCCCACTACGCCACGTAGCCGCCCTCCTGATGCCGTATTTTCTATATGAGTTGAGTGGATGCGTGACCGGAGCAGTGTGTGTGTGTGTGTGTGTGAGTGAGAGAGAGTGCACCCTTGCATAGTGTGCGTGTCAACAGTGGCAGCTGAAGTGTACCAAGGCATAGGGAAAAGTCATATTTCATAATACAACGTTTCTGAACAGAAGTTGTATGCAGTGATGAACGGTCTTTCCCAGCGGAACAGTAACGCTACACAAGTCACGCTATGCATGCTTAGCTTGCCAACATTAGATGTTGTTTCAACAAATGTATTCACAAAATGTATTAGCATTATTGAAGACTCCTGTGACCAGTAAGTAGGTACATTATGACCTAAACCAGGGGTCAGCAACCTTTACTATCAAAAGAGCCATTTTCCCCCCTCCCACAAAATAAAATTCATCTGGAGCCGCAAAACCGATTAACCCTTAAAATGAAGATAACACAGTGTATAACGTTTTATATATAGTTATCCCCAAGCATACCCCACATTTAGCATAAAACGCCTGACGATTGCATAACCAAAGTAATTTGCGATTTATTATACTTTATTCTTATAGCACACAGTTTGTTGGAATTATAAAACAACAAAAATAAAAATATTTACATTTTATTGCTGTTTTTACCTGTTATAACAAGGGAAAACCTCAAACAAACCCTGAACTATGCAGGTATATTTGAGTCCTTCCCTTATTTGTGGAACATTTATAAAATAAAAAGTAGTCCAGTTTGAAAAAAGACTACCATGTGTAGACCTACTTTGAAATAAAACAGAAGAGGAGAAACAACACTGGCATCTGTAGACCTAGTTTAAAATAAAACCCTGAACTATGCAGGTATATTTGAGTCCTTACCTTATTTGTGTAAAGTTTATCAAATAAAAAGTAAATTTGTTGTTGTTCGCAAATTTCTCACCACATAAGCCTGCATCGTTAGTCGTGAAAGCAAATGAATCTGTCCACGCTGAATTAAACCCTCTATTTTCCTCTGACTTTCCTTTTTTTGGATTTATCCATGGTTAGCTTACTGGGGGGTCGGAAACTCAAGATTAGTATGACCTCGATCTCCAAAATAAGAGATGTAAATAAGTCTGCTATAAGCCATTCTCCCTTTCTCTCGTGTGTGTGTGTATGTGCATTTGCTATTTTGACACACATTTATTTTTGACACGAATTAGGAATAGGCTGAGCCTATTTTATTCAAAAGGAAGATATTGATTTACATTATGTATATATATATCATCTTTTAAAATATAATCTTATCTCCTGAGCTGGCACAAGCACTAACATATTGTGGAGTGGAGAGATAACACATACCGTAATAACAAATGTAGATTAGCTACATTATATAGCTAGCTCAGCAGCTGTAACAATCATTTTATTATTTTAGTTTCAACAGCATCAAAATATTATTAATTAAAACATTTCCATGTTCTGTCATCTAATATTACATCCCATCACTTTTCCTGATATTTTAGGTTTTTGCCGTGGTATCGTTTTAGAACCGGTATCGTGATACTTAGTCTGGTATCGGTATCGAAGTCAGAATCTTGGTATCGTGACACAACGCTGCAGTGTTGTATTTACAGCAGTACTTACCCAGGATGCCCACAGCAACGTAGCCCAACAGGGCCAAGAAGAAGAGGATACAGCAGAGCACATCTGTGCAACCCCTGGGAGGGAGAAAGAGAGAGAGAGAGAGAGAGAGAGAGAGAGAGAGAGAGAGAGAGAGAGAGAGAGAGAGAGAGAGAGAGAGAGAGAGAGAGAGAGAGAGAGAGAGAGAGAGAGAGAGAGAGAGAGAGAGAGAGAGAGAGAGAGAGAGAGAGAGAGAGAGAATAAGATATATTGTACCGTTTCAATGTGGTGGTGGAGTGGAGTGTACAGTGTACAGTGGAACAGAACCACTCTCACCTGTTATTAATGGGTCCTTTGAAGGACGGGTCAAACTTCCGGGACTCCCCTGAGGATGAGAAGAGATTGCGTTATTGATGGTCGGCGATCACACATTCAATCTGACACACACTGTCAGAACGAACCTCACACTCACTTCCAGAGGACATCTCCCGCTAAAAGAACAGCTAACTAAAGGAGAAATACACTCTGGGCTCACATTAGAGGCCGTCACTATTATTGGTTTGAGTACATATTTGTGAATCTTAAAAATTCATTGAGAGGCTCTATTGTTTGGTAAATGACATCAATGGGTCTCATTCCCGAACGAATTTACGACAAAAAATTTCGTCCAGATTTCGGCCCATTTAAGACATATTAGGGCTGGGAGCGTGAGTCCCCAAATTTTCCTGAGATCAGATTTGATCTTGGCTGAGAGCAGATTTAAGAGTGCTGAGGAGCAGTCTTATGATTGATTGACTAATTAAAAAACCTGTTCCACCCCAGGTGAAAATCCGCATAAAATGTATACCTAGGTAAATAGAATATTGCTCCACTTTTACAAGGGCTATTTGCATATTCTTGGTATCTAGGTACATCTATGGACCTCAGTGAATGTATTCACAGTGTCAGACATATTGTGTCTATTACTAGGCTTGCTTAAAGTGTGATGAAACAAAGGAAAATATGAATTATGATTTTTCTTTGCATCTTTGACAGTGAATAACACCATGATAATAATGACCAAACTTAAAAAACTACCACTGACCTCGTTCAGTACCCTCTTGAGATCATGTGTACAAAGAATCTAAGGGAATTAATAAAGGGAAGATGATAAAACCGAAGGTTCTGTATATACAGTACTGAATTCTCCCATCCGGACCAATGCAATTTGAAATATTATTATAGAATATAGAATATATGCTTATACATTACCTTATTATAGCCAATTCGCACATTTATATATATATACATATAGTATCTTTCAAATGCCGAAGTTCAATTTGGATTTAGTATCACCAGGCATGCATAATAACAGATAATAATATCTACTGTAATCAACTGTACTTTTTTATTTCCCCCACAGTGTAACCGTTTTGAAACTAATTTCAGATCTAATTGTTCCTACATGATAACAATAGTGAGGAGAAACTGACTGCGTTTCAATATTTGTCAAAAACGTTACCTTTTGTGGCTTATTATCGCGAATCATAACAATTATTGATATGATTCATTCAGAACGCTGAACTTTGAACCACCATAGTATGTGACAGGAAGTGTAGATCGGAGAAATTCCAACGCTGGCCGACAGCTGCGTCTCTACATTTCGTAGCTCCATTTCTGCAGACCCCTCTCTGATTGGCCCACGCCTGTTTCTACACTGGTTAAGCTTAGGCACTCTTTCGAAGTTGGTTAAGGTTAGAGTTTGTCTTAGAGCGTGACGGCAAGTTCTTTCGACGGTTAAGCTTAGGCACTCTTTCGAAGTTGGTTAAGGTTAGTTTGTCTTAGAGCATGGCGATAGAACGCCAGGTAGTTTGCAGGCTGTTCGACGCGGAAATGGGCAAAGACACAGCTCGTCACGCGATTGGGCAACAGTGGCCAATCAGAGAGGGGTCTGCAGAAATGGAGCTACGAAATGTAGAGACGCCCGACAGCTATGAATGTCCTCTACAAAATGGCCGCAAAAAAACTACAATTCCCATGGTTCAAAACTTCCATTTCCGGTTCCGGCTTGGATAGACGATCGCAAATAGAAAACTTAAAACGATATAATGACACTTTGAACCTATTGCTAACCTATTGCCAACCTAACGTTTTACATTCTACATGCTTTTGTGACAATTTAGTGATGTTAATACTTGAAAACGTTTGATTTAAAAAACGCTAATTTGTTGCATCACTCATAAAAATATTAATATATGATCATAATGTCAAAAGGGGTCGGTACAGACCCCGTGGGGGGGAACAGGTTCTTGACAGACTGTGTTCTCATAGTGATTCCTTCACGTCAACGCTACAGGCCTCCTTGGAATTAATTACTTAATCATAATTAATATAAATATGACAATATTTGTACGATAAGAAATTACGTTATTTGATGTCGGAAAAATAAATAATATGGATTAATCTGATCACAGGGCAGCTGCTTAACCATATCTGAACCAGCTATTTTGGACAAATGTATAATTACTTTAATTACTCAGATATTCAAACACAATTATGCAATTATTGTGAAATGATTGAAAATAATAATTATTTAATGCCTTCTGTGGAATTTGTATTTTTTATTTGTTACACATCTGTTTTAATGATTAATTATATACATTTGAAAGAATGCAGGTGAACATGCAATATATCCCATTGATTGGTATACAATGGGACAGACCTTTGTTTGATTGATTGATTGAAAACTTTATTAACAGATTGCAGAATGGGTACAATACAGTACAGCTCAATTACATACAATTGTTAAGGGGATGCAGACCAGAGAAAGACTTTCTTCTAGTTTACATCAGGGTCCCCCATTTTCAATTCATCATAACATATATGACATACACGACATACAGATAGACAGTACTGCTACATCTTAGGGGTGGGATGATACTAGGGGTGGGAATCACCAGTTTCATCATGATACGATACGATATCGATTCTTTGGACAACGATACGATATTTGCCGATATCACAAAGTCTCTCACGATACAATACGATACGATTAGATTCAGGTGCCTGCGATCGATATGAGATGATATCATATGCCCATTTAACACAATCAGTAACATTTAGATCAACAAAAAAAAGGTAATGAAAATATCATTTGACATTTGTATTTTTGAGCTCTTCCAGACATTTAAAGGAAAATCAATCTATTGTTTTTAATACAAATAGACCTCCTGTTCACTGTAAAGTGCCACGTTTTTATATATTGAGCTTTAAACTTTAAGCTAAATTTTTTGGAACTCAAAACTCACAACCTCCCTCTCCCAAACCGTTCCTACAACAATTTGTTGATGTTGCATGATCATGTATAGGCCTACATTTATTATGTATTATATTGTTTATGTTTAAATAACATTTAAACATCAAACTCCTCTGACCTCATCTGGTCTTTCCAAAGACGCGCGCACACACACACACACAGAAAGGGAGAATGCTATGCTGTAACATCTACACACACGGAGCTACTGCTGTTGTTCTTGGGCGGATATGAGACTCGCCACAGGATTTTCAAAATAATAAGAGTATCGATATGAATCGATCTTATTACATCGCATCGATCCGATTCGATTGTTGATAATTACATCGATGTATCGATCTGGATCGATGTATCGTCCCACCCCTAGACGATACATCGATCCAGATCGATATATCGATCTATTATCAATAATCAAATAGGATCGATGCAACGTAAAAAGATCTATTCATATTGCGATACTCTTATTTTGAAAATCCGGCGACGGCGACGTCATATCCGCCCCGCGCCCAGTATTGTGAAACTCTGTGTAGCTCTAGGGAGCCTCTATTTTGCGAGCCGATATAAGTCTGTGCAGTTTCCCCCCCGCAACAGGTCAAATGCATCTAATATGCTTTGCATCGTCGCCATTCTTTTATGCCCACGTCGCGTGGGCAGACCTAAATTAACATTACATTAGCTGCTTAAGCTAACTAAGCTAAGAGAGAGAGAAACGGAGAGAGGAGAGGGGAAGGAGGGGCGGGCGGGGGCATTCTGTCTGTGTGTGTGTGTGTGTGTGTGTGTGTGTGTGTGTGTGTGTGTGTGTGTGTGTGTGTGTGTGTGTGTGTGTGTGCGCGTTTGAAAATACCAGATGAAGTCAGGAGTATTATTATATTGATATTATTTACTGAGGATGGACAGATAATGTTGATATTTAAACATGAATACATAATGAATGTATTCATGATCATCATGCAACATAAAATAATTGTAGGAACGGTTTGGGAGAGGAAGGGGTTTTAGCTTGCGTGTTGTGAGTTACAAAACATTTTACTTAAAGTTTAAAGCTCAATATATAAAAACGTGGCACTTTACAGTGAACAGGAGGTCTATTTGTATTAAAAACAAAAGATTGTTTTTAGTTTAAATGTCTGGAAGAGCTCAAAAATAAAAACGTCAATTGATATTTCCATAGCCTTTTTTTGTTGATCTAAATGTGACTGATTGTGTTAAATGGGCACATAATATCGTCTCATATCGATCGCAGGCGAATCGAATCGTATCGTGGCAGACTTTGTGATATCGGCAAATATCGTATCGTTGTCCAAAGAATCGATATCGTATCGTGATGAAACTGGTGATTCCCACCCCTACTACATCTATACATTTATGACATACCAGATTTGCAAATACAGTACTGTTTGTGATACAAAAAGAGTCCAGAAAAGAGAGTATATACATTTGATGTGGCGTGGGGTTGGGTGGGTGGGGGGGGTGGGTGTGTGTGTGTGTGTGTGTGTGTGTGTGTGTGTGTGTGCGCACGGTGCGGCAGGTGTACCACGAGCTGTATATGATGACAATACATTCATCTAATCTCCATTTCGATGGGTCGCAAGACTTGCAAAGCGCTTCCGCATCCATTTCCACACACTGCGTCATTACTTTGCCTTATAAGGAGCTCTGGAGGCGTTGTTTTGTATGCAAATGACCTGAACAGGAACGCGTTTTCGAGTTTAAAACAGAATGCCATTCTCCAAGCAGATATCAGATCATATAATTTGTGTGACCGTTTCAGCCACTTAAGACATATTACCAGCACGTTCAG
The DNA here is from genome assembly GCF_963971535.1 of Notolepis coatsorum. Classification (NCBI taxonomy): domain Eukaryota; kingdom Metazoa; phylum Chordata; class Actinopteri; order Aulopiformes; family Paralepididae; genus Notolepis; species Notolepis coatsorum. The sequence goes on from NC_140171.1 coordinate 125,758,386, forward strand.
GACTCAGAGTGAACTTGTCATTGATTCTGTCTCAGTGGTTCCAAGATAAGTCTTCCAGAATAACTCTTTGAAAATTTTTCGGGAATGAGACCCACTACCGTGAGCACTTTATTGCATGTATACATGTGCATCCTCAAAATGTTGAATCCCATGCAAGACAGTAGACAAATATTGCATTGTGTGTAGTATATTGTAGGCTATGTGTGTGTGAGTGAGTGAGTGTGAGTGAGCATGTATGCATGTATTTAATCTACACTTATCTACTAGGCTACTGTATGAATTTGTGTGTGTGTGTGCATGCGCACGATGCATGTATACACAATACATACTGTGCAATTTACATGATGTCAGTGTATATTGACAAAACTAGAACATTTCCCATAACAAAAGGAATCTCCCGCCAGACTGACATGCCTAGCAACCACAAAATGGCTCCCTGGTGACAGTGGTGAGAGTTCCCTCTGGACATTCGTGGCCTCCATGGTAACAGCAGGACAGAAGCAGCGATCTGCCAAGTCTACTCAGTCTGTTAGTGAGATCATCATGTTCAAAGCACGACGTGTACAATACAAAGTACCGAATATGAAGGTTACCGTCATGGATCTATGCAAACAAAGGTATGAGTTTTTACTATACTGTCGTTCACGATATATATACATATTGTATATAAAAGAATATATATATATATATATATTTTACATACATATATATATACAAAATTTATATTTTTAAGTTAATAAAAATATTACAATTGTATTACAAGATAAAGACGTAAAGAAAAAAGGATGTCATAATCACAATGTAATTTGTACTGGAAAACGATAGTCAGTCACATACGGTTATACCGTCAAAACTAAGACAAATATGGTGATATGATTGTTGTGGTCATACCTCCCGGCCCTAATACAAAGTGTATCAAAAGAAATACAATGTCCTTCTCCCAGTACTGTCTATTAACACTTTCAATGCCGGCCGTGTTTTCCTTTTTACCCCCTTGAATGCCGCCACCCACTTCAATGATAGCGTTAAAAACGCATAATCTATGTTTTAAATTATGGCTAATGTGTCTAATCTGCCCGTCGCTTATCAATGACTTGTTTGCAGTCAACATTGTCGAAACGGATTGTTTTTTAATTGGTTCATATCCTTTTTATAGCATTTCGAAAAGCTATAGTTTTTTCGAAAATGTTCAGAAAATAGAAAGATTCCCTCATAAACAGCATTTATTGGAATATTCTCGAATACACTAGACACATTGTCATTTGTCGGCCTATTTATGAATAGTTTTCAAATAAACGCTAGATTATCGATAGTAGGTTGACGTGGCTCTTCTAAGGGAAACGCACATTTTAGTGGAAGACAAAGCTACGTTAGCGGACAACATATATCATAACATTAGTCACTCTTCCTTTGGAACGAGAACCCGTGGAGTTGCTATAGTCGTGAAACGGAAGTTGAATATTGAATTGAAAGAAGTATGGTCTGATACAGATGGTCGGATAACCATAGCTAAAATTGTATACAGGAATAGGAAAATAGCGTTGGTAGCGGTATATGCCCCAAATTTGTACGAAGCTAACTTCTACACTACACTTACCAGAACAATGTTAAACCTTCCTGAATACTCATTTATAATTGGTGTGGATTTTAATGCCATTTGGGATCCTGGGATGGATAAATCTTATCCCACCTTTTCCAACGAACAGAAAAATGCATCTAATGCGTTAAAGGATTGGTCTAAGAATACAGGTGTAAATGATCTATGGCGATCACTCAACCCTACAACCCGAAAGACATAACACACTTTCCAGAATAGATTATGTTTTTGCATCCCCGAGACTATTTGATAACTATGACGTGGAAATGGTACCCAATGCACTATCAGATCACTGTTATTTACTCCTAAAAGGATAATTTGGTATACTGTCATCCCGAGCCCCAAGATGGCGATTTAACTCGATATTGTTGAAAAACAAGGAATTCAATACACAATTCAAAGAAGCTATTTCTGTATTCCTACTGGAGAATGCGAAATCGGTACAGGACCCCAGAATATTATGGATGTCGGTAAAGGGATTGATCAAGGATTTTACCGGGTACTTTTCCTCCAAAATACGCAAGAATCGCTGCTCAAAACTGGCAGAGCTGGAAACGCTTTACTCTACGTTATTTTCCTCTTTACAATCCTCTTTACAATACAACTACTCGGTTCGACTGGAAACTCAAATTAATGTGTTAAAAAAAGAGATTAATGCCATTTATAAACAACAATCTGAAGTACAAATACGTAGCACAAGACAACAGCATTACTTTCATGGTTCTAAACCAAGTCACCTACTAGCTATGCGGTTAAGAGTCAACGCAAAATTTGCAGATATAACTACCATTAAAGCACAGCAAGGACTTGTGACAGACCCTAAAAGAATCAACGAGACATTCAAAGAGTTCTACTCCAACTTGTATAAATCAGAAACGACCTTTGATCAAAACAAAATGGACACATATCTTAATCAAATTAACCTCCCTAAACTATCAGAGGATGACGCTAAACAGTTAGAAACACCCATCACACTAGATGAACTTAGGGAGGCCATATCTGAAATGCAAAGTGGTAGGGCTCCTGGAAGAGACGGTATCCCACCAGAAATGTACCTCTCATGTTGGGATATAATTGGACCCCTATTACTTAATATGATTTTATATTCAATCAAGGAGGGGAACTTCCATAAGAACGACAATATTGCACTCAAAACAGTCCTCCTTAAAAAAGACAAAGACCCCACCGATTGCGGTAGTTATAGACCCTTAAGCCTCCTTGGAACCGATATCAAGCTGTACTCCAAGGTATTAGCCATCAGACTTCAAAAGCATATGACGTCTTTAGTTCATCCGAATCAGACTGGCTTCATAAGAGGCCGCTTGATCACGGATAATATAAGACGGTTATTACATGTGCTAGATGCCAGCAAGGATGACACCACACCTAAGGCGATGCTGTCCCTGGATGCGATGAAAGCTTTTGATAGGTTGGAATGGTCTTATCTATGGGCAGTATTAGAAAGGATGGGGTTAGGAAAAGGATTCATTGATATGATTAAAGTATTATACAAAGACCCATCGGCCATGATTACAACAGGTATAATCACCTCCGATATCTTTCCGGTATCACGCTCTTCTAGACAGGGTTGCCCTCTTAGCCCCGGACTATTCGCTTTATCATTAGAGCCTTTAGCACAATATATAAGACAATCCCAATCCATAGAACCAATCGCAATCAAGGGCACACAACATCAAATTAGTTTATATGCGGACGACGTAATACTGTTCATGCAAAACCCTAACACCTCAATGCCTCATCTTCTCAAGTTGATTGATGACTTTGGCAATCTATCAGGATTTAGGATAAATTGACCAAAGTCGGCTTTCCTTCCACTCAATGCCCCTGCAAAAAATATACTCCTTCCAAAAGAAATACCAATGGTCAAACACTTCAGATGTTTAGGAGTTGAAGTATTCCCTACTATAAGCCAAACGGTGAAGTACAATTACATAAAAATCCAAGATAAGATCAAATACGACTTTGACAGGTGGTCCAAACTTAAAAACTCAGTACAGGCACAGGTATCAATAGTTAAGATGGATGTCCTACCTAGAATTAGGGATGCACGATAATTATCGGGCCGATATCAGCAATTATGACGTCATCCCGATAAACCCGATAACGTTATTAATAGCTCCGATAATATAATATATTTTTTGGTAAAAGAAATGCGGTGTGGGTGAATTTGGATGAAGTGCGTTTGTTTTGACTGTCGGCTCCTCCCGTTTTGCCAGTACTGTGGTACGACTGGTAGCGTGTGGTTTAGGAACAGGGCGTTTTACACAAATCCAGCGCCTTTCTTGGCTGTGACGTAGCCACGTACGTTTCTTGAAAGCAGCGCGGATGTAAACAAAGATGGCGACGCTAGTGGGGATTGTTTCAGAGGGGAAAAGTTTGCTTGCTATTTGTAATAAATGCAATGCAGAAGTTCCACAAGGAGGGAAAAGTGCAGCGGCTTGTGATACATCCAACCTAGCAGGTCACCTGCGGCATCACCACCGCTGCGATGGTGTGTTATTGTGTTAACTTAAAATCCTGCGACGACGCGGGGAGCTAAGCAAAGCTAGCCCCTTTCATGGCTGATGCAACCCTTGGTTGAATACGCAGTCACTTATTGCTCCGTAGAGCCAGGTTAATTTGCACCACCAAGGACTGCTTAAAAGCTAGTGGCTTGGGTAATTTCTGTCAAACTTCTTTAATTTAGCAAACGACTCGTCAATAGGTACAAGCGTGCTCGCGCCGTCGTCGTAGGCTTCTAACACCATCGCAGCGGTGGTGATGCCGCAGGCGACCTGCTAGGCTATGTGTCCACTCAAAGCCTTTCTTTCAAGACGGACAGCTTTGAAAAAAGAAGAAAAAAAAAAAAAAGCTTTGAGCGTCTTAGGTTGGATGTATTATAAGTTGTTGACGGATTGTGAATTTTCATTTGGAAAAATAAATATGGTCACTTTATCAGTCAAAACTGTTGTCTTGGCTTTTGTTTCTGTTGTCTGGTTAGGTCAAAACTACAGGAATATACATTTAAGTTGGTGTTAAGTTATTGTCCTGGGAAGTCTTTTTATGTATTATTATTATTGTATTGTGATATGTTTTGTTTCATGTTGGAAAGAAAAAGAAAAAAGAAATTTGATAAAAAAAAAAAATACATTAACACATTTTTTTTTTTGATCCACTTTTTCTCCCATTTTTCTATATTTTTCTCCCATCCCAATTTTTTCGTATCATCCAATTCAACCCTCCCCTGTCACGAACGCTGTTTCTTGCCTCCCACAAGCCGGCTGCAATGTGGACTAAGTCATACATAGCACAAGTCCCCTCCGGTACTTGAGGTAACAGCAGTCGCATCTTTTCACCTGCGCAGCTCGATCTCAGTGTCGAGGAGTAACGCGTGGGAGGCTCACGCTGCCCCCGACACTTCCTGATTCTACTGCGCAGGCGCACCAACCGACTTGTAGGAGTCGCTTGTTCACAACGCCCGATCCCCACCCTTCAGTTTCCCTCCCCGTAATACGGCCAATGTGTATTACTGCGGACGACCAGCTAAACTGAAAACAATGTGGAGAGCTGGATTCGAACATGCGAATCCTAGCGTCTCCACACTGGTGGTGAGTGCCTTGCCCACTACACCACCTAGCCGCCCATAACAAAATATTTTTTAATACAATAAATATCGGTTAGCGATAGGGGTGCACCGATATGAAAATTGGCCACCGATACCGATACCGATTGTTCAACTAACACAATCGGCCGATACCGATACCGATACCGATAATTGTGGCAAAAAATAAGTATTTTAAATTTTTTTTAATATTTTTTTTAATTTTTTTTTAATTTTTTTAATGAAACTACTGTATATTTGTATGTGTGTTTGTATTTGTAGGCCTCTTTACTTACTTAAAAAAGGAAACATCAAGAAATATGTTTATGGTATCACTGATCCCTCTCCCAGTATCGTCTGGCGGCCTGCAGAGGGATACTATTTTCTCAACCAGAGCTTTCAACCAATGCAATGGAACCATTCTGGCGGCCTGCAGCGGGATACTATTCTCTCAACCAGAGCTTTCAACCAATGCAATGGAACCATTTTGATTGACAGTCGATTCGGCCAATTACGCCACACCGCTAGCACCCACCTCCTGCTTACCACCAAGCGAATATTCATTTTTCTACTTCGGGGCATGCCGCCATTGATCTGCTTGTGAGAATGCGAGTCAAACTCAGAACCACAACAAGCTAATAAGTTAGCTGCCCGGCAGTGCCCGCCGACCAGCGCGCTCCACAGGATGGCCAAACGAGACACAATGATTTTACTGCAACAAATGTTATAATAAAACAAAGCCTTTCTATACATTTGTCTGGTTGAAAACTTTATTAACAGATTGCAGAATGTGTAGTTGGGTACGGAATGAGCAACGGAATGTAACCGAGCTATGCACGGCTTGCTTGCTATCTTCGGGTAAATACTATGCTGATGTAATTGAACGTGTAACTAACTATAATAACGTTAATGCCACAAAACGAATGTTTGTGTCATTTTAACAGCAGATACTTTCTTAAATGCCATCCTCCCGACAGAGCGGTGTTGATGGGGAGCTCTGATGGATTCGCTTGGTTGTGTTATTACATTAGCATTGAACAGCTAACCGAAAGCTAGGGTTAACTAATGTTAAAGGTTTAGCCATAACGTTACGTTGGCTAAAGTTGGGGCTATTCTTAATCCAGTAATAATGGCTGCAGACCTGCAAGCAAAGTACAGCAAGTTGGCAAAGGAGTATTCCAACGTAAATCACATTTTCACCAGTAACGTTAGTCGTCTGCCTCCCGGCTATGAACGGACTCGGAGTAATGCCTTGCTGCTATGGGTAATAATAATATGCTGATGTTATTGTCCGTGTAACACTAACTATATATCGTTAATGCCACAAAACGAATGCCTTGTTAATCATAAATAGTAACTTTGATGCAGTAGCTTGTGTGTGTGTGTGGGGCGGACGGCGGGCGTTGTGCAGGTAGGTCGCGAGTGAATTTTTTTTTTTTTGTCTTGACGCTACACAAATGGATGGTTAGTTATCGGCGACTGCTATCGGCACATTTGAGCTTATCGGCCGATAGGCCGATAGCAGTCAACAAGGCACTTATCGGCCGATACCGATACCCGACCGATATATCGGTGCACCCCTAGTTAGCGATATCGGTTATCGGCTTGAGGAGCATAAAGTTATCGGTATCGGTGTCAAAATATCAATATCGTGCATCCCTACCTAGAATCAACTTCATTAGCTCAATGCTACCGGTACCCCCTCCAGATGGTTACTGGAAAAAATTACACTCTACCGCATACAAATTTATTTGGAATAACAAACCTCCACGTATAAAAAGATCCACCGCACAGAGAAACAAAGCCGACGGAGGTATGGCATTTCCAGATTTTTACCACTATTTTAAGGCGTACACTTTAAGACCACTGACAACCTGGTTTGATTCCCAAGCATCTGTATCCTGGAGAAACTTAGAAGTAATTATGTTCACAAGGTACAGGGATGAAGAAGGGACTTGATATTCACGGGTGTTTACATTTTTATTTTGTTTCTATTTTATTTTATTTTATACATATATAGTTTTTGTTTTTTGTTTTGCATATATATATATATATATATATTTTTTTTTTCTTTTCTTTTCTTTTCTTTTTCTTTTTCTTTTTTATGTTTAAAATAGTACACTCATTTGAGTAGTGGAAAAGGGGTAGGATTAAATAAGTGTATACTTCTTCCTACTCCTTTTCGAACATGCAGATTGAGTTGTTTTCTTTTTTGTTATTGTTTGTTGTATTCATTGCATGTTCGAAATAAAGACTTCAAATCAAAAAAAATCTAAAAAAGGTAAATATAGTAGCACCACATAGACTGCAGGACATAGTATACACCAAATTATCAATTAAGCAATGCAAATTGAAATGTGGCCCCATTATTACTCATGCGATCCGGATATGGCGTGAAACACACAAAAAATATTCTAACCCACATAAATGGCAGTCATACTCCCCTATTCAATAACAATGCACTCCTGATTGGAAAACGACCTATAAGATACCCTAAATGGGAAAAGCAGGGCATACACACATTAGGAGATGTTTTCAACAAACAGGGTTTTTGTAGATATAAAGACATACATATAAAAAAATTTATCTCACCAGTTCCACACATTCTTTTTACGCACAGTTATTGGTATGTTTGAAGGCTCATGGAGTCCCATTAAGGATACCAATTGAACACCACAGATACCACAAATTCTTCTATGAAAGAGAGACATCGAGAGGTTTTGTATCAGATTTTTATCATCAATTACTAACGTCCTCGTATGGAATCCTCCCCCTAGACTTAGTCTGGAGGAGGGATATACCAGACCTGGAAATAAATTTTGATTGGCAAGAAGTCTGGGCAAACGCTTGAATTGCGTCACGTAACCCGGACCATCAACAAATTAATCTTAACTATATTCATAGGACATACCTGACTCCTATAAGATTGAACAGAATGGGACTTAAACAAGACTCCAAATGCTCCTTATGTACAAATGGGGATGAGGGTACATTTATGCACATGTACTGGGATTGCCCACCAGTTAAGATATTCTGGAAAGAAGTGTCCCAGCAATTATCAAATTTCTTAATTCTGAATATACCTGTACACCCCTCTGTATTGCTGTTGAATGATGTTTTTGAGTTTGCAGTCCCTATACAGCTAAAGAGATTAGTTTTATCTGGTATCACAGCGGCTAAAAAGCTGATAGCATCACGATGGTTTCAACCGGAAAAAATGTGTCGGAAGGTTTGGGTTCTTACATATCTCGATGTGATTTATCTAGAAATATCTACAGCAAGAATTTTAAGTGTCAGTGAAACCAAAATTGCAATGTGGTTAGAAGTGGTGGAGAGAATAAAAGCTAGCATATGAATTGTAGTAGTGCCTGGTTAGGAGCGAATGATAATGGATGGATTATCCAAGTGGGGGTCCGGGGGGCCTTTTCCTTAATGATAAGCAAGCAGTGCAAGAATGCGGAAGCATTCTACCGTAGTGGCGTGCGGTAATGCGCCTTTCATTTTCCGCCGCCCAGCGCCCGTGCGTGCACCGGCGGCGGCGTGCTCGCTCAGGTGCGTGCGCCGCCGTGCTCGCGCGAGGTGCCCGCGCATGCGCATGAGATCCCGCCTTGGTTCGACACGAGCGGAGCTCAATATATATAAGTCACCGCCCCTTATTCAGTATCTAGAAATAGCTCAATTGGCAAGACTACATGGCTGTGGATCCTATGGCTCCTTTGCTGGCGAGTTCGAATCCCATCGAATATTATTTTTTTAACGTGATTTTTTTTTTAACGTGTATTCTTTCGCCGGTTAAGGTTAGGCATGGTTAAGGTTAAGGTTAAGGTTAGGCATTGTTTCGGAGTTGGTTAAGGTTAGAACGGTTAAGTTTAGGCGCTGTTAAGGAGCTGGTTAAGGTTAGAGTTTGTCAAAGAGAATGGCAATATAATTTCTATGGTTAAGGTTAGGCATGGTTAAGGTTAAGGTTAAGGTTAAGGTTAGGCATTGTTTCGGAGTTGGTTAAGGTTAGAACGGTTAAGTTTAGGCGCTGTTAAGGAGCTGGTTAAGGTTAGAGTTTGTCAAAGAGAATGGCAATAGACAGCCTATTTCCGCGCGACAGCTCCCAAAGCGGGCCTGAAAAGAAAGGCGCTTTACCGTAGTGGCGTGCGGTGACGAATGCTTCCGCATTTTTGCACTGCTTGCTTATCATTAAGGTAGACGCGTCCGGGGGGGGGGGGAGCGAGCGAGAGCATATGTATGTAGGGTATTAGATAGCAAGTATTAGGTGTATATCTCGTATACTACATTTATTTAAATGGTGATTTCATTGGATGTGTACTGTAGGGCTGGGCGATATGGCCAAAAACGTTATTGCGATAAAATTATTAAAAAAAAATCATATAACTCGATATCGATAATTATCGTCGATATAATGTCTGTCAAGTTTAATTAACTTATTATGCCCGGCGCCGATGGACGGGCTATTAATAGACTTGTTTTTCTGCTGCGAATGTCTCGAGTTGATGTCGTCATCAGTCCGCGCACGTTAGCAGTTAGCCAGAGCGAGCAGTGTATCCCATGACAATGTACTAGTAAATATCCCTAAAATACTCTGTTCCGCCCCAATACATTGCAACGACGTCCACCGTATACCACACACTACTATAACCGTGGCATCAGAATTCACGCCACATACATACTTGGCACGTAAATATATAAAATAGCGCCGTGCAAGCTAATTATCCTAGCTAGCCAAACTATACCATTGCGCCGTGCAAGCTAATTATCCTAGCTACCCATGTATCCAAATGTCTTAAATATCCCTAAAATACTCTGTTCCGCCCCAATACATTGCAACGACGTCCACCGTATACCACACACTACTATAACCGTGGCATCAGAATTCACGCCACACACATACTCGGCACGTAAATATATAAAATAGCGCCGTGCAAGCTAACTATCCTAGCCAGCCTTGAGTCCTAAACCAAAACAGTAGCGCATCTGGAGCTGTGGTGCGTAAGCACGTCATCACGTAACGTTGGTTGTTGTTAGTGAGTGTGTTGAGCCGAGGCTGAGCGGAGCCAAACTTGGAAAATCGATATATCGAAACTTTGCGACCACGTTTCATGTTTATTTCGAGGAAATAATTTATCGCGATATTTATCGTTATCGTTTTATCGCCCAGCCCTAGTGTACTGTTAATTAATGCTTGTATATCTAATTTTATGTTATGTTTAAAAAATAATAAAAAAATAAAACACAAGATTATCGATAGTATATGTGTACTTATGCACGCTATATAAGCAAGCTGAGAAATTGATTATCTTATTTCCTCAACAGCACACATACACACACACACATATACACATACGGGACACGCTGTTATCTCAGTGAAAACAGCTCTGATTATCCTAAAACTGGTAACATAGACTCCTTACCTTAGATCAGATGTTCTCCAAAAAGATTATTCCAATTCCTGATCGCCATTCCAAATATCGATCGCGTTTATTGATTGATTATTGGCTGCTGTAAATATATATTCCAGGCTGCTTTCCATCTCGCGATCACTTCCCTCTTTATCAGACGGCTCGCCAGCATAGTGGAGCCAGATCCACCAGTATAATCGAATGGCCTGCAGTTACACAGGAATAGACGATAGGGGGCGGTATTTTCCCATCGGAGCTCCTAGAGGGGCTGCTGTACCAACGGGAGACTCGGTTGATGAAATATGAATTCAGATCGTTAATTAAAAAAAAGCATGAAATAACGACATATGTCGTGGCTGGCACTCAAAGTGTTAACATATATGCCACCGGTAAATTGTCAGCAAAAACAAACAAAAAGCATTTTGAAAAACAGAAAAATTTGAAACGATGCAGACTACGCCAACGTCCTGTCATTATAGCCTCATCTCAAACCAATACTGGTGCCAGTAAGGATATGTGTAGTACTGTCTGAATCAGTACCACACATATCCTGTGTTACACCCTTTTGTTGACATCTACAGCATGACAGTAACTTGTTGAGAGCATTAACTATTCTGAAAATAATTGCAACCGTTACCAATGGCGTATGTGATTCTGAGCCAAGTCCCAGACATGACATACTACTGTGGTACCGTCAACATGAGATGGAACTGTCGGTGAGTCATACTCGACTCTCGCTCTAATCCACTGCTCCTCCACACGCAAGAGAAACACAGGTGCTCGTGGCCTCATGGTATTTGATTATTATTTCTTTCATCAATAAAACCATCATCAACATATATAGACAGTGCAGTCAGAGGTTATAGAACCTGTGACGGTAAATTCTATATGACATAATCTAGTCCTACATTCTAAACATGTCAACAAAACTGAAAGTCCAAACGCGCTCCTCCATCCAAGTTTCAAGTTTGTCACATATAAAATGCATGTACTTTACGGTGAAATGCTTGGTTCTGTATGAGCCCCTGAGAGTGTGCTTCATACAGTAAAAAAGCAGGCTAAAAAAAGTTAAAAGAAAAAAAAATCCCAGGCTTCCATCACAAACCTGTCCTACTGAAAGACTGTGACTCAGACAGTACCTTTCTTTCCATGTTTCGTCATTCCACGGTTCTTATTCCTTTCTCAGTATTTTTCCATCAACAAGTCTCTTCCTCTAGAGATCTTTCAGTGAGAGCTGCGTGTGTACAATAGCTGCGTCCATATGTCTCCTTCCTGTCAGAAGTGTGTCAGTCGTGTCAGCCACCAAGTTGTCACTTCCGTCTTCACTCAAACTGTCACAAAACTAGTTTTAGCTTATCAGCTCTGCCTCCTCTTCTAGTTAAATTATTAATGTTCGGTTATGACACTATGACATTACCTACCTGGGTTCCATCCTAGAGGCTAATCTTTCCTGTGACAAAATGGCATCCAATGTAATAAAAAAAGTCAACCAACGAACTCGATTCTTGTACCGGATCTCCTCTCTGGTAAACAAGAATACCCTGAAGACTCTGGCAGGAGCACTCATTCAAGGGTACTACGACTATGCTTGCACCTCATGGTACCAAAGCACCTCAAAGGCACTAAAAAACAAATTACAAACATCTCAAAACAAACTAGTCAGACTACTGCTTGACCTGACTCCTAGAACCCACCTCACCCCTGCCCACTTTGACAACCTAGGATGGCTTAGAGTAGACGACAGAGTACAGCAACTTCTGCAATGGGCCTGGTCTACAAGATACACTACACGACCAAGGTACCCATGTACATGTCAAAATACTTCCCAAAGGTCAGTGAATACCACGATCACAACACCAGAGGGAGCTCCACAAATCATGTTAAACCCAGATTCGGCTCAAACAAGGGACTAAACACGTTTCGCAATTATGCCACATCAATGTGGAACGCCCTACCCAAAGCTGTGTAAAGGAATGTGAATCACTACCCACTTTCAAAAACACTCTCAAAGAACACCTACGGGAGACTGCAATTGTCCTAACCCAGTTGTACAGTAAATGACCGACCAAGTATGGCTTTGTCAGTATTCCAATGTACAGTGTACAGTGTCCCCCACCCCCCCTACCCAACCCCCCCCCCACCCCACCACCTCCAATGTGCAGCCCCCCACCCACCCACCCAACTCCACCCCACCTACCCAACCTCCTCCAATGTACAGTTTCTACGTCAAATGTATACTCTTATTCTGGACACTTTTTGTATCACAAACAGTACTGTATTTGCAAATCTGGTATCTCATAAATGTATAGATGTAGCAGTACTGTCTATCTGTATGTCGTGTGTGTCATATAAATGTTATGATGAATTGAAAATGGGGGACCCTGATGTAAACAAGACGAAAGTCTTTCTCTGGTCTGCATCCCCTTAACAATTGTATGTATTGAGCTGTACTGTACTGTACCCATTCTGCAATCTGTTAATAAACTTTTCAATCAATCAATCAATCAAAACACATTCCAGAATAGGGCTGGGCGATATAACGATAACGATAAATATCGCGATATATTTTAATAATCGAAATCGTTTTTTTTTTTTTTTTTTTTTTTTTTTTTTTTTACCTGCAACAGGGCAGTTTTAAAACCAGAGACAGTGGACAGACTTGTCTTTCTTGCCTGCAACTTAAAGTAATGGCTTTGCTTGTCCAAATGACAATACTGACCAAATTCAGATTTCTTTTTCTCTTGTCCATTTATTTTGTTTGCTTTCTAATTTAAAATACATTTTGAAACCGTCTGTACACAGTAGGCTATGTGTGCTAGCAGAACTAGACTCCAGTCACGAGTCACAGTGCACATGTGCGGTGGTTTGTCCACCAAAAAAGCGCCAAAAGATCGAAAATAAACTAGCAGAGCCAGAACTGTTCAACTCCTCTGGAGCCACAGCCAGCAGAGAAGCCGGTTTACTTTAGCTTTTAAACCAGCTGCAGCCTGAGAACTGGAGTGTGAGGGGATGTAACACTAAAGATGGTGGCAATGACAAAGAATTGCTGCAAAATAAACATACATCTGTTGTTAAAAAAAAAAAAAAAAAAAAAAAAAAAATTTATACTTATAACAATTCGATAATTATCGATATCGAGAAATAAAATAAAATTATCATATCGTTATCGCGATATGATTTTTTTCCATATCGCCCAGCCCTATTCCAGAACGTTCGATCATGACATCATACTGTGACATCACAAATGTTCTAGAATGTTCGGTCATGACATCATACTGTGACATCACAAATGTTCTAGAATGTTCTATTATGACTGTAATAATGTAAAGGTCCAGTCCAAATGTTCTTTTGTGATGTTTATTTCACGCTGTCAAAAGCAATACAGGTCCAGTGCAACACACAGCTGTTACTCATTATACTACCTAAGTAGGTGTGTCTCATAGGACACTGCAGGTGAAGGTCTGACTGACGTAACCCGGTGAACCCCCATTATAACAATGACAAATAAGACAGTTCAATGACTTTATCTAAATCCAATCAATATTCCTAATGCCGTTTCAATGTAAGGTTATAAAAATAAACATATAAACATTCATACAATACAATAACCTAAATATATAGCTTTGGCTCCTACAGTCAACATTCCCCAGATATATCAAACACGAAACAAACTTTGATCAGATTATAATGGAGATGTTGCACAGTGCAATCCACTGAACAGTTATTGTTGAAATATGTCACTGTTGATCATGAGCTGGATATATAACCTATGGTTTCAAGGGATGTTAAACCTACTGTAGAATCAAAGTACATTTTAGGGATTCAAATCCTCATTTAGAGGTAGGGGATCCACCACAGCTTGCCCTGCTGCTCTTCTCTACTTCTACACCAGCCAGAACTGGTGGAGTGTTCTCCATGGATGGTGGTGTCAGGTCCAACATCGCCTTTTCCATCTAAATCTACACAATTCTGCTACATCATTGATAGCAAAAACAAACAAAGTTCTTAGAAAATGAATGTCAAATGAATTTCGATCAGTTCTTTCCTATGGCCTAGCCCTACTTGGATCCATTCCCATTAGAGCCTAAGGGCCCTTTCTCACTCACTGCTCTGTGTCGAATCAGACCCGGCTCGCATCAGAAAAGGGTGTGTCTGTCTGAGTGAGAACGCTGTCCCCCGTCCCCGCCCCCCGCTGTTTCGTCCCCGGGGGCGCTGAACCGGGGCCGGTGAAATAGGTGGTCTCAGGTGCGCACTAGTGGGGGCGGTTAGGCCTGGCAATTTTGTTTGCCATTGCTATGTCTATACATTGTTCGAATGCATTTATTTCTATTAGACCAGTGGTGCCCAACCAGTCGGCCGTGGTCGACCAGTAGATCAATGACATGCAATATAATTGCCACAAGCGATGGGATAATGTTAGCTTCTGAACAGGCTAGCTAACTAGCGTTAGCCGTTAGCCATTGCTGTATACTATACTTTCTTGTTCGAATGCATTTATTTCTATTAGATCAGTGGTGCCCAACCAGTCGGCCGTGGTCGACCAGTAGATCAATGACATGCAATATAATTGCCACAAGCGATGGGATAATGTTAGCTTCTGAACAGGCTAGCTAACTAGCGTTAGCCGTTAGCCATTGCTGTATACTATACTTTCTTGTTCGAATGCATTTATTTCTATTAGACCAGTGGTGCCCAACCAGTCGGCCGTGGTCGACCAGTAGATCAATGACATTCAATATAATGCATATAATCGATGCAGCAATGTTACTAGTAAAGGCTAAGCTAACTAGCGTTTAGCCGTTAGCTTAGCGCTATCGTTAAAACGCTCAAAAGCGGACTCTACAACACCATCCATTCGTGATAAAATGGGGTGGGTTATATTGACAAGGCTTGACAACAGAGGTTCAAATATAACTTCATATTTATTGGCAATTTGTTCATTTTATATCAGCATCCAGAGTCCGCAGTCGTGTTAAGACATTCCTGTTTACATTTTCGAACGTGACATCATCGCCTACGGCAAGCGTAAACGCTCAAAAGGCAAACCGTAAACAGAACCTGAAGCGAACCAAGACTGCAGTGTGTACACAAACTAGAGGGGGGAGAGGGGGGGGGGGGAGTTCGCACTCTGACCCGGAATGAGGGCGGTACGCGACCGGTACGGACAGAATGTGTGAGTGAGAAAGGGCCCTAAGTGAAGTATCCTCGGGGAAACCAACATGTTCAGACACTGCACTTCCTCTGGTATTAGTAACACCACCGGTCTTAATCATTCTGTAATGCTTCTTACTGCCTTGATTTAGACGTGTAGATCTGAGAAGGCCGTGAGGAAATAGCAATAGGTATCATATCACTAGGAGAAAAGTAGCCTACACCTTGTTTTATTGGTGAGCTACTATAGTTGGTAACTATAGTAGTGGCTAGCTCAGCTATGAGACAAATAGGCATACGCTTTACAGTTACTGGCAATAGGGGACATTTTAGGTTAGAACGTCTGACTCACTGCCAGTGGCACTGTTAGGGGGAGTGATGATGTCATAACTGATATGATCCACTAATGGGGCCCAGAGGGCTTATCGGATGGACCATTGCCCGACTAGCTTAATAGGTTAGTCGCTACTGTGGTACTCTGTGTGTGGCACTGGTGTGTGTATTTGTTGGTGTGTTTGTGTGTTTCTAGAAAAGACAAGCACAAACATCATTAGCATTATGTACGGCAGACTGGTTTATCCTCTCTCTCTGTCTGTCTCCCACACTTCAGGCCCCACTATCTATGCAATGCGTAACGGTATGCCAAATAGGCCTAAACCGCCAAGTACTACAGACGTTGACTAAACAGCTCCCTGGGTGGCGATACGGGGAAAATAACTAAATTTACTTTTCTGAGATTCTACAATTATCTAGAACCAAATCCAGCCTCCGTCACTACTGATTACAAGAACCGCTGGATCAAACAAGCGATGTGTCCGATTTTGCCAAAAGCCAAACAGAATGACAAAGGATCACTGTGAAACACTTGGGACTCTGGGGGGGGGGGGGGGGGGGGGGGTGTATGTGTGTGTGTGTGTGTGTGTGTGTGTGTGTGTGTGTGTGTGTGTGTGTGTGTGTGTGTGTGTGTGTGTGTGTGTGTGTGTGTGTGTGTGTGCAATCAGGTGAGTTTCTCTGTATGTGGTGAGGCATCAGAGCCAGCTTGGAATTGACTGGTTGCCCCCTTGACTCAGTGTATTGAGCGGGTAAAGCAGGCGGTTCTGGACACAGGATGAGCCTGTACAAGCTGCTGCCTGCCTGCCTGCCTGGCTGAGTCCACAGACTCCCGGCACACTGGCTTAGTCAGAGGGGAAATATGATATCAGGCAGATCTGACTACCCACACAAAGCAGTAGGCCATCCATGATACTCCTATTATTTGGGGATGTGTCGATATTAACGATCCGTTGAGGTCAAGGCACAGACTCCATTTACAAAACTAGCCACAGAACGGTATTGTGTGTCAGACAACAAGTTGGCTAAGAAAACTGAGACTAGAATTAATCTACAATGTGATTGGTGATCGGGAGAAGCTCTACAGGCGTTAGGCATTGTTTTTGTTATTATTGTGTTGGATATTACAATACGCTATAGGTTATATAACCTGATGGTCTGTATTCTATTGAGACCTTTTTACATTTATGACCTTTAGTGTGTGTGTGTGTGTGTGTGTGTGTGTGTGTGTGTGTGTGTGTGTGTGTGTGTGTGTGTGTGTGTGTGTGTGTGTGTGTGTGTGTGTGTGTGTGTGTGTGTGTGTGTGTTGGGGGAGGGGGAACAGCCAGAGTAAAAGGCCGTTTACATGGTAACAGGAAAGAAACAAGGACACTCCACATTCTGAGCTCCGAATATCAGCTCTAGAGGATACATGCGCTTAACTGTGCTTATGATTTGGGGCGTGGGCTTGCTATTGTAACATTTTACATTGTGAAAGAAAAAAAAGTGACTCTCTAGAATGGATCTAGCTTGGTTTGGTGGTATTGTTGGACCCCAGTAGAAATGCGAGGGAGACTGTGGTTTTCATCTGAGCCATCTATAGACATTCCCACATGTAGTAACACTGACACGGGGTATTAAGGCAAGAAAAACACGAGTTAAGAAACTCCATGACTCAACAGTTCACATGAACAACAGCCCAGTCCCAGATACTGGGTTACACCAGTTAGGCTCATGTTGGATGGTGAGTTGATCCCTTGAGAGAAAAGTTGTGCGTGCATATGTCACACATGTTATTCTGCAATGAGTTGCATTTTTTGTGGTTGTTATAGAACATGAATTGAACATAATGCACAGAAAGCATATTGTGCTTGTGGGTCTAGATAATAATAACTATCTCTGTTATGTTCTTTGTGTGTGTGTGTGTGTGTGTGTGTGTGTGTGTGTGTGTGTGTGTGTGTGTGTGTGTGTGTGTGTGTGTGTGTGTGTGTGTGTGTGTGTGTGTGTGTGTTTTTAACGCTAACATTGAAGTGGGTCGCGGCATTCAAGCAGGTTCTAGGTCTAGGGCACCGAGCGCCGGCATGGAAAGTGTTAATATCCTCAAATAAAGTGATTCATCTGATTAAATTAGTCTTTTTTCATTCAGTATTCAATATTGTCTGATTCAATATTAACATTCAGTATTCAATAGTGTGATTCAATATTAACATTCAGTATGAAAGTAGAACAGCTAGCCGGTGTGGACACTCACGTTTACTTTCATTTTCCGGATGGACCTTAGGCATCTTGTTTGAGAAATGCAGGCTTCAGTCTATGTGTTGTTTAGTCTATCTGTCTGAACAGGACTTATCAGTACTGTTTCAAGTATGCACAATGAGATCTTCTGAGAGAATTGTTGAATAGATACACAAATGTTCTAGAATGGTATATTATGACATCATAATCAGTAGGGATATCCGCTTTCATTGGTCTAAGTTGACCAATGGGGATTAACCCTTGATCCTTAGGCCGCGCCCCCTTTTTGTATCTTTTTAACCGTTTGTCGTAGAGACTTGCGGGTTGTGCCATTGTACTCAGTAGGGATATCCTCTTTCATTGGTCTATGTTGACCACAGGATTTGACTCAATTAAGGCTTGCAGGTGTACTGAGTTGATTGACACCTGCATGTGCATGTTGTGCATGACACTTAAGGGAGGTGTCAATCAACTCAGTACTGACTTCTACATTCATTGGTGGATGTTAGCCATGACCTCTATACAATGGGTTAACCCTTTAACTATACCACTTACATTAGAAACCCTAGCAACCACTTATAACACCCTAGCAACCACCTAGAAACACCCTAGCAACCACCTAAAAACACCCTAGCAACCAGCTATAACACCCTAGCAACCACCTATAACACCCTAGCAACCACCTAGAAACACCCTAGCAACCACCTATAACACCCTAGCAACCACCTAGAAATACCCTAGCAACCACCTGGAACACCCTAGCAACCACCTAGAAATACCGTAGCAACCACCTAGAAACACCCTAGCAACCACCTATAACACCCTAGCAACTACCAAGAAACACCCTAGCAACCAGCTATAACACCCTAGCAACCACCTATAACACCCTAGCAACCACCTAGAAACACCCTAGCAACCAGCTATAACACCCTAGCAACCACCTAAAAACACCCTAGCAACCAGCTATAACACCAAAGCAACCACCTATAACACCCTAGAAACGGCCTAGAAACACCCTAGCAACCACCTAGAAACACCCTAGCAACCAGCTATAACAACCTAGCAACCACCTAGAAACACCCTAGCAACCAGCTATAACACCCTAGCAACCACCTATAACACCCTAGCAACCACATAGAAACACCCTAGCAACCACCTATAACACCATAGCAACTACCAAGAAACACCTTAGCAACCAGCTATAACATCCTAGCAACCACCTATAACACCCTAGCAACCACCTAGAAACACCCTAGCAACCACATAGAACACCCTAGCAACCACATAGAACACCCTAGCAACCAACTAGAAATACCCTAGCAACCACCTAGAAACACCCTAGCAACCACCTATAACACCCTAGCAACCACCTAGAAAAACCCTAGCAACCAGCTAGAAACACCCTAGCAACCACCTATAACACCCTAGCAACCACCTATAACACCCTAGCAACCAGCTATAACACCCTAGCAACCACATAGAAACACCCTAGCAACCAGCTATAACACCCTAGCAACCACCTATAACACCCTAGCAACCACATAGAACACCCTAGCAACCAACTAGAAATACCCTAGCAACCACCTAGAAACACCCTAGCAACCACCTATAACACCCTAGCAACCACCTAGAAACACCCTAGCAACCAGCTAGAAACACCCTAGCAACCACCTATAACACCCTAGCAACCACCTATAACACCCTAGCAACCAGCTATAACACCCTAGCAACCACCTAGAAACACCCTAGCAACCAGCTATAACACCCTAGCAACCACCTATAACACCCTAGCAACCACATAGAAACACCCTAGCAACCAGCTATAACACCCTAGCAACCACATAGAAACACCCTAGCAACCACCTATAACACCATAGCAACTACCAAGAAACACCTTAGCAACCAGCTATAACATCCTAGCAACCACCTATAACACCCTAGCAACCACCTAGAAACACCCTAGCAACCACATAGAACACCCTAGCAACCACATAGAACACCCTAGCAACCAACTAGAAATACCCTAGCAACCACCTAGAAACACCCTAGCAACCACCTATAACACCCTAGCAACCACCTAGAAAAACCCTAGCAACCAGCTAGAAACACCCTAGCAACCACCTATAACACCCTAGCAACCACCTATAACACCCTAGCAACCAGCTATAACACCCTAGCAACCACATAGAAACACCCTAGCAACCAGCTATAACACCCTAGCAACCACCTATAACACCCTAGCAACCACATAGAACACCCTAGCAACCAACTAGAAATACCCTAGCAACCACCTAGAAACACCCTAGCAACCACCTATAACACCCTAGCAACCACCTAGAAACACCCTAGCAACCAGCTAGAAACACCCTAGCAACCACCTATAACACCCTAGCAACCACCTATAACACCCTAGCAACCAGCTATAACACCCTAGCAACCACCTAGAAACACCCTAGCAACCAGCTATAACACCCTAGCAACCACCTATAACACCCTAGCAACCACATAGAAACACCCTAGCAACCAGCTATAACACCCTAGCAACCACCTAGCACCTACCTGTTCTCCCTAGCATTCAACCTTAACCCATAACCACCCTCCTCCAACCCACCACCTTTCCCCCTGCCCTACGTTCTCTCCTCTCCTGCCCCCCCCCCACCCCCCTTGGTTTTCCCTTACTCTCTTCCCGACTGTCTCCCCTACTCACTCCCGTATTTGTTATCCGTTACTCATGGTTTTATGTTCCTGTGTATTCTTATTTGTTCTCCGTTTCCCTGTGGTTCTATGTTTCTTTGTTTTCTTTGTTTATTTTTTGCCTATTGTCAGCGACTTTGGGTCTTTGAAAAGCGCTATACAAAATAAATGAATTATTATTATTATTATAACACCCTAGCAACCACCTATAACACCCTAGTGTAACCACCTATGTCTGGCTATTATATGTCTGGCTATTATTCAGGGTGTCTAACGTTAATCTTTTGCATTCCCTGTAGTCATGAGGACGTTGTAACCAGTTGACCGCTCTTGATCATCCCTCCCGGGCGCGTCTATGCCTTCTACAACGCTGTTCGGTTTCCGGGTTCCTCTGATTGGCCACTAAGCCCACGTGACCCTACGCTAGCACGCCCCCCTTATCGCCGCCAGTTATCTCGTACGCCCGCGCATGCGCATGAGCCGCGACAAGCGCCTTCAATGACAGAGCTCTCATATTTGCGAATGCATAAACTATATCTTAAATTATGGCTATGTGTCTAATATGGCCGTCGCTTATCAATGACTTGTTTTGTTTACATCAGGGTGAACGCTGTTGCATTCGCAAATATGAGAGCCAGCAATACGCAGCTCCAGTTAACCTAATTTATACCGTAATGAATCATTAAAAAAATATACCGTTAACTGGAATATGTTGTTTCTTTACACATATGTTGGATTATGTAATTGGTTTGTCATGACAAACCAATAAAAAATCGCTACTTTACATCAGGGTGAACGCTGTTACGCTGCCACCACCCACTTCAATGACAGAGCTCTCATATTTGCGAATGCATAAACTATATCTTAAATTATGGCTATGTGTCTAATATGGCCGTCGCTTATCAATGACTTGTTTTGTTTACATCAGGGTGAACGCTGTTGCGCGCCACCACCCACTTCAATGACAGAGCTCTCATATTTGCGAATGCATAAACTATATCTTAAATTATGGCTATGTGTCTAATATGGCCGTCGCTTATCAATTGACAGAGCTCTCATATTTGCGAAAGCAACAGCGTTCACCCTGATGTAAACAAAACAAGTCATTGATAAGCGACGGCCATATTAGACACATAGCCATAATTTAAGATATAGTTTATGCATTCGCAAATATGAGAGCTCTGTCATTGAAGTGCTAGCGTAGGGTCATGTGGGCTTAGTGGCCAATCAGAGGAACCCGGAAACCGAACAGCGTTGTAGAAGGCATAGACGCCTCCCGGACATGGACACTTAACGTGCGGTTCTCTTTGATCATTCCTACCCCGACATTGACTGTTAACTTGCTGCTCTCTGATTCTCCTTATCCAAAACATTGACGTCTCATAGCGAGACAGGATACAGGTGCCGGCAGGGGGCGGTGGTGGTCGCTGGGCAGGAAGGACATCAGGAGAAGAAGAAATGGTTCATCGCACGGTGCAGCGGGGAGGGGCTTCCTCTTTGGTGTTCTACACGGAGGAGGAAGGACGTCTACAACGGGAGCACTAGCGAGTCAGCATGCGAGGAACAGACTCAGCTACAAAACGGGTTATCCTAGAAATCCATGCGGTAGTTGAGCGTTTGATTAATGCGCCAGATAAACTCAGTTCCACAACGGGTTATCCTAGAAATATCTGCGGTAGCTTAGCGTTTGGTTCATGTGCCAGAGACACTGTGAAGGAATCAACAGGCGAGCATCGCCGAAGACCAGGTGGTAGACATTGGCCACCTTGCGTTAGCTGTGTATAGGCGTCATAGCAGGAGGGTTCAACACGACCCACAGTTTAGCTGTGTTTAGGCGAGTACCACAGTTTAGCACGCGTGCCGGCCCACCTCTTCAGCCCAGCAGAGGACGCCACTACACTGCACGCTTCTCCAGCCTCTCCAAGCCGTTGCCCAGCATCACCTGCCCCAGCGTCTACTCCGCCCCGCTGGCTGTTATCGCGGGATCTCCGTCGGCCATCTTAGCATCCGGACTAGTGGTGCTGAGGTTGGGCCCGTCATCTTGGATAAGTATCAGCGGTGTAGGAAAGCCATGTTAATAAGACTACTTTGTTCTGTAATAGCCCTTTAATATGTCGTCGTTGACAGGAAAGGGTAATTGATTTATGCCAGTGTATTCGTTCAGCGTGATGTGCTAGTGTTGCACTCTAGTCTTCTGATAACGTTACTGGCCCTTTAAGAGTTTCTCCGTTGGAACGTGTGCACAAGCTGTTCTCTGTGCTGCTGCCCGACGGTGCGGCTGTTGCAGCAGTAAGATCTTTCCCTTTGAGGAATGTGTGCGTAAATGACACGTGAGTACGGTACCTATGTTTAGTCCTGCCTAATTCATCCCTTCAGCTTACTCTACCTTTACAGTATGTTCACATTGTTCTATTCCTGTTGACGTTGTTCCCTCTGTTATTGAAACACTGCGCCGTTAGCTTAGCTACACGTTAGCCAACCTAGGTTCCCCCTGCTATGATATGCTGCCTGCTAGTGATGCTGCGTGGTTAGCTTAGCCGCACGTGAGCTAGCCTAGGCTATATAACTCACTCACTACTTCTAGTGAATAGAATGTATCTTTACACCCGGTTTACAGTCCGCCTACCTATATATTGTTTACATGCACTGCATGAGTAATCCCCCTGCATAGGCTATGTAGGTCATATCTAATAACTCCGGTTAAGTGAATGTCTTGGCTACTAGTTGCACTGTATTGCTAATGAATATTATTGCAGCTATAGACCACATGTTTATGACATTATGTTTATGTGCGCCACTACTGTGTTTACTAATGTATACTGTATTGTATTCCTTTGTGTTTACTAATGTATACTGTATTGTATTCCCTTGTAGACTACCACACACACCTTTCTGTTCCCAAATACAACCAATACCTGCAGCACGCCTCTGTGTGATTCTTTAATCGGAGTTACAACGCCATAGTGTCCGCCAGCTCTATCAAACGCAACCCGTGGAGGCCCTAGCCCTCCGTTTCATGGTCCTTCGAAGCCGGATAGAGCTCCTCCAAGACGCTATGGCAGACCAGGACACCACAGAGACCACCGCTCACCCGCAGAGAGAGCGCCACCTATCAAGCCACCTACGTGACCTCGAAGTGGGATATGAACCTGAACTCAGTACTCAGATCAGTCAGTACTCGGATCAGTCAGTACTCGGATCAGTCAGTACTCGGATCAGTCAGTACTCGGATCAGTCAGTACTCGGACCAGTCAGTACTCGGATCAGTCAGTACTCGGATCAGTCAATTCCTAGACCCACCATAAGGTCAGGTGTTGGCTCCCATCGTTCCTCTGGGAGTGTACACCGACCACATGCTCTCTCACCAGTCCAGGAAGCTATCCTTCAGGAGCACATCCACTCCCTGGAGCTTGAGGAGCTACAGCGCCAGGTACAAGAAGACGGCAACGCCGACCTGGAGCGCCAACGCTTACAACGCGAGTGCCAACGCTTACAACGCCTACAGCAGGAAGCACAATGTGCACGGGAAGCTATTGTTAAACGCCTGGACAGGCAGAAGCGGCTTAAGAAGAAGGAGAAGGAACTTCAAGTAGCCAAACTGGTCACCTCACTTCTTCAAGAGTCAAAGATGAGGGCTCTTGTGCGTGCAGCAGCATCTGAGCCGACCTATTCACCACCTGGACAACAGCACCACGTAGTGGCACCTGTGCCTCTAGCCCTTCCTACCGTACCACAGAACGTGCATCCCCCGCCGGCTAATCCAGCCGCCATCACTCCAGTGATACACCATCCAGCACAGGCGACGCCTCGCCCTGCTGCTCCCCCTGTGTCGCCAACCCAGCTCCCAACATGCCTGGTTCAATTGAGCAACCTACAATCTCACACAGGGCCCCCTGTAGCTACTCACAGTACCCAGAGTCCTACCTATGGTGCGACCATCCCTAGTACTCAACCCAGTACTCAACCCAGTACTCAACTCAGTACCCACCCAACCTAGTACTCAACTCAGTACCCAACCTAGTACTCAACTCAGTACCCAACCTAGTACTCAACTCAGTACCCAACCCAGTACTCAACCCAGTACTCAACTCAGTACCCAACCTAGTACTCAACTCAGTACCCAACCTAGTACTCAACTCAATACCCAACCTAGTACTCAACTCAGTACCCAACCTAGTACTCAACTCAGTACCCAACCTAGTACTCAACTCAGTACCCAACCTAGTACTCAACCTAATACTCAACCTAGTACTCAGCCCAGTACTCAACCCAGTACTCGACTAACTCAACCTAGGAACTCTCCCAGTCCTCCGCTCCCTGCCGTTGAAGACCTCTCTTCACGGAAAGATCTCGTCCAAGCAACAGTCAGGTCCCTTCACGGTGCGGCTGATGCCCAGACCACCGATCAGCCTTATGAAGCAGCGGACTTCCTCAACGCTGAGAAGGTCCTCCTTAAACGAGCCCAACTGGACTCACTCCCAGAGGAGATCAAGGCCCTCAAGTCTGACCGACCTCTTCCCCCAGACAGTCGTTTGAGCTCTCTATCTCCGGAGTATGACAAGGCTACATGTCTCCTCAGAGTAGGCGGTAGGCTGCACAGGGCCGAGAACTTGGAGATGGATGACATTCACCCAATCGTCTTGGATCCACATCACCCCCTGACAAAGCTGATCATCCAAGATTATGATCAAACTCTTCTCCACCCCGGGCCTGAGAGGGTATTCGTTGATCTTAAATCCCGATTCTGGGTTCTATGTGGAAGAGAAGCAATCCGCAAGCATCAGCACACCTGCCGAGAACGTCATCTGCGCCGAGCAAAGCCCGACACGCCTAAAATGGCCGCCCTTCCGCCCTGTCGCCTGCGTCTCTACAAGCCCCCATTCTATTCCACCAGAGTAGACTGTTTTGGGCCATTTCACACCAAGATAGGGCCCCGGAGAAGCAGAAGCGGAGGAAGGACGGCAAGAAACAGTCACTCGGCCAGGTGGCCCTCATCGTTGACCCGCGGCTTCCTCGGGCACTCTGGTGTGCACGGTGGTGTAGTGGTTAACACTGTCGCCTCACAGCAAGAAGGTCCAGGGTTCGATTCCCGCTTGGGGACCAGGTTTCCATGATGCCAGTTACCCAGGTGGGGTATCTCACAGGCCTTTCTGTGTGGAGTTTGCATGTTCTCCCCGTGCTCGCAAGGGTTTCCCCCCCCGATAAGATAAACCCAATGGAAAAACATGCACAACAATAGATCGCTAGCGCTGTGGCGTCCTTGACGAAGACGGACAGGAGCACTTGGATTGGTCCCCTGGCGCGGCTCACGTTGACGCCTGTCTGCTCCCGGCTGCCTTTGGGGGGGAAGGACGACGGGATGGGTTAATCGCAGATACGAATTGCATGCATGCATCGCATGTGTGCCGATTGATGACCTCGGAGCAGGTCCTAAATTATTATTATTATTATAAGGTCACTCAGACGAACCCTGGAACTGACGGGCGCATCCGCACCGCAGCTGTCCAGGTGAAGGACAGAACATACCTGCGCCCTGTGTCCCGGCCGGTGCAGCTCCCGAGTCTCCCGGATACAGAGGACCCCTGAGACTTTCCTGTTTAGTTCAAAAGGTCTAAGTAGACTTTTGGGTGCGGCTGTGTAGGAAAGCCATGTTAATAAGACTACTTTGTTCTGTAATAGCTCTTTAATATGTCGTTGTTGACAGGAAAGGGTAATTGATTTATGCCAGTGTATTCGTTCAGCGTGATGTGCTAGTGTTGCACTCTAGTCTTCTGATAACGTTACTGGCCCTTTAAGAGTTTCTCCGTCGGAACGTGTGCACACGCTGTTCTCTGTGCTGCTGCCCGACGGTGCGGCTGTTGCAGCAGTAAGATCTTTCCCTTTGAGGAACGTGTGCGTAAATGACACGTGAGTACGGTACCTATGTTTAGTCCTGCCTAATTCATCCCTTCAGCTTACTCTACCTTTACAGTATGTTCACATTGTTCTATTCCTGTTGACGTTGTTCCCTCTGTTATTGAAACACTGCGCCGTTAGCTTAGCTACACGTTAGCCAACCTAGGTTCCCCCTGCTATGATATGCTGCCTGCTAGTGATGCTGCGTGGTTAGCTTAGCCGCACGTGAGCTAGCCTAGGCTATATAACTCACTCACTACTTCTAGTGAATAGAATGTATCTTTACACCCGGTTTACAGTCCGCCTACCTATATATTGTTTACATGCACTGCATGAGTAATCCCCCTGCATAGGCTATGTAGGTCATATCTAATAACTCCGGTTAAGTGAATGTCTTGGCTACTAGTTGCACTGTATTGCTAATGAATATTATTGCAGCTATAGACCACATGTTTATGACATTATGTTTATGTGCGCCACTACTGTGTTTACTAATGTATACTGTATTGTATTCCTTTGTGTTTACTAATGTATACTGTATTGTATTCCCTTGTAGACTACCACACACACCTTTCTGTTCCCAAATACAACCAATACCTGCAGCACGCCTCTGTGTGATTCTTTAATCGGAGTTACAACGCCATAGTGTCCGCCAGCTCTATCAAACGCAACCCGTGGAGGCCCTAGCCCTCCGTTTCAAGCGGTGCTCTGAGTGTTGAAACGTGGTCGGTAGACAGTCCACTGTGTGGCGCAGGCTCTGTAAGAGTGAAGATAAACGGTGCTTTGAACGAACGCTGGAGAGCAGTGTATAGGGGCGCCCCAACCATTTCAAGCCGGCTTTAGATAGGACTTTATTTGATAAATGTGGGCCCACTGTTAATTTCTTTTGAGTGTGATAATAACGTGTTCTTTTATAAAATTCCCATTCTGTAACCCCTTTATCCCTCCCCCTCTTCCTCCCCTCTCTCCCCACCTGCGGAGTAGCGGAACAGTATATATAAACCCTTAAAGGGAAGGTGTTGTTACTGTGTCTAGCCCAGTGTGGGAAGCACTTTAGTCTGTGTTACAGAGCGAGAGCACTAGGTGCCCAGGGCGTAAATAACTTGAATCAGACTGTAATTAATTGTAACTTGAATCAGACTTCACTAAAGAACACTGAATGGGAGCACTGTGTGTGTGTCTGTTACTGAGTCTGTTGTCTTAACCCTTTTCTGCCCGGGTAATGCCCATTATTATTTAACCCTTTCCCCACCCCTGCCTATAGTTCATTGTTAAAGGTCTCTACAGGTCATTAAGGAAGGGTACTGCTTTGGGGAGCGAAAACATCATCCATCTTACTGCCATCAGGTGTGGGAGGGCTCAGGAAGTATTGGGGGAAGTGGGGGTGTGTGGGGAGCTACTGCTGATCGCCCTGGAGGGCAAGAAGGACCAGAGTACCATCCCTAGGTCAGTGAATCCTAGGCCCCATCCGCTCCTGCTGCTCGACCTCCACTTCGACATTCCTGGCCTACAGTCGGGGATCCAGCTAGACTCAGCTCTGCTGCATCCCGCTACCAGGTAGCCGTGTACAACCACTCCCATAAAGCAGGGATAATCCACCCTGCTACACTAGCAACCACCTAGTAACACCCTAGCAACCACCTAGAAACACCCTAGCAACAACCTATAACAACCTAGCAACCTCCTAAAACACCCTAGCAACCACTTAGAAACACCCTAGCAACCAGCTATAACACCCTAGCAACCACCTATAACACCCTAGCAACCACCTAGAAACACCCTAGCAACCAGCTAGAAACACCTTAGCAACCACCTATAACACCCTAGCAACCACCTAGAAACACCCTAGCAACCACCTAGAAACACCCTAGCAACCAGCTATAACACCCTAGCAACCACCTAGAAACACCCTAGCAATCAGGGGGAAAAAACATTCTGTTTATGTAAGCCTAGTCAGTTTTTGTCTTTGATATTACGCTACAATTATGCTATAGGCCACATAACCTGATGTTTTGAACATGAACATGTATTCAACTGTAGAAAGGCCTCATGTATTTGAATGTGGATGATCTATTATAGGCTACTTGAAGCTGTTGGCCAGAATCGTATACTGTGCTGTAGCAGCTGATAATGTAATGTTAGCCAACAACTCAAGGCTGGACTAGCTGTTTTTTCGGCTTCGTCTGAAGAGTGAAGACACCTGGTTTGCAGCAGAAACAAAGCTATAGTCTCTGGCAATAGGTCCAGACAGTTATCGTCTGGTCATCATTGAGCAGCATCCAAGTCTTCTCGCCTGCCTGCTGCCTCCATCCATTGCGTGTTTTCGAATGAAATTGATTGGGCTCGTTTGCATGCATATTGTCCAGTATTAGAAATAAAGCTACAGTTACTTCCAAATGCAAACCGGGTTTAGGGGATGCCGCTACATATCTAACGTTACAAGCTGGGAGGGACCCATGCGGTCCACACCCATACACCCCTACTGTCATTGTTTCCATGTCTTCCTTCCCCATTTGGAAAAAATTAAATAATAAAAGGAGCAAGCGAAAAGCAATGCAAGAAAAATGCTATTGTCTTACCAAATTTAGGGTCCTGGGTTTTCTCCTCCATTTCCATTCTAACAGACGTACTCTGGATTCACACTGCTGCCGATCAAATATTCGCCTGGACAGTTACCATGGAAATGTCGAAGAAAAAGACATCAATAACAGTCACAGACTCCCCATTCGCGGTCAATGTGTGGCATACAATGATGCATTTCATTATACGAGAGGGAGGCGAATGAGCCAATAAGAAAAGAAACCCCGTAACTGACAACGTTCTTGGCGTATTATAATGCGCGCAGGCGGGGCCAAAACCATTCCTCTGTTGCCGCTATACTTCAAAGGAATGCGAATAGCGTGTTTGTGTATGTATGTCTTGTTGTTAATGAATAGAGCCATTGTGATGGTTGTAAATTATATGCTTTATTTTTATCTACCCGAAGTTCAATGGGTTAAAGGGCTACAATTATTGCGTTTTGTCCCCGCCCCCACACACACACTCACACACACAAACACTCACACACACACACTACGTTTTTTTGGTAAACTTTTTTTGCATAATCGTATCTCTCCTACGTAGAGAGTTGGACGACGACCCACTGTGCAGGCTGTGACGTACAGGCGAGTGTAGAGACAGCTCTGCATAGCAGTGTGACTGTGTGATCATCTCACACATATCCAAAAACTCTAATCAAATTAATTTCAATTTGGCTGAGTTGATGGGTTTGATTGAATATGTCCCCCAGCAGTGATGCCTTCAGAGGACTATGAGTCCTTGTAAATTACAGGGACACACAACACAAGGATTCGGTGTCCTCAGCTGACAGACACCATACTGCAGGACATAATTCAAACTCATTAAACTCATTAAACTCATTCAAACTCATTAGCTCTCAGTAAAAAAAACTAAATAAATGTGTGCAAACTGGTGTTTTGGTATATGTGAGAATGTGCAAGATAAAACATTAAAATAAAGCATAGTAATTTCAATCAATCCAAAAAGTAAAGTTGTATCAGTGTTTTGGTTTTTCAGAAATTGCAGGAATACCAACTAATCCAGACTGTGCGTAGCACTAGCAGGAAATATCCACATGAAACAATAATGGCTATGGAAAATGTTTCGTCTTCAAATGTTTAATTGGAGGTAGATAAAATCCTCTGCCTCCATGTGAATTAAATATCTGCCTCCATGTCAATTAAATACTTGAAGCCAAAACAAACGACTACATTTATTACACATCATCTTCAACGAAGAACAAACAATCAGTGGTGGTAATGTGAAAATGTTATTGTTGTTATTGTTATTTGACCTATTAATAAAATAAATAGTGAGAATGGGGATGAAATACATACTAATATAATATGACACAATTCTGTATGGGTATTATATATGCTAATATAGTCTGTCTTAACCTTGTGTTATGTGCAAATAAATAACAAAACAGTTTGTGTTAGGCCATGTGTCTCCTGGGTCTTTGTGTTTCTTGGGAGAATCATGTGTAAACATTTAATTAGAATTTGTTGACACATACAAAATAGGTCTGTCGATGTCACTCACTTTGGGGTACTTGAATGGAAAACCAGGCGATTTATTTTGCACATAATTAAGGCTCTAAACTGTTTTGCACACATTCATTTAGTTGACAGTTGACAGTTATTGAGAGTAAAGCCAAATGTACTAGGAGTTCAAATGTACAGCAATGCTTGGCCAAGGGTAGCTTCGCTAGTGTCCAAAGCTGGACAAAAATGGAACTGCAGGCATCGGGCGATGCCGACAACGTGTATGAGATAACAGCCCACGCAGAAGTCTAATTTGGCCTATAATGAGTTTGAATATCTTTAATATAATGAGTTTGAATATACCATGATGTCATTAGAGGACTCTGAATCAGTGTGTTGTGTTAATTCCAGCTCAATGAAATCATTGTAGATGAAAAAAATAGCAATCCCTATTTATTTATTTATTTCTATTTTCCATTCTCTTATAATTTAATTTAGCTGTAATTAGCACAACACAAAGACTCAGTGTCCTCTGTCCTCTGATGACATCACTGGTGACCATTATTCAAACTCATTAACTCTCAATAACTGTTAAACAAAGTGTGAGATTATGTCCTGATCACACAGGACCACACAGGACCACACAATAGTTTAGTCATTCAAATTCGCATTTTTGACAAATTTGACTAAATGTTATTTTAAGAAACGTATTTTTAATAATATTGAAAATTAAGTAAATTATTTCAGTGATGTGTGATAATGAATATCCTGGACAGCTCTATTTGTTGTATTGGTTATATTTCTAGTGGCTCGCGTCTTGCTTCGCCCTTCCTTATGGGATGTCCTCTGCGCATGCGCGCCTATTTGGAAAACTCTTCACATGTACCTTTACATCTACCTTACCACGCCCACCTCCGGCCACCATATAGCCCAGGTGGCGTGATCAGTTCCCCCTTCCTCATTTTCAAACGAAAAGTCTTGCTCACAGGCCAACTGCAGTTCTGAAACGTTAGAGTTTAATGATCAATTATGGCAGGACAGCCACCAGCGGGGAGGTCCTATTCAGGACTCCCAGGATGCTTTATGCGTTAGGTCGCCACATCAGGGTCCCCCTTGACCGGCGGTTTTGGGCGGCGGAGCCTTTGCGGCCATTGGATTTCAGCCAAAGCCCGGAGGATGAAGAAGAGGACGCAATGGAGATCCCCGGCCCCAGCGGCGTCGTGGAGGCGGGCAGGCCTCTTCTTCACTGATGGTGGACGACCTGCGGCGGAAGCTTTCCTCACAGACCCGGCACTTCCAGGAAGAGGGGCCAAGATCCGTGAGTGGGCAAAGCGGACAGTCGGTGGAGCTCGATTACGTGGGACCGGAGGCCTTCGAACCTCCCGTGAATCCTCTCCAAGACCTGGGGGACAACCCATTAAGTGTCTTTGGCGGGTCCCCATTTGGAGGAATGGGAGGCCCCCTCTCTATTTCCTCGATGGAGGCGTCAGGGCTGCTACCGCAACGAGACATTGCCCTAGAGGAAGAGAGACAGCAGAGGAACATGCAGTTCATCTTCCCTAGGGTAATGGCTCCCGATGACATGGTGGGGCACTTTTTTAAGGAGGACCCATGTGGCAAGCCTGACATGCTATGCCCGGGCTTCCCATCCATCAACCCTTATGTTGCCGTGGGCCGCAGGTGGTGCCGCACATTAAAGGCCTGACAAGGTCTTACCTGCCCGTTTTGGGGTAACTGCGTCCCATTACGCATGGTCGGAGTCCTACCCTCCGCTCCTCGTTAGGACGAATGTGGGGACTTGGACCCCCCGTGTTTTTGATGGTCGTGAAGGGGACCTCAGGGGGTACATCTATCAGGGCTATGCGCCCTGCTTCACCAGTAGAAATATAACGATATTATATGATAACTAGCTCAAGTTCAAGTTCAAGTTCTTTAATAGTTGTCATACAGAAGTACAGAATACTTTCATACAAAATGCTTCTTACTGTTACGCTCCAGAGACTGTGCTAGACAAGATAGTATCAAATAACATAATAACATAATATAGCATGAATTTAGAAGAAGAATGAGGTCACAGTTGTTCGGTATAGACATATGTACAATATTCTGAGTTACCATATAATATACAATACACAATACTATGCAGTGTACTAATGTACAGTACTATCTAGTGCAAAGCAGAAATGGGATGAGGTACAATTTTAGGTACAATTTACAGTAAGGTGTACGAGTTGTAGTGCAATCCTTCATCCATAAATATAAAGTGTGGGGAGTGGGTGCTACAGTGTGTTTGTTTAAAGTGAGTGTGTGCTATAAAGTGTGTGTAGTGGGTGCTACGGTGTGTTTGTTTAAAGTGAGTGTGTGCGTGTGGATGTGTGTGCTATGTGTGTTTGGTGGTTGTTGTTGTGTAGTGTTCATTCATTGTTCGTTTAGCAGCCTGATGGCCTGGGGATAGAAGCTACTTCTGAGTCTTTCTGTGCTCGCCTTGAGACTCCTGTGTCGCTTGCCTGACGGCAGCAGTTCAAAGAGGCAGTTGTTCGGGTGGCTCGAGTCCTTAATAATTCTCTTAGCCTTCCCCTTGCAACGCTTGTTGTAAATGTTCTGGAGAGTGGGGAGCCCCCCTCCAATTGTGCGTTCGGCTGAACGTGTCACTCTTTGTAGTCTGCTTTGGTCTTTTGCAGTGCTATTCCCAAACCAGGAGGTGATGTTGCCGGTCAAGATGCTCTCTATTGTACATGAGTAGAAGTTCTTAAGGATCTTCTGGCTGACTTGGAACTTCCTTAGGCGCCTGAGGAAGTAGAGGCGTTGTCGTGCCTTCTTCACCACACTGTTAATGTGTATGGTCCATTTCAAGTCCTCGGATATGTGGGCTCCGAGGTACTTGAAGCTGTTGACTCTCTCAACCGGTGCCCCGTCGATGCTGAGGGGGCTGTAGTCCTTGACCCCCGACCTCCTGAAGTCCACAATCATCTCCTTTGTTTTGCTGACGTTCAGGGAGAGGCTGTTTTCCTGGCACCATCCCGCCAGGACCTTGACCTCTTCCAGGTAGGCCCTCTCGTCGTTGGCAGAGATCAGGCCCACCACCACTGTGTCGTCAGCAAATTTGACGATTGTATTGCTACTCCGCTGAGCCACACAGTCGTGTGTGTACAGGGAGTAGAGGAGGGGGCTCAGAACACAGCCCTGGGGGGCCCCTATGTTGAGGGTGATGGATGAGGAGGTGCAGTTGCCTGCTCTCACCACCTGGGGTCTGCCAGTCAGGAAGTCCAAGACCCACTGGCAGAGGTCATAGCCCAAGCCCAGGTCCCTGAGCTTGGCTATGAGTATGGAGGGGACTATGGTATTGAATGCCGAGCTGTAGTCGATGAATAGCATTCTCACATAGTTCCCCTGCCTCTTGTCCAGGTGTGATGCTGCTGTGTGCAGCACATGGGATATGGCGTCCTCCGTGGACCTGTTGGGGCGGTATGCAAATTGCAGGGGGTCCATGTTGATGGGGAGGGAGGAGCAGATGTAGCCCTTTACTAGCTTCTCAAAGCACTTCATGGCTATGGAGGTGAGAGCTACAGGGCGGTAGTCGTTGAGGCAAGCAGGCTTGGATTTTTTGGGTACAGGGATAATAGTGGACTTCTTCAGGCAGGTGGGGATGACAGCCTGTTCTAAGGACAGGTTAAATATGTCAGTGAATACTGGGGCCAGTTGGTCGGCACAGACTTTTAGGACGCGGCCGGGGATGCCGTCCGGACCTGCTGCCTTCCTGATATTCACTTTTTTAAAGGTCCGCCTCACCTCATGCTCTGTTACCCTGAACACTGCGCCTCCATCAGCAGCCGACCCCCCCCCCCCCCATTGCCGAGGCTTGTGAGCTGGTGTTGTTATTACCAGCATCAAACCTCGCATAGAAGGTATTGAGGTCGTTTGCTAAGGAGATGTCATTGTTCAGTTTGAGGGAGGCGCCTTTGTAGTCTGTCATCGTTTTGAGCCCCTGCCACATAGCTCTAGAGTCAGCTTGTTCAAACTGGAGTTCAATTTTATCCCTGTAGCGCCGTTTGGCCTCTGACACTGTCCTCCTTACGTTGTGTTGCGCCACCTTGTGGTCATTCATGTTGCCTGCCACTAGGCCGTCATTGTATGCTTTGGTGCGCTCTCTCAGAGCTTCACGGACGGATTTGTCTACCCAGGGTTTTTGATTTGGGTAAACTTTCATTTTGGTAGTGGGGATTGTTTCTTTCACCCTAGTACAGACATAGTCCAGCACTGTCTCCGTGTAGGCATTAATGTTATCTGTGTCGCGGAATACAATCCAGTCTGTGTTGTGGAACACTGACCGGATCGTATCCTCTGACGTCACATCCCATTTCTGCACCTCTCGCGAGACTACGGGAGTACTTTTAATTCTTTGTCTGTACTTTGGTGTAAGGAAAATGGATGCGTGATCTGACTTGCCAAAGCCACTATCAGAATGAGCCTTGTAGCCACCTTTAAATTGCGTGTAACAGTGATCTAGGATGTTACCGCCTCTGGTGTTGCAAGTCACATGCTGGTAGAAATCAGGCAATACCTTTCTCAGATTGGCGCTATTGAAATCTCCCAGTACTAAAATGGCGGCGTTAACGTTCGTCGCTTGTATATTATTTACCTCGTCGTGTAGTCTGGAGAGCGCGGCGTTGTTGTTGGCTTGCGGTGGAATATACACTCCGACCAGGACGATCGCCGTTAACTCCCTCGGGAGGAAGAAAGGACGACACTTGATGGTTATATATTCCAGTTCTGGGGAGCAGTAGTTGGATAATTCCTTCACATTCGTTGGATCACTCCAATTTTTGTTAAACATGAAGGCAATACCTCCACCACGTTGTTTACCGGACTCTGATTGTGTCCGATCCTTCCTATGGATAAAGAAGTGATCCGTTGGTTGAATCGCGTGATCTGGAACCTCCGGTGTTAGCCAAGTTTCGGTGAAGCAAAGGACATTGCAGTCCCTAACGTCTCTTTGATATTGAATCCTTGCTCGGATGTCATCCAGTTTATTGTCTATTGATTGTACATTGGCTAGCAATATACTGGGAAGTGGTGTACGGTGTCGTCTGGATCTCAGCCTGTTTCGGATCCCAGACCTTTTTCCTCGACGTCTTTTCCTGGGGTCTAGGAACAAAGGATCCGGTCCTAGTCTCCGGAGGATTTCTTCCGGCCATTGATGTGGTTCGGAAAGTTGATCCAGCGAGTAATCCAGTTGGTAAGTTTCCCGTAATCCAATGTCAATGATTGACTGACGGTCATACACATATAATGCACCAACAGTTGGTGCAAATAAAACTCCTAATACTATAAAAATTAACAAAATAAAGCACAGTCTCGTCGGAGCGATCAGAAAGGCAGCCATCACAGCAGCGCCAAGTTTCACATGGAAGTGGAGCTGTGTCCACTTCCATTCATTGTGCTAAGCTAACTTGCAGCCAGATAGCTTTCTACTGAAAGCACAGAGAGAAAACTGGTATCTATCTTCTTGTCTCTCTCTGGAGAAGACGATAAGCTAATTTCCCAAAATGTTGGCGTGTTCTTTTAAACGTTCCCTTTTTCTGAAATTATTTGGACACAAATATAGCCATATAACTTATATCTCTCGTAATGTACTGTCCTCCCTATAGGATCACAAACTCCCCTGTGGCGGACATTGCCGTTGTCTGGTCTAAGTGTGAGGACGGCAAGGTGCAGGGCTTCATTCTGGAGCGTGGAATGAAGGGTCTGGCCACCCCTAAGGTCGCATTCACACCAGAGCTGTTTGGTCCACTTTAAACGCACCAGAGTTTGTTTCCTCGGATAGTCCGCTTGGTTAGGGGTAGTGTGAAAGCTCATTCAAACTCTGGTGCGGACCAAAAAAAGCGAACTCTGGTCCGCCTGAAAATGTAGGTCTCGGTTCGCTTCCAAGTGAACCCTGGTGCATACTTTTGTGGTGTGAATGCTCATCGGACCAAAAGCAAGACCAAATATAGGAAGTGACCCGATAAACTGTGCATCTTGAGTAGAAGGAAACAAAACAAACACTGCGGTGCGCACTGCAAAACAAGCACGCGGCGGTGGACCATGTCTCGTGGACAGACGTGGGCGAATGAGGAGGTAAAAGCCCTGATAGAAATATGGTCAGACATCTGCTTGTTGTGGCCACTAACAAAAACAAGAGGTGTACAAGTTGTTTAGCGAGAGAATGATGGCAATGAGCTTCAATCGAACAATTGACCAATCAAATTACCATCAAAGTAAAAAAACTGCGTCAGCATTTCAGCAATATATGAGAATAATGTGTGTGTGCTGGGCTGCTTTGCAGAATAATGTGGTGTGTGTGTGGATGTGTGTGCGCTGGGCTGCTTCGCAGAATAATTAATAAGGTGGCCAACAAGTTCTGGCCCATTAATGGCCCGTATCCGGCAGGCCGGAAGAAATTAATCGGCCCAGGTCTGGTTGCCGGAATCGGCCCATAATGCGGAATGACTGACTGCCCGGAACCGGCACAAGTACACTGGGCCAGGTCCGGTTGCCGGAAGCGGTCCAGGTCCGGGGTTGCCGGAATCGGCCCATAATGCGGAATGACTGACTGCCCGGAACCGGCCCAAGTACACTGGGCCAGGTCCGGTTGCCGGAAGCGGTCCAGGTCCGAGGTTGCCGGAATCGGTCCAGGTCCGGTTGCCGGAAGCAGCCCAGATGCGGCCCAAACACACTGGGCCAGGTCCAGTTGCCGGAAGCAGCCCAGATGCGGCCCAAACACACTGGGCCAGGTCCGGTTGCCGGAAGCGGTCCAGGTCCGGTTGCCGGAAGCAGCCCAGATGCGGCCCAAACACACTGGGCCAGGTCCAGTTGCCGGAAGCAGCCCAGATGCGGCCCAAACACACTGGGCCAGGTCCGGTTGCCGGAATCGGCCCAGAATGCGGAATGACTGACTGCCCAGAATCGGCCCAAGTATACTGGGCCAGTTCCGGCTGCCCGAAGCCTAGCCGACACTGCCAGCATTGGGCCGGAATCACCCCAGATAACCTACCATAACTTGCCAATGCAATACTGGTACTACACAGTAAATTCCGCAGAGTACATTTGACTCAAACTGAGTACATTTGACTCAAATGAGTAAAACTTTACTCAGTTTAAGTAAAATTTACTCAGTTTGAGTAAAATTTACTTTGCGAAATCTACTGTGTACCCAGTATTCTGCCAGAGCTACCCCACTATCTGCCTATGACCGTACATTACCGTAAATACAGTAGGAAATGGTTGATTAGTAATACAAAAACCACATATATTTAAGGACCCTTCCCTTTACCAATGCAGTATTGGCATGTCCCTCATTGAAAAATCCAGAAGTTTACATGCTGTCTCCTACCTCACTGAAGTATATTTTCAGTGTATGTGACCTGGATGCTTCAAGTTTCCACATCAGTTAGCAGATGAATGTGAAACAGCCTAGTGTCAAACTCTGCACATTGTACACAATATACATCATTCTGCAGTGAAGCTCAAATATCAAGTAAAATAACAGCTTATCCCCATACATGCGTGCTACTTTTTCCAGTTAAAAATGACACCATGAATAGATTATATTTAAACATTTATTAACAAAGAAAATATCATTGTTACAACTCAAATTAGTTTACTTGCTGTTTTCTATTGGAGTTCAACTGGAGTGCAACAGCATGTCTTCTCAGCAAAGTCCAACAACTGTTTTGGTATAAATGCATTAACATATCCTCTCTGAACCCAACCGGCCTCTATGGCAGACAACGCCCTCCAATGAAATGCAGGTAGTTATAAGAAACCCATTGTTAACCCATTGTTCCCCTGTAACAGTCTTCTCCCACAGAGTCCATACCCAACCTTGTATGTGTGTGTGTGCAGGGGTGTAAAGTACTTGACTAATTGTACTGTACTTCGTTACAATACTTAAGTACTGTTTTGGGGGATTAGTACTTTACTCAAGTAGTATTAGGTTTGCTGATTGGTCCTTGTGCAAGACTAGAAAGCGGGGATCTTTGATTAAACACCTGCTATCAGAAGAATAGACAGAAAAAGGGTTTTTACTTTTACTTTTTACTACTTAAGTACATTTAAAAGTAGAAACTTTGACTTTTACTCAAGTGTGTTTTTAGCCAGATACTCTGACTTTTACTTGAGTACAAACTTTCACTTAAAGGAAAACTCCAACATTTTGGAAAATAGCGTACCGTCTTCTCCAGAGAGAGACAAGATAGATATCAGTCTCCTCTCTGTGCGTTGAGTAGAAAGCTATCTGGCTGCATGTTAGCCTAGCTTAGCACAATGAATGGAAGCGGGCATGACTGGGTAGCCTAGGCATTGTCCAACTAACACCTCTCCCGAAGGCTACCCAGTCATGTCCATTTCCATTCATTGTGCTAAGCCACAAGAAGATATATACCAGTCTCCTCTCTGTGCGTTCTACTCAACGCACAGAGAGGAGACTGGTATATATTTTATTGTCTCTCTCTGGAGAAGATGGTAAGCATGAATATGATCAGGTTCTAATTTTGTCTACCTATGGTGGTAATTACATTAGACTATTCCTTCTAAAAAAAATAACATTTGAATATCTATTATTGTTCATTCTGTAAATATACCTACACCAACATACATATATCTATCTTCTTGTCCCCCTCTGGAGAAGACGGTAAGATAATTTCCCCAAATGTTGGAGTTTTCCTTAAGTATAATTTCTGGGTACTTTTTACACCCCTGTGTGTGTATGTGTGTGTGTGTATGTGTGTGTATGTGTATGTATGCGTGTGTATGTATGTGTATGTTTGCATGTGTATATGACAGTGGTTCGGTAGGTAGAGCAGTGTCTGGTTATCCGGAGGTTTCCGGTTTGATTCCCGCTCCTGGATAGATAGAAAGATAGAGAAAAGTAGGGGGAGGGGACAGATAGTTATACACCATAAGTTAGATGAACAGACAGATGGGCGGTACACTGGTGTCACCAGGGTGGATTTTTCAATACAGTCTTCACCGTGATAAATCAATAAATTGTGATAGTGTAGGCTATTATGTAAGGGATTATTACATTATGTATAGCTACGAGGTCATTGTCGCAAAATAATTGACCGACACAGAGTTTAGAATACCGAGGCGCCTCGCCGAGGTGTTCTAAACGTAGTGAAGGTCAATTATTTTGCGACAATGACAGAGTATAGGCTATACATTATCTTGCTTATTACATGGTTAACTTACTATCATAAAACAGTACTTTCATAAAACAGAAAGCATCTGCTGATAGATATACCAGGTCTGTAGTCAGAGGGGACTGTGTAGTCCCAAACAGGAGGTCTGCTTTTAGTCAGACAGCCTTTTCCGTGAGAGCAGCCCACACCTGGAACAGTCTGCCAACACGGCTCAGGGAGTATCAAAGTTACATCTCATTTAAAACTAACTTAAAATCATGGTTGAGAGATGGTCAAGTGTGCGACCATTTTAACTGAGGGGTTGTATTTTAATGTATGTATTTTAGTGTATTGTAACCTATACTGATTCCTACTGTGTTTTAATTATTGTACTATGTTTTTTAACTGAGGGGTTGTATTTTAATGTATTTATTTGTATGTATTTTAGTGTATTGTAACCTATATTGATTCCTACTGTGTTTTAATTATTGTACTATGTTTTAATTATTGTTGTGCTCATGTCACCTGCCCCAGAGACTACAGTTGAAAATTAGCCAACTTGGCTAAACTGGCATATTTACAGTCAAATGTTCCTTAATATGCACTGTCTCTGTATTTTAAACCAATAAATACAAATACTAACAATATACCTAATTCATTTTACACCATCGACAAGACGAGATCAAATGCAGACGCAGTTGTTCTGTGGCTCTGTCAGCCCAAATAAAGTGATTATTATTATCGCCGGCAGCCGGCAGGTGTGTCTGATTGCACTGATGCAGTGTGTGTCAGTGGGCTTGATTGCTTAGCTGCGAACAGCGGTCATTATTGCTCGGCAGAGGTCCGTTATCGAGTAATAACGGACCTCTGCCGAACCCCTGCAATTTGCATACCGCCCCAACAGGTCCACGGAGGATGCCATAGCCCATGTGCTGCACACAGCAGCATCACACCTGGACAAGAGGCAAGGGAACTATGTGAGAATGCTATTCATCGACTACAGCTCGGCATTCAATACCATAGTCCCCTCCATACTCATAGCCAAGCTCAGGGACATGGGCTTGAACTATGACCTCTGCCAGTGGGTCTTGGACTTCCTGACTGGCAGACCCCAGGTGGTGAGAGCAGGCAACTGCACCTCCTCATCCATCACCCTCAACATAGGGGCCCCCCAGGGCTGTGTTCTGAGTCCCCTCCTCTACTCCCTGTACACACACGACTGTGTGGCTCAGCGGAGTAGCAATACAATCATCAAATTTGCTGACGACACAGTGGTGGTGGGCCTGATCTCTGCCAACGACGAGAGGGCCTACCTGGAAGAGGTCAAGGTCCTGGCGGGATGGTGCCAGGAAAACAGCCTCTCCCTGAACGTCAGCAAAACAAAGGAGATGATTGTGGACTTCAGGAGGTCGGGGGTCAAGGACTACAGCCCCCTCAGCATCGAAGGGGCACCGGTTGAGAGAGTCAACAGCTTTAAGTACCTCGGAGCCTACATATCCGAGGACTTGACATGGACCACACACATTGACAGTGTTGTGAAGAAGGCACGACAACGCCTCTACTTCCTCAGGCGCCTAAGGAAGTTCCAAGTCAGTCAGAAGATCCTTAAGAACTTCTACTCATGTACAATAGAGAGCATCTTGACTGGCAACATCACCTCCTGGTTTGGGAATAGCACTGCACAAGACCGAAGCAGACTACAAAGAGTGACACGTTCAGCCGAACGCACAATTGGAGGGGGGCTCCCCACCCTCCAGAACATTTACAACAAGCGTTGCAAGGGCAAGGCTAAGAGAATCATTAAAGACTCCAGTCACCCGAACAACTGCCTCTTTGAACTGCTGCGGTCAGGCAAGCGATACCGGAGTCTCAAGGCGAGCACAGAAAGACTCATAAGAAGCTTCTATCCCCAGGCCATCAGGCTGCTAAACGAACAATGAACACTACACAACAACAACCACCAAACGCACATAGCACACACATCCACACGCACACACTCACTTTAAACAAACACACTGTAGCACCCACTCCACACACTTTATAGCACACACCCACTTTAAACAAACACACTGTAGCACCCACTCCCCACACTTTATATTTATTGATGAAGGATTGCACTACAACTCGTACACCTTACTGTAAATTGTACCTAAATTGTACCTCATCCCATTTCTGCTTTGCACTATATAGTACTGTACATTAGTACACTGCATAGTATTGTATATTATATGGTAACTCAGAACATTGTACATATGTCTATACCGAACACTGTGACCTCATTTTCTTCTTCTAAATTACATGCTACTATGTTATTTGATACTATCTTGTCTAGCACAGTCTCTGGAGCGTAACAGTAAGAAGCATTTTGTATGAAAGTATTCTGTACTTCTGTATGACAACTATTAAAGAAACTTGAAACTTGAAACTTGAAACGCTATTATTGACCAATCACAATCAAGCATTTCGGCAAATGTTAAAACGCCATGTAATAAAAGTGAAATAATCTGTCTGTAAACAATTATTGGAAAGATTATTTGTGTCATGCACAAAGTAGATGTCCTGTAGTTTTAATGACTTCAACATTCAGTAAGTATATGTGACAGACTACAACTTACTAAGAATGATCTTGTCTCAAGGCCCGCTCTCTCCTTCCTCCATCTCTGTCTGATGCAAGCTGCAGCCACCTTTTGATGTATTTGTCTATGTCTGCATCAGATGCACTTTTACTGCTCCCATTGCGTCTCACGGACCCTAAAAGAAAATGTTTAAATAAGAATAGAACAGAAATTTTCTTTAATGGGGGGGGGGGGGGGGGGGGGGGGCAGACATTATGCCTGCAGACTGCAGGTTTGAGTTACTCGCACTCTCTCTCTCACACACACACACAACTATTGGTTGTGCTTGTCCATTTGCATGTCAAGAAATATGGGCCAGGTAGGCACACATGATCACATGATCCTTCCCAGCCCTTCCCAGAGACAGTCGCATTTCTCTCCTCTCCCCAGGCTCCTCAAGGCCGTTCCTACCGCCGCCTCTACTGCTCCATGGAGCCCGACGCTGCTATGCTCTGCTTTGTGCCGGTTGCCGGACTATACTCAAATCAACTCTAAATGGATCTAATCAGTGGATTGCATATTTTCTTCAAGAAGCAGAATAAGACTAACCCTCTCTGCATATTGGGACATCATAATCGGGCTACCAACTTGAAGACGTGGTCATTTTTGGATTATCGGATTATTATTATCAAAGCTTTTGGACTGCAATAAGAAGATTTTGGATCTGTTTACTGCGCACAGGACCTACCAAAATGAACTGATTAAGACACTTGGACACTTCAAGCATTCAGTCATTTGGACAGAGTTGTTAAAACTCACTCCACTCAAATCAATAGAGTTATATTTCACTCTATTCAAATCAAATTTAAAGTGACGTGGCTGGGATAAATGTGCCAGTCAGTCAGCCAAAACAAATTCCTGGACCAAGGTCGAACCAGGGAGCTGCTGGAGTCGAAGGCCCTCTGGGAGATAAGAGTGGCAAGCGGCTTCCCCCACCCCCAATCCCTACCCAATCCCCCCTCCCGCGTGTACGCCCGGCGCCACTCCCACGTGATGGTGACGGCAGCAGACTAGTACGCGCGCTGGAGGGGGGAGCCTAAGACTGTCTCATCACCAAAGCCCGATCCCCCCCGTCCCTGCCCCCTCCCGCTGGACAATCTTTCCACCCTCCCTCCCGCCACCTGGCGCAACGACACCCCGGTGTTGTCGCAGCCGACTATCGCATATGGTGTCTCAGGCATTCTGTAGTCGACATGTGTCAACAAATGTACATGTCTGTTTGAATTTATGTTGTGCCGTTGTTACTGTAAAAATGTAATGATTGTGATATGTTGTTGTTAATGAGACGATGAGCTGTATGTGTGTGTCACTGGAATTTCCCCAAGGGGATCAATAAAGGAATATCTTATCTTATCTTATCTTGATTGATTGAAAACTTTATTAACA
Organism: Notolepis coatsorum; assembly: GCF_963971535.1. Taxonomy (NCBI): domain Eukaryota; kingdom Metazoa; phylum Chordata; class Actinopteri; order Aulopiformes; family Paralepididae; genus Notolepis; species Notolepis coatsorum. The sequence goes on from NC_140171.1 coordinate 125,802,481, forward strand.
GATTGCAGAATGGGTACAATATACTGTACAGCTCAATACACACAATTGTTAAGGGGATGCAGACCAGAGAAAGACTTTCGTCTTGTTTACATCAGGGTCCCCCATTTTAAATTCATCAGGACATATATGACATACATGACATACAGATAGACAGTACTGCTACATCTATACATCTATACATAGGCTAGTTGTACTGTGATCACATAATCTGAATATTGAAAAATTTAGCTATACTATAATACGTTAGTAGATATAGTCTAGGCCAGTGATTCTCAATATTATTTTGCATATCTAGGACCTCTAATTTAGTCCACATGCACATCTACATACAATATACTGTAGCATTACAAACCATTTGACAGCCAGGTTCTGCGCCTCTACGTTCTTGTCCTCTAGGAGCCATCGCAGCATGGCCAAGACCTTCCTCATCCAGCTTAATACTGTCCTTCTGAAGCTCTAGCATCAAGTCATTAGTGGCCATGAACCTAGAGATAGAGAGAGCGAGAGAGAATTTGAATATTGAAAAATGTAGCTATACTATAATACGTTAGTAGATATAGTCTAGGCCAGTGATTCTCAATATTATTTTGCATATCTAGGACCTCTAATTTAGTCCACATGCACCTCTACATACAATATACTGTAGCATCCATCATCACTTCTTGATTTGTAAGAAGTCTTTGCAGAAGAGCTAAAAGTAAGGACATTCAACATTCAGTATATGGAAGCAAATGAGTGACAGAAGTATTTGAATTTGATCAGACACCAAATTTATACCATTGAAAATAATTACTTTGAAAACATGTATCTGAATTTTTTCAGACACCGAATTTATAGCATTAAAAATAATTACTTTGAAAACATGTATCTGAATTTTTTCAGACACCGAATTTATAGCATTGAAAATAATTACTTTGAAAATCATGTATCTGAATTTTTTGCTCCGAATTTACCTATGTGAAATACAAATTCAGTGTTTAAAATTCAATGTAAAAAATTCGAATGCATAATAAAATTCAATGTAAAAAATTTGATGCATAATTGCGGTGTATAAAATTCGATGTAAAAAACCATCATCCGGGCTACCCAGACAGGATAAGCAATTGAGCCTGGATGCAATTGAACTGGCCTATCACTGCACGGCTTTGTCAGTCATCACACCAACCCGGGAGAAAGATGGCGGTATATATACATACGGTGGGGAGAGAATATATACATACGGTGGGGAGGAGACTGTACATTAGGAGGGGGTGGGTGGGTGGGAGAGAAATATACATATGGTGGGGAGAGAATATACGGTGGGGAGGAGACTGTACATTAGGAGGGGGTGGGTGGGAGAGAAATATACATATGGCGGGGAGAGAATATATACATACATATATTGCCGGGCCAGAGCTGGTTTATCTTTGGCGAGCCAGAGTCGGCTCTGGCCCGGCAACCATTACTGGGCCAGATCCGGCTCATCTTTGGCATGCCGTGCCGGGACTGAGCCGAGTGTGCCGACCAGTAGCCGGAATCGGCCCGATTATGCTGGCTACCTGGTGTATGTGTGTGCACTGGGCTGCTTCGGAGAATAATGTGGTGTGTGTGTGTATGTGTGTGCGGTGGCTGCTTCGCAGAATAATGTGGTGTGTGTGTGTGTATGTGTGTGCGCTGGGCTGGGCTGCTTCGCAGAATAATCTGGTGTATGTGTGTATGTGTCATAATCACAGCACGGGCCTACTTCACTCCCCCTCCTTTTCCCCTCACGTCCTCCACACGCTCCTCTTCATCCCCCTCTCTATCCACTGCGCACTCCTCATCATCCTCTCTTTCTTCAGTCACCCCTTCCTTCACCCTCATTCACCCAGCTGTATTCCATCCCCCTAATTCACACACGGGCAAGCACCCCACTCTCCCCAGCTGCACCCTATCCTCCCCTGATGAGGGGACTATATCTACACCTCGACGCTGACCAGAAGCTGTCGTGGTATTAATTACCACTGCCCAGGTACGACGTCTCTGCCACAAGCTCTACTGCTAGATACCCTCCGTGTATTGGCTTACTCTAACCCGTTTCTCTCCTGTGCCCCAAAGGACCGCCGTCCCTGTCTGGACGTCACCTGTTCCCGAGAGGAACACCTATTCTCCCGCTGCCACCCAGCAGCTCCAGCGTCCCTGTCTGGACGTCACTTGTTCCCGAGAGGAACACATATTCTCCCGCTGCCACCCAGCAGCTCCAGCGTCCTTGTCTGGACGTCACCTGTTCCCAAAGAGGAACACCTATTCACCCGCTGCCACCCAGCAGCTCCCCCGACAAGCACCAGGACCGCTTGCTCGCTCACTGCCGCCGTGGCAGCCACAGGACAGAAAATTAACCCCGTTGTATTTCCCCCCAATTCCTGTGTTGCTCAATTTCCATTAAACACCCTTGAAACCGCTCCTTTCTCTTCTCGTGTATTCAGCAATTGGGCTGTGCTCCAGACTCCAGTTCTCACAGTATACCGCGACCAAGATGACAGCACCAGCTGTACACGAGACCGAGGAATGGAGGAAGTTTCAGAAGCAGTCTGTGAGTATCATTAACGGCCAGACCGCCCGGGTAGACCAACTCGCCCACTCCCTAGACGCCGTCATGGCACAGCTGGCCGCTCTCGCCCTCGACTCCGTTGAGCGAGAAAAACAGTATCTACTTGTCGAGGCACACTTGGCACAGCAGGGCTCATCAGCCGCTACCCCCGCTGCACCAAGCCCCCCGCATAGGGAACCCCCTGTCCCGCACCAGAACGTTATGACGGAAGCGTCTCCAAATTGTAAAGTGGCTTACCTGTCGGCGCTGCTCACAGGCGCGGCGTTGAGATGGGCCACCGCTCTCCACTTCAACAATTCCTTCCTCTGCAATTCGTACTCACAATACGTCGACGACATGCGTAAGGTGTTTGACCACCCTCCAGATGACTCAGAGGGGGCCTCCGGCTTGTTTTCTATCCACCAGGGAAGCCGCAGCGTAAGCGAATACGCTATCGATTTCCACATCCTCGCCGCCGGCTCCGACTGGGGGGACACACCGTTGCGAGGCGCCTTTCGCCAGGGCTTGAACGACGCTATTAAAGACGAGCTTGCGTCCAAAGAAAGACCCACCTCCCTGGGCGAATTAATCCATTTGGCCAGAGAACTGGACCTGCGTCTTCGGGAACGTCATCGAGAGAAAGCTAGCACCACTCGTCCGCCTGTACCTGGTCCGCCTCGTCGCGCTGCCCGCGCCGAAGAAAATAGGTCCTCCGAGTCCATGGATCTCGACCGCTCACGTCTCCCTCCCAGCGAACGCTGACACAGGCTCGCTACTGGAGCATGCCTGTACTGCGGTCAAACGGGTCACTCGGTTGCCTCTTGCTTGCTTCGCCCAAACGACGGGGCTCGACAGTAGCGCTGGGCGTCTGTTCGAGTTTAGATATCGCTCCCAGCTCTGGCCGAAACATGCTATTCCGCGCCACGCTGTGTCTGAATAACCAAACACTCCCGTTATCTGCCCTGGTTGACTCAGGGGCCGACGAGAACCTCATCGACGCCGGAGTAGTCTCCCGTTACAACATCGCTACTGACGCCCTGCCGATACCCCGCGACGCCCGGGGGTTAAACGGGAAACTACGCGGATTACTCGCCACACCATACCCCTTCGCCTTCTGCTATCCGGGAATCACAGCGAGAGTATTCGGTTTCACGTTACCAACTCTCCCCACAATCCTATTGTCCTTGGCATGCCTTGGCTCAAGTTACACAATCCTGTTATCAATTGGCCTACCGGCCTGGTGACCAGCTGGAGCGCCCACTGTCACGTTGCTTGTCTACAGTCGGCTCGGCCGCCACTAGAGGGCGCCGGTTCGTACCCCCCCAAAGAGAACATAGATCTGTCTGCTATTCCGCCGGCCTACCACGATTTGAAGGCAGTTTTCAGCAAACAACAGGCTCTCTCCCTGCCTCCCCATCGCCAATACGACTGCGCCATTGATTTACTCCCCGGGGCGCCACTCCCCGCTAGTCGCCTGTTCAACCTCTCGCGCCCAGAGAGAGAATCAATGGAGAAGTACGTTCACGAATCCCTGGCCTCGGGCATAATCACCCCCTCTTCTTCTCCTGTCGGCGCAGGATTCTTCTTCGTTTCCAAGAAGGATCGTTCCCTTCGCCCCTGTATCGATTACCGGGGTCTCAACAACATCACGGTAAAGAACAAATACCCCCTACCTTTAATCGACTCTGCTTTTGAGCCCCTGCAAGGTGCCACCATCTTCACAAAACTGGACCTCAGGAACGCCTACCACCTTGTCCGCATGCGGGAAGGAGACGAGTGGAAGACGGCCTTCAAGACACCACTCGGCCACTTCGAGTACAAGGTAATGCCTTTCGGTCTGACCAACGCCCCTGCTGTCTTCCAGGCCCTCGTCAATGACGTTCTCCGTGACGTACTCCACCGCTCCGTATTCGTCTACCTAGATGACATCCTGATCTTCTCCCGCTCCATGGAGGAGCATGTCCAGCACGTCCGCCGGGTCCTCCAGCGTCTTCTAGAGAACAAGCTGTTTGTCAAGGCGGAGAAGTGTGAGTTCCACGTCTCCTCCATCGGCTTCCTTGGCTACATCATAGAGGGCGGCAAGATCCGTGCGGACCCAGAGAAGATCAGAGCGGTGTCCGACTGGCCCCGTCCCACCAACATTAAACAGCTCCAACGCTTCCTGGGATTCGCCAACTTTTATCAGCGCTTCATCAGGGACTACAGCCTGGTCACGGCGCCTCTCACCCAACTCACCTCGCCTTCGGTGCCCTTCGTCTGGTCCGACGCAGTGGACTCCGCCTTCGCCGAGCTGCGCCGGCGCTTCACCACCGCTCCCATCCTCGTCCAGCCGGACACGTCCCGCCAGTTCGTGGTGGAGGTGGACGCCTCCTGCACTGGAGTAGGGGCGGTTCTTTCCCAGCGCTCCGCCACCGACCAGAAGCTGCACCCCTGCGCCTTTTTCTCACGCCGCCTAACCCCAGCCGAGGTCAACTACGACATCGGGAACCTGGAGCTCCTGGCGGTCAAGCTAGCCCTGGAGGAATGGAGGCACTGGCTGGAGGGATCGGAGGTCCCCTTCCTGGTTTGGACGGACCACAAGAACCTCGCCTACGTCTCAACGGCCATGCGCCTGAACTCTCGCCAGGCTCGCTGGGCGCTGTTCTTCGCTAGGTTTAACTTCACCCTGACCTACCGGCCTGGTTCCAAGAACACCAAGCCAGACGCCCTCTCCCGGCAGTTCGTCCCTGAGGAAGGGTACACACACCCCGACACCATCCTTTCCACCTCCTGTCTGGTGGCCACCGTCACCTGGGAGATCCAGTCCGTCGTCAGGGAGGCACAGCGTGCCCAGCCGGACCCAGGTAGCGGTCCACCTAACCGGCTTTTTGTCCCTGACCTCGTCCGCTCCCAGGTGCTCGAGTGGGTTCACGCTTCCCGGTTCGCGTGCCACCCGGGGATCGACCGGACACTATCTCTGCTGAAGAGGCACTTCTGGTGGGTCACCATGAGAGAGGACACCCGCGCTTTCGTCCTGGCGTGCACCGTGTGTGCTCGTGCGAAGGCCTCCCACCGACCGCCCGCCGGACTCCTTCGTCCACTCCCAGTCCCCGGTCGGCCCTGGTCGCACGTCGCCCTGGACTTTGTCACCGGCCTTCCCCTCTCACATGGTAACACTGCCATCCTCACCATTGTTGACCGTTTCTCAAAGGCTGTGCACTTCGTTGCTCTCCCCAAACTCCCCTCTGCTGCAGAGACTGCTGACCTGATGGTACTCCACGTCTTCCGGCTCCATGGGATCCCGGCTGACATCGTCTCCGACAGAGGCCCTCAGTTCATATCCCAGGTCTGGAGGGCTTTCTGTCGGGCTCTGGGGGCCACGGTCAGCCTCTCCTCCGGGTTCCACCCTCAGACCAACGGCCAGTCGGAGCGGGCCAACCAGGACCTGGGATCCGCACTCCGCTGCGTGACAGCCCGGGACCCCTTTGGCTGGAGCGCCTTCCTGCCCACAATTCCCTCTCTTCAGCGGCCACAGGTCAGTCCCCCTTTGAGTCATCTTTGGGCTACCAACCCCCGCTGTTCCCTGCCCAGGAAGAGGAGATCGCCGTACCGTCGGTGCAGGACCATCTCCGTCGCTGCAGGACGATCTGGGAGGAGATGAGGGCTGCGCTGCTCCGGACTGCGGACCAGAACCGGCGCTTCGCCGACCGCCACCGGACCCCGGCTCCCGCCTATGTACCAGGTCAGATGGTATGGCTCTCGTCTCGGGACCTGCCTCTCAAATCCGTCTCACGAAAGCTAACCCCCCGTTTCGTGGGGCCCTACAAGATCCTGTCCCTCATTAATCCCTCTGTTGTCAAGCTCCAGCTCCCCCCCCATATGCGCATTCACCCTTCCTTCCATGTCTCCCAGCTCAAACCGGTGGTCTCCAGTCCCCTGTCTCCCCCTGCTCCAGAGCCCCCTCCTCCGCTGGTGATAGACGACCACCCGGCCTACGTGGTCCGGGAGTTGCTGGACGTGCGGCGGCGCGGCCGCGGCTTCCAGTACCTGGTTGACTGGGAGGGCTACGGCCCGGAGGAGCGGAGCTGGATCTCCCGGCCAATGATCCTGGACCCAACTCTCGTCCAGGACTTTCATCGGGCTCACCCTGACAAGCCTGGGCCGCCGGGAGGTGCCCGTCGAGGGGGGGGTCCTGTCATAATCACAGCACGGGCCTACTTCACTCCCCCTCCTTTTCCCCTCACGTCCTCCACACGCTCCTCTTCATCCCCCTCTCTATCCACTGCGCACTCCTCATCATCCTCTCTTTCTTCAGTCACCCCTTCCTTCACCCTCATTCACCCAGCTGTATTCCATCCCCCTAATTCACACACGGGCAAGCACCCCCAGGGGCGGACCTAGCACATTTGGCGCCCTAGGCGAGATTCACCACTTTGTAATTTCTTTTTTGTAATATTTTTTTTTATGGCTTTTGCCTCTTCGTAGTTCTCTAACGTTAGTCTTTCTTTCCTCCCATGCTCAATTCTATAAACACTTGACCGATACCCATCAATGCACAGCGCTCTAGCATGTTCTGACTGTGAACACCTAAAGCTGAGGCTCAGACCGACCGACTGTTTTAGATTTTTGGCTCATTTCCCCATGTTAGAATTTTTTTTATGTAAAAATAATGGTTGCAGATATAGAGGGGGGCGCCAAAACTGCACAGAAAAAAAATTTAAACAAAAAAAAATATATATATATATATATATATATATATATATATATATATATATATATATATATATATATATATAAAAAATGTTTTTTTTTGTTTTTGGCACCCCCCTCTGGGTGGCGCTCTAGGCGACCGCCTATATCGCCTGTAGGAAGGTCCGCCCCTGAGCACCCCACTCTCCCCAGCTGCACCCTATCCTCCCCTGATGAGGGGACTATATCTACACCTCGACGCTGACCAGAAGCTGTCGTGGTATTAATTACCACTGCCCAGGTACGACGTCTCTGCCACAAGCTCTACTGCTAGATACCCTCCGTGTATTGGCTTACTCTAACCCGTTTCTCTCCTGTGCCCCAAAGGACCGCCGTCCCTGTCTGGACGTCACCTGTTCCCGAGAGGAACACCTATTCTCCCGCTGCCACCCAGCAGCTCCAGCGTCCCTGTCTGGACGTCACCTGTTCCCGAAGAGGAACACCTATTCACCCGCTGCCACCCAGCAGCTCCCCCGACAAGCACCAGGACCGCTTGCTCGCTCACTGCCGCCGTGGCAGCCACAGGACAGAACATTAACCCCGTTGTATTTCCCCCCAATTCCTGTGTTGCTCAATTTCCATTAAACACCCTTGAAACCGCTCCTTTCTCTTCTCGTGTATTCAGCAATTGGGCTGTGCTCCAGACTCCAGTTCTCACAGTATGTGTGTGCGCTGGGCTGCTTCGCAGAATAATGTGGTGTGTGTGTGTATATGTGGGCTGTGCGCTGGGCTGCTTCGCAGAATAATGTGGTGTGTGTGTATGTGCCTGTTTTGGGGATTCTATATATCCAATAGAAGAGCGCCCTTTTCGATCACGTGACATTGATCAGAAAGTTTGGTTAACCTCGTTCCCAGCTTTATCTCGAGAGATAAAGCCTGGTAAAGCACTACGGCCGAAAGTGGGAATCAGGTAGGAAGTCCCACCCCTGAAATCACGACACGGTGCTCATGAAAATGTATTCCCCCCAGAAACAACCTCGTTATCGCCTCCCTCGACAGGCTGACAGACCTGCTTGTTGTTTGTTTAGCTGGGGACTATAAACAGATCAGGGGGTGCCCGGAAACCGGAAAGCCTGTAGCCGGTATTTCTGTATTTCCGATTCACATTTTAGGAGGCATAGCTTTACCAGCCTAAAGTTTGGTGCACTTGACAAATTGCAGTGTGAAAGCAAACCAAACCAAATGAAGAATGCAACAATATATCCTATCAAATGGGGGTCCAGGGCTTGTTGCATATCAATTTGGGGTTTGATTGATTGATTGAGAGACATTGATTGATTGATTGAAAACTTTATTAACAGATTGCAGAGTGGGTAGGGGAGAACGGGGGACGTTGTCACACGGGTAGGTTGTCACATTCATTATATTTCACAACCAGAGGGTCCTGTCTCCCATACCTTGGTATTTAAATGTCCAGAATTGGGGTCAGAGTTCACCTACATTGTCATCTTTGGAGTGAAACCGCTGAATTTGAGGTGAGAGGACTTTTTGTGTTTTTCATTGTTCATTTGTAAATATTCCGCTCCTCAGTATTTTTCTTCTAGGCGTTTACACAATTGGTTTATAATGAAACGATTATTACCCTTAAAAGTGTGAAGGGATAGCTATTGTAAGCTACTGCAGCTATGGTTAACAGTTGGTTAATATAGTTATTTACGTTTATAATTTATATGCTTATTTTTGTATATTAGTAATAATACACTCAATTGCATTTCACTGTATTTCTTATTTGTTTATATAAGATATATATTAGTGGCGCACTATTTTTCTATTTGTTTGCGCAATTACTTCATCTCACAAGACTTGGCACACCTGGTATCCGGTGATGTGTTTCCGCCCTCGCTCTTGAGTTGCAACCATGAACTTGGATGGATTATTGACTTACATGTCGATCTTAATAAGCAAAGGACAATCCATCACGACAACTTAACAAGACAATCTTCCAAGATACGGATCGAAGACATACTACCATAACGCATCGATGTTCTCTTATACTGGCACGCAGCCAATAAGGTATTGATTGTTTTATATGATGATTGTGGTATATGTTACAGTGATGTTCCGACCATGGTTTTAATGGACTTCAATGTTAATGGTATCTTTTGTATGCATTTGTATGTCATGCAGATTTTATGGTTTGGATGAAGGTTTGGATGAAGGTTTGGATGGAGAATGAAAAAACGTCATTAAAATCAGTTCAAGAAATCTACTTGTGTTTTGCGTCGTGCCCGGAGGATGTCACAGCTATAGTTTAGATTGTTGTTAGCTAGCTAACTAGTTGTTAGATGGCTGTTAGCCTTGATGCTATCAAGACATTCCAGTTGGGGTTGGTCGTCACATTTTATTTGGGGTTGGTTGTCACATGTTGTGTAGGCTATTATCGTTAGGCCGATTTATAGGATGGCCTAAAGATGTGTTTCCTGTTCATGTTCATGTTAAGATGCATTAAGTTATGTATTCGTCAACTTGTCAATGCAATTAAACTGTCAAATTTAGTTCTGCCTTCTTGTCTTCTTTTTAAGATTTTCCCCATTAAAACACATGGTGACAACCAACCCCATAGTGTGTGACAACCATCCCCATGATGGGGTTGGTTGTCACAATGTGTCAGAGTGTCTTTGATAGGTGATTAACTCTTTGTTACAATATGTTGGAAAATGAGAGGGATACACATTTCAATCTTAAGCTTCAATTTAATGTAGGAATGACTATTGAAATATGTTTTGATGATGAGCAATTCACACTCGAGTAAAAAGTGTGGCAACTATCCCCGTTCTCCCCTACAATACAGTACGGCTCAATACACACAATTGTTAAGGGGATGCAGACCAGAGAAAGACGTTCGTCTTGTTTACAAAAGGGTCCCCCATTTTCAATTCATAATGACATTAATGACATACGCAACATACAGATATATATCTTGACATTTATGACATACATGACATACAGGTATACAGTAGTTACATTTGTGACATACAACTAAGACATGAACACGTTTGAGAACCAATGGGCTGGATTATCTGGATACCAATGATATCCAGATTCCCTCTGTCTATGTGGTGTTCAGTAACTGTTGAGATCTCACTTGCACGTTATTTCCCGCTCAGAATCCAGTTCGGGGTGCCCTTGCCTAGGAACCAGCTGATGTAGAAGAAGATGGCTGGCATGTTGACAGAGATCACAATCGGGTACCAGTCCTGTCTGGCCCTGGGTAGACTTATCGACGAGAAGAAGTGAGTCATCTATTTCTCTCTGTCTCTCTTGACAGGGAATATATAGCGATGGCTTGTTCCTTTGGAATGTACGAACAAGTGGATATTGTGCTGCAAATGGTGTGTTGTTGGAGCATTATTTATGACCACCAGAGGAGATATATAGTAGTACAGTATATAGTGAAGTAATTCTAGTGTGTTTTTTTTTCACTCTGAGATCAATATACATTGCACCCTGGCACACCCTATTCCAGTGGCGTCGTTTCAGTAAAAGGCAAGGTATGGCGAGGGGGGGGGGGGGGGGTGAAGGGGGTGTTTCCCCCCCTTGGTGGATTTTTTTTGTCAAATCAGTTGTGCAATAGTCACTTTTGGTGAGTTGTTTCTATACAATTCAGTTATATGACATTTAGGTATGACACAGGACTACACAAGCATTTTTTGTATAGAAATGTGTCAACAGACTAAAGCAGGTTACCACAATATTTTGCAATCGAATTATGCAGAATGTAATATCATAACTGTCTATTATTTTTCTTGCAATTGAGCCAATTTTCCTTAGGTACGGACCGTTTTGAGGTGTGTGTTCAACAGAATGTAGTATCAAAAACACATTCACAAAAAGTATGGGTTACTGAATGCTGAACTGCACTGTTATAATCACTAAGCCATTGTAAGACCTTACCTGTGTCCCTGTATCACTTGTCTCTGTTGCCCTTTGATTAAAAAACGTCCCTATGTCCATTTTCCTAATTTTTTTTGGCATATTTCAGTTAGTCACAGTAAAGGTCACCTAGTAAAAGTGAGATAATTGACAATATCAAAACATGCTAGGGCTGTACCGAATAGTTCGAAGCTTCATTCATAATGTTGACATTCGAATTCTAAATCAACATAAAAAATTGCAATTATAATTTTTTTTTTGCCAAGGTATGGCGAGTGGCATACCTTGCCATACCAGAACGACGCCCCTGCCCTATTATCACCTATATAAATGGAAAATGGTAAATGGCTGCATTTATATAGTGCTTTTATCCAAAGCGCTTTACAATTTGTTCCTCACATTTACCCATTCACTCACACACCGACGGCGGAGGCAATCATGCAAGGTGCCAACCTGATCACCGGGGGCAATTAGGGGTTAAGTGTCTTGCTCAAGGACACTTTGACGCGCTGCCTGGGAGGAGTGGGAATCGAACCGGGAAACTCTGGATTACCAGGCGACTGCTCTACCTCCTGAGCCACTGTCGCCCCCAATATTTTATTATATGTGTTTGTGTGTGTGTCCTAATAGAGCGGCCCCAGAAATGATCTCCATGATGAAAAGGAATAGCTGTGGCAAGGCCCTGGACCTGCTGGGAGGAAACGGCATCACTGACGAGTACCACATCATCCGCCATGTCATGAACCTGGAGGCCGTCAACACATATGAGGGTAGGCAGGAAAACACCAACGATTTGTGTGATGTTTACCTATTAATACTGTTGTGAGCGTTGCTTAACAAATGGCATGTATTGTTGAAAGCAAATGAACGGGTGACAATGACTGAGACAATACAATACGCTTTGAAAAGTACATCATACACCACATAATTCCTTTTCACACCCTAGCTGGAGAAACCTGTAAAATCATGGTTATATACAGTATATTTCTTTCATTATATCCATTGTGGACCTAAAAAACAAGATGAATAGACAGACATGACAGTGGCAGGTCTAACACAGCTTGAATCATAAAATACATAAATATTAAAAAAAAAAAATACATTATATGATATAAAATTAGCTGAGTGTAAAAGGAGTGGTTTACTCTGCAATGCTACACAACATCTCCCTCTTTACCTTCAGTTTGAAATACATCAGGCTGACTATGTTGTTCAATTCCCAGTCGCCCTGATATGTACATTTCCTGTTAGGTTTCTAAATCTGTAGACTCTCTACATTAGCTACTGCTAGGTGTTTAAATCTGTAGACTCTCTACATTAGCTACTGCTAGGTTTTTAAATCTGTAGACCCTCCATTAGCGACTGCTAGGTGTTTCAATCTGTAGACTCTCTACATTAGCTACTGCTAGGTTTTTAAATCTGTAGACTCTCTACATTAGCTACTGCTAGGTTTTTAAATCTGTAGACTCTCTACATTAGCGACTGCTAGGTGTTTCAATCTGTAGACTCTCTACATTAGCTACTGCTAGGTGTTTAAATCTGTAGACCCTCCATTAGCGACTGCTAGGTGTTTAAATCTGTAGACCCTCCATTAGCGACTGCTAGGTGTTTAAATCTGTAGACCCTCCATTAGCTACTGCTAGGTGTTTAAATCTGTAGACCCTCCATTAGCGACTGCTAGGTATTTAAATCTGTAGACCCTCCATTAGCGACTGCTAGGTGTTTAAATCTGTAGACCCTCCATTAGCGACTGCTAGGTGTTTAAATCTGTAGACTCTCTACATTAGTTATGCTGCCCCTGGTGGTGTGATTGTGACCACATTATGGAAAGTAATTTTAGTCTACAGGTTGATTTATAGTTTCTAGTTTTTATATTTATAGGTTTATAAACAACATTTAGGTGAAAATAATAACGAGATCCAGCGTTGCTGAATGGCTAACCTCGTTCCCAGTTTGATCTCCTCCGTGAGATAAAGCCTGGTAAAGAACTATGGCCGAAAGTGTGTATGGGGTAGAATTTCCGGTGTATGTACTTCCCCTGGAAGCTGCCTCCGAAAGGACCAAACTTTTCCCGAATCCTGTCGGCAAACAAGCTAGAACGTCCCGGTCATGTAGTAAATTCTTCAGGCAAAGCCGTTGCAGTGGCTTAAACGAGGAAATATTGTGCACTTCACACGTTTCTATAATTGTTTTGTCAAAACCGGAAAGCCTGTAGCCTGTACTTCCTGTACTTCCGTTTACACACTTTAGGAGGCATATCTTGTCCAGCCTATACTGAATGGCCAACTTCACTGATTACAGTGTGGGGGAAAAAAACATACACTCACCCAATAACTGCAAGTAGTATGTAATAACCACAAGAGGTCACTAGTGTACAATCTATTAATGTCCCATCAAGATGATGACATGTTACAGTTTTTCTCAATTGCTTTGGTGCATTTCTCTGATCAGAATTAAAGTTCTCATAACTGTTAGTTCAACCTCCACAACATTTTGTCATTTGTGCACATCATAGTAGCAGTTTCTCATTCCTCCGAACAAATTGCAAATGCTTTTGGACATGCATCAATTGCTAACATTATCATTTGCTTGTGTCATGTCAGTAAAGATTAACTATACTTATGACTGCTGAATAGTCATTCCCAATAAAACTAATTTCATTGATTGAGTCATTACATACAAAAATGTTGAACTAGTTGTCAAAATCTGTCAATCACGGCCTCACAATGGCTGAGGCTGGTCGAAGGGTGCAGCCAAATGTTGAGAGAACCACTGTAAATTAAATTACTGTATTCAAACATTTCGTCGGGAGAGCAGGTGTGTATACTGGACAGTAATTCAGCACTAAACAATCTGCACTGCACTACTGCCATTGTGTCATACTGTACATGAAGCTTGCAGTGGGACAAGAACTTGTCACTTTTTACATTTGACATTTAGACAGTTTACTCCGCAACAAGAGGAAGCCATTTGTGCAATGGTGATTGCAAACAATGCCATAAGGTTGAGAGAGATACAAAGTGCTGTTATAGAGGATGACAATATCTTTGGGAATATTGGATCCGTTTCAATCGCTACAATTGACAAAGTGCTCAGTGGAAATTACAGTAAATGTGCATGAAACAATTGTAGTACAATGTGCCATTTGACTGGAACAGCGACAGAGTGAAGGAGATCCGGCACCAGTATGCACAAGTAAAACATTTATGTGTTCAATGCATACTCTAATGTTCAGTGCTGTAAACTGGTTACTTTGTGTAGTGCCATGCAGTACACTTACATGGCAGTTCATACTGTACAATATGTTGTCCAAAATGCATTATGTTACACAGGAAAAGTTTATAGTTTTTCTCTCACTCTCTTCTGGGATAAAGCGTATACCAGGGAACCGCTGCACACATTTACATTTACATTTAGTCATTTAGCTGACGCTTTTATCCAAAGCGACTTACAAGTTCTGTACGACAAGACAGCAAGAAGGGTACAACTCTATCAGCTGAGTAACAATGTTCATCAAGTGTTGCGTGTTACAGTGTAGGTTAGTTTATTAGGACAAGTGCATGACAGTAAGGTTAGTCGGGGTTAGATTTTTTTTTTTTCTTTTTTTTTTTTTTTAATCATTTCAGATAATGGTTGAAGAAGTGAGTCTTTAGTCGACGGCGAAAGATTGGACGGGATTTCATTCCTATGTTGATGAGGTGGGTTTCAATCTGGCAAAAGGTAGACAGCGTGGAAGAAATCCCATTGGACAGAGAGCAACCATTGATGTCCCAGACCAACAAGGAGGGAATATTACAATGTGTACAGTGTGTACAGTAATGTGTAACTGTAGATTTCAAATGGCTGTGCAAATAGTGTAGTGCTGTCTTGAGCATTTTCAGGTAGTGTCACTGTTACAAAGGGTCAGATTAAACCGAATATATATATTTATTGCCTGAGATCCCATGTATAATATTTGTATATCGTTTGATATCCCTTGTATATTCTTTGTACATATACACGGAATATCCCTTTACCTGGTACAGGACAGACCATAATATTCGTTCTCCTATTGGAAGCGATCCCCTAGGCGCCACGGCCATACCCCTCAATGTCTAGTTCAAAGTCACCGCCAAGGCTTGTCTCAACATGCCCAGGTTTGCGCAGGAATACGAGACAGAAATGAGGTTGGCACTAGATTATTCACCGTACGTATAAATACGGCGCAGGTGGATACAGCAGCACTTAGCCTAAAGTCAAGTTACCCTCAAACGTTAAAGCCTTCATCACGAGTCAACGACCAAGTGAAGTGAGCAACCTTGCATCTAAATAGAGCACTTATAACCGCGTGCGAATAGGATAGTAAAAGTGTCAGAGCTTAGTGAAATAACGTCAAGTTCGACCTAGTTAAATGTGAAGTACCGTGCACCGGAGAATCTACACCGGTGAATGCAGAGCCCTTTCCGGCTGGATTATTGCTTTGGTACTGTGGCTGCTGGAGCAGAGAACCGTCTACCCCGCTGCTGTGTGGGATTTACCCGTGAGGAGCATCACTCGAGCCCGTCTCTAGGAGAGGCTGGCCGGCTTTCACCTATGCTGTCGCGCATACTTGGATTATAGCTGCTGCTTTCGTCTGCCGATCAAGGG
This sequence comes from Notolepis coatsorum, assembly GCF_963971535.1. Classification (NCBI taxonomy): domain Eukaryota; kingdom Metazoa; phylum Chordata; class Actinopteri; order Aulopiformes; family Paralepididae; genus Notolepis; species Notolepis coatsorum. Next base: position 125,818,256 of record NC_140171.1, read on the forward strand.
AGTAATGTACCGCCTCCCGTAGCTGGAGCTTATTGATTCCCCGTTGATCCAGACTTTTGCATTCGAACATTCCTCCCCCCTGCTGGCTTACAACCGGAGGGAACCCCCTTAGTATCTCCAGCTGACCTACTAGTGTACCATATATGTGACTCGCCGTGACCAAACCCGATTTGATCCGCAAAGGGGGAGGTGCTCTGAAATGAAGAAAATGTCTTGCTGTTTAGAAAATCCTAAAAATCGAAATCTTGATTTTTTTTACATATTTGAATTGTCATTGATGTGTTCCCTTATTTGCCCTTAGTTGCAAACTTAAATACAACTTGTAAATGAGGTAATTATTGTTATAATAGTTCCACAAATTTTCTTCCAAGTGAGGAGAAAAAACTACACGCGCGGGCTGTGGGGCCTGTCCACAGGGGCCAAGTACTGTACTTAATAGGTGTTAACACACAGACGTCATTAGCTTTAGAATAACACACTATTAATACACTATCTTAATGTTATAAGTTCAGATGATTTATAAGCAACGTAACGCAGTGTCTAAAAAAAAGATTAAAAAAAAGAGGCCTTTACGGCCTTTATAAAACGTGTGTTTTAACTTAATTAAAAACCATTAAAACACAGTTCGAATTTTATGAGCGAACGAATTTCGGTAGGGTGCATTTTTTCCAACCTAATGGCTAAAAGTAAATTAATTTAATACGGAAACGGAGTGATAAAAAATGGCTTTTTCATCGGCTTTTTCATTATTGTGGGGGCCCTGATGTAAACTGCGCTGCGGCGCGATGAGGGCGCGTTAACCCTTTCACTGCCACACTACAGAAGCTTAGTAATGCTTCGCCTCAACTCCGTTTCTGGTAGAACTAGTGAGCGAATCTTTAATATTTTTTTTGATTCATATTCAGAGGTAATTCGTCGAGATATTTATAATTGGTATTTAGCAAAAATAAATATTAGAAATATGGTGAAAAAAACTATTTATCCGTTTTTTTATCCGTCACTACCACACTACAGAAGGTTAACCTTTCACTACCACACTACAGAAGGTTAACCTAGTTGTTGTGTCTTTCACTACCACACTACATGTATTTACATCTAAATGCTTATTGGTCAGGCGGTGACGTCATTAAGTTGATGCCATTGATCGGTGAGTATTAAACAGAGAGCAGGGCAGTGCATGTTTGCCAGTCACCATGGAACCCAGTCAGCAACCCACAGCGAGGGCACTTGCCGAGGCATTAAACCGGTTTGCTCACTTCGGAGCACACTGTGTTGAAGACGAACGCGCTTTAGGAACATTCATCACGGATTTCTTTCCGCAGAAGAAAAATCCAAAAAGAAACTCAGATTCTGGTTCAGAAGAAGAAGACAATTGTGACGAGTTAGAGGCAGATGATGATGATGGTGACAACACCATTGAAGACGAGGCAGAGCCAGAAAATGATGGTGATGGTGGTGATGGTGACAAAACTAACGGATTTGAAGACGAGGCAGAGCCAGAATCTGATGATGGTGACAACACACCTAACGGATTTGGAGACAAGGTAGAACACGTAATGTGCGTTGTGGAAGTTGAATCTGACGAGAACCACGAACGCCAAATGGAAAGACTTTTGCGATTTACTTGTAAATGCGTCCAGGTTGATAAAGAAAATGACATTCTTAATCGGCGGTCATGTATCACAAAATTGGACCGTGATGAAGTTTACACAAGGCGTTTTGAGATAGCGGCTCTCGAAGAGGATCATAAAGACTTGATTATTATGGCGCAGCTCCAGGCTTTTGGTCGAAAGTCAGAATGGACTATCGGAAATAAATCGTTTTCCAAAAAAAGACAACGTGCTTACACAAACTATTTCTTCGGGGCGATACAAATCTGCCGTGAAGCTTTCCTCTTCATCCACGGGTAAGTTATTATTATTGTCTATTTAAAACTAATATAGTACATCATGCCTATTTTTTTTTAAATGATAATAAAATCTTGAAACTTGATTAGTCTTGTTTATTATCAGGGTCCCCCATTTTATTAAAACTAATTATAGTACATTATAGTAGAGTATAGTAGCATAGTATAGTATAAAGTATAGCAGATAGTATAGACCAAAGACACTATTTGTGTCTTTTGATTTGTGCCACAATTACAATAACTATCTCTCTCTGTCTCCACAATCATGTAGACTGGGTGTGGTACAGACAGGTACCGGTACTTGTGATGATGATGATGATTGATGATGATGATCTAACTATCTCTCTCTGTCTCCACAATCATGTAGACTGGGTGTGGTACAGACAGGTACCGGTACTTGTGATGATGATGATTGATGATGATGATGATCTAACTTCTCTGTCTCTGTCTCCACAATCATGTAGACTGGGTGTGGTACAGACAGGTACCGGTACTTGTGATGATGATGATCTAACTATCTCTCTCTCTGTCTCCCCCCCCCCCCCCTCTTCTCTCCCAAGAATAGGTAAGGATCGCTTGATTGCAATAAGCAAACACATGTCAGAAAATGGCATGTGTCTTCGCACAAAGAAGCGATCGCCACACAACAACAAGCATTGCATAAAATATGAAGATATCGAAAAAGTAGTTCAATTTGTGTTGAATTATGCAGAAGATCATGCTGTTCACCTCCCTGGACGCCAGGCACACCAAAAGAACTTTACCGGTCAGCTGTTACCATCTTGCGTCACGAAGGCATCTGTGTGGCGTTTATATACCAAGGCAATGCCAGTTGGTAGGTGTAAGCAAATCTTTGTCAAAGAAATAGGTCAAATAGGTCTTTGTCAAATAAAAACAAAGCTTGAAAATGAATGACATTGTGCTAACATGTGTTCTTATTAATCTTTCAGACCAGCGAGCAGTGGGCCTGTCCACATTTAAGTCCCTCTGGAGGCAATTACTGAGTCATATCAGAGCAATCAAACCAATGTCTGATCTTTGCTGGGTGTGTCAGAAGAACAATTATCTGGTTAGTGAACATCACAGTGTTATGAACTTTGAACTGCAACTTCTGTATGAAAAGTGTTATACAAATACAGTTTATTATTATTAATATTAATCATCATTTACTTAACTTTTTTTTTTCAGATTTTCAAAAGTGCCAATCTGCCAGAGGCTGAGAAGTCTGCAAAGCTGAAGCAGCAGGAACAACATCTGGCGCATGTAACCTCCGAGCGGGCTGCCTACAAGGGCATGCTTAAAGCCGCCAAGGAGATCGGTGATGGTCTTTCTCTGGGTGGTCATGTGCCACCGGCAAGCAAGCCCTTGACAATGCATTACAGTTTCGACTACGCTCAAAAGGTGACTACATACCAAGCCCTCTTTCACAACATCATGTTATAATTGTTATAACTACTGCATTGCTCCCTTTTTTTTCTTTCTAAAATCCTTATTCATTTATTGCAGGTGCACTACCCATCAGACCCCCTTCAACCAGGGCCCATGTACTTCTTGGCTCCACGCAAGTGCAGCATATTCGGTGTTTGCTGTGAGGCGATTCCACGGCAAGTCAACTATTTGGTGGATGAGGGGATGGAGTCCAGCAAAGGTAGCAACGCCGTCATAAGCTACCTGCACCACTTCTTCAAAGACCATGGTCTTGGGGAGACAGATGTTGACCTTCACTGTGACAACTGCAGTGGCCAAAACAAGAACAAGTACATGTTGTGGTACTTAGCGTGGCGAGCGCTACATGGTCTTCACCATCGTGTCAATCTCCACCTGCTGATTGTAGGCCACACAAAGTTTTCCCCGGACAGTTTCTTTGGGCTTCTCAAGCAGCGTTTCAGAAAGACCAAGGTGAACACTCTTGATGAGATTGCAGCAGTCGTAAGGGACAGCTCAGTGGCTGGAATCAACATACCACAGCTAGTGGGAAAGGAAGATGGCACTGTAATCGTGCAGTCCTACAACTGGCAGGAACATCTGGGGCCTTACTTCAAGCCACTGCCACAGATCAAGCAGTACCAGCACTTTAGGTGGGTGTGGTCACTGTGTGTTGTGTATTTACTGTAATTAATTATTCACACTTTAGTGCAAAGAATGTCATTGGTAAATGATACAAATGCATTGATATTGTTATGTGCCCTGTACTAACGTTTCACTTTATTATTGCAGCTTTGATTCCAAGGAACCTGGTGTGGTTGTGGCAAAGATGTCTATTGATGGCGCTGAAACCAGATTCCAGCTGCTCCGTGACGTCCGTGTCCTGCCGCCTATAGATGGACTTCCTGTGCTGCCACCACCGGGACTGGACTCTGCAAGACAACACTATCTGTTCCACAAGATCAGAGAGTTCTGTGATGAGGAAGCCCAGGACGTAACATGCCCGGCACCACCAGCCAAAATATCCAGCGGCGGTTCAAAAAGACCACGGTGATCATCTGGAGAGGCCATCAGAACATTGAACATTGACTTTAGCATGTCTATTTTTATCTCGTGTTATTTTAAATGCTAATAAAATCTTGAAACTTGATTTTGTCTCTTGTTTATTATCAGGGTCCCTTTCACTACCACACTACAGAAGGTTAACCCTTTCACTACCACACTACAGAAGGTTAACCTTTCACTACCACACTACAGAAGGTTAACCTTTCACTACCACACTACAGAAGGTTAACCCTTTCACTACCACACTACAGAAGGTTAACCGTTCACTACCAGACTACAGAAGGTTAACCTAGTTGTTGTGTCTTTCACTACCACACTACATGTATTTACATCTAAATGCTTCTGGAGAGGCCATCAGAACATTGAACATTGACTTTAGCATGTCTATTTTTATCTCGTGTTATTTTAAATGCTAATAAAATCTTGAAACTTGATTTTGTCTCTTGTTTATTATCAGGGTCCCTTTCACTACCACACTACAGAAGGTTAACCCTTTCACTACCACACTACAGAAGGTTAACCTTTCACTACCACACTACAGAAGGTTAACCTTTCACTACCACACTACAGAAGGTTAACCTTTCACTACCACACTACAGAAGGTTAACCTTTCACTACCACACTACAGAAGGTTAACCCTTTCACTACCACACTACAGAAGGTTAACCTTTCACTACCAGACTACAGAAGGTTAACCTAGTTGTTGTGTCTTTCACTACCACACTACATGTATTTACATCTAAATGCTTCTGGAGAGGCCATCAGAACATTGAACATTGACTTTAGCATGTCTATTTTTATCTTGTGTTATTTTAAATGCTAATAAAATCTTGAAACTTGATTAAGTTTCTTGTTTATTATCAGGGTCCCTTTCACTACCACTACCAGTCACCAGACTCATTTTAATAACAAAGAGCCTCAGACTGGAAAGCTGCCAGGTGTTAATTGCCCTAGAGAGAGGGGGGCCATGGATTACAATGACTTCTGGGTAGTGTTGTAGTTGTTTCACTATTGTCACTGAATAGCCTGCTCGTCTCTTGAAGGCTATTATCTCTGAATACGTTTTGTGATAATCACCATGAATCATAGGAAGTAGCTTGCAAAGTATCCCACCAAAATGTTCAAGTGATGGCTTATTTTGAAGGTATGAATCTGTACTTTCATAATATGTAAAAAAAAAAATGAAGATCCCTCAACATGACCCTGAAGTCCATACCTGGTCACATATAATTCTTATGTTACAGGTGGTATTAATTATCCCCTGCGTAATATGCTCATGGACTTACGCTCTTGACCTATTCATGCACATTCTTCGCCTTACAAGCGCAACTCTCAATCTTAATAAATAATGTAAGATAATCTTGGTGCTCTTCTAATAAATATTATTATAAACAGTACTTTCTTGTTAAGCCGTGTTATTGTGGGGGTGTTCATCACATATACCTGTGTACTGTATGGCCAGTACAGTAATGTACATAACGCAGTAGTGGTTTAATGATACCATACTTATTCAATACAGTCAGGGAATTGTACCCCTCAGTTACAGTCACCAATATCTGACTTTTTTGCATTCGAAAACACTTACAGAGTGCTCTGTCATAATGAAAACATGACAAAGCCATTTGACTATCTTGTTCATAAACAATGGTGCCAGGACTTTTCATGTTGATGACACTGACACTTTCATTGACATGAATACTTGCTTTTGAAGAAGGTGTCGTATATTCTATACATTTCTAAGGTTAATTTACAGTGCATTGAGGTTGCCAACTAGAGGGAGAGAAGGAGAATGGTAATGTGGTTCCTCTCATCTGACTCCCAAAAATAGCCAGTAGAGAATAAAAACTGTGCAGCCAGACAAGGGAACTATAGTTCAACTCAAAGCGTTTATTTGCCTCGGGGCTCAGAATGAATGAAAAGATTGTTTACATACATGGATTATTTCATAGTACATCAAACATGTTGTACAAAAGGATTGATAAGGTTTGCACATCAAACCCAGTCTGTACATAAAACAGTAGTCATGTTTATCAAATTAAGAGAGAATAGTCTGAGCATTTCACATGAGTAAACCTGGTCAACAGATAGGGATCTGTCCATGTTACTCTAAACTAAACAACAGTGGTTTTTCCATGATTTACTCACATGCAAGACAACAGCATTCTCTGGATGGGCGGTGGTGTGAGGTGCAGACCTGGTTGTCTGGCCTCCTCTCTTAACAACGAGTTTTCCTTTTTATACTCAAAATGATGTCACAAGTTGACTTGATTCATAGCCAATCAGTTATTTCTATATATTTGGCGTTCTGTTCTAATTGGTTCTTGATTCTAAAAACAGGTGTTTTTCTGTTTCTTGGGTTCCAATCAGGTTTGTCTTCTGGGGGCGGTCCGCCCCCCTGTCTTCCTCTTCGTGTGGTCTCTTACAGCAAACAGAGGGGGGTCTGCTTGTGGCCCCCTCCTTTGCTGCTAAGGAGGGAGAGGCTCATTTTCTCCCCTCTGGATAAATCAGACATTTTAACATTCCCTTTATATTATTTGATTTTCCCATATACATGGTTTGTGTAATGAATCTATGGACTATCTAGCATTAACCCAGTACAGTCATTGCTTCTAGGTTAATACCAAATAGTCCACAGGAGCCAGCACCAACCTTTAACTTTGTAATATAACTTTGATAAATATACCAGGATTCTTAACAAGAGTGAAATAACACTATTACTTTCATAACCAGGTTACATTCTAAATGACATTCAAATCCTTTTATCTAATAAGTCAGATATTTGCAGTTTTCAGTGATGATGTAACAGTGTGTTTTGTCTCTAATCTATAATTGTTTCATTTAGCCTTCTGCTTTTTGGTGCAACTGTCCCTGTGGAAAGGTGTTGTTTGTTCTATAGATTAGCCATTGCTTGAGTGGGGGTTGAGTGACTGTTCCTTCTGTTCTAAGTAGTTCAGTATCTGTTTGTGTGGGGGTTTGTTGACTGTCTCCTGAATACAGTTCAACACAGCAGAGGTTTCATAGGGGCTCAAACAGTTTTACCTGTTTCCTGTCACGCTAGTAATATGGATTATGAAATACACAGTCAATGTTACCACAAAGGAACTATCCATTTTGAGCAAGTGACACGCTTTTGCAGGTTATCAACTAGGTTTTGCAGTTTGTACTAATTGTTTTGAGAAATGCACTAACTGTTGTGCAAATGTAAATAGTGATGTGAGAAATGCACCAAAGTGACTGAGAAAAACTCAGACACACAGTATAATATTGTAGGTGTGATTTTCAAAAGGTGCTCGAGACTTGTTGCAATTGTATGTAGGAAATATAATTTAAAATGACTGCACATATGATTACTTCTATATCTGTATGTTTAAATATATGATGTGTTCCGTGTCTTTCTAGGAACCCATGACATTCACGCCTTGATCCATCACTGGTCTGCAATCTTTCACTGTTGGGAAGTAAAACCTTTCAACTTGCCATCATCGAAAGGAACTTGAGACAGAAAGGGCAGTAATATGCTTCATGTCCTTCTGCCCTCTGAGACCCCCGAATGAACAGGGCAAAGAAAATGTATGGAAACTTTCAATTAGTTCACTTTTTACCCCACTTTGCCTGGTGAGTTAAATCAACAAGGTCTCATCAGAAATGTTTTATAAAGTACTAATAAAGTACTAAGGTACATAATGTACATTATGTTATAGCCATAAGTAATATATTTATGTGTTGCATAAGTCATATATTTACGTTTTGTATCTGCAAATGTAAAAAGAAAAAAACACAGCGACTGGGAAACGAAGCATCAATAATTGTGGTCGCAGGCGAGTGCTCTCACCAATAGACTAAGCCACCTGCCCCCCCTGATACAAACACAGCAATACTATGTTTATGTTTAATTTGAATATTTAATGGTTAAGATATAGCATTAGGCTTAGGGTTTGACGGTTATGCTTAGTTAGTTTAAGGTACCAGTGTGGTTTGGGTTTAGGCGAGGCTATTGGAAAAGTGTGTCTCGGTAGTCTTGAGGTAAAGGCACCTGCCTCTCATGCCCAGCAGGGGAACACAAGTTTTCTGAACATGTTAAATGCTTCTTTTAATATGCAACATATGTACTTATTTGTAATATGTACACATTGTACATTTTCAATAAAATATGTACATATACTACTTATGGCTATAACATAACAAAATATGTCATTCTTTCCTGTCGTCGATTAGTACTTAATTTACATATCGTATGCGAGATCGGGCTGAAATTAAGCATAGCCTACTACATACAGGTTTTTACAATAACCTATATATTTAACATTGATTCACCTGAATTGATGATCATGTGCAACTACTGATGGTGGAGTGCCTCTGTTTGGTTTCTTCTATTAAAGGGAGGTCAGCCTAACAAAGCATTGGGTCCAAATGTGTTTTTTCTTTTACCATGAGTAGCCTATGTGTATTTTAAATAATATTATGGGGCAGCTAAGTGGCGCAGTGGGCAAGGCGCTCGCCACTAGTGCAGGAGATGCTGGGTTTGAGCCCAGCTCTCGGCATTGCTACCAGCTTGGCTGGTCGTTCATACTAACACAATTGGCAGTGTTAGGGGTGGGAAAGCTGGTGGGTGGGTCCTGGTCGTTGTAAACAGCGACTCCTACAGTTCGGTCGGGGCGCCTGCTCAGCGAGGAAAGGATCTAAGGGGGGTAGTGTGATCCTTCCACACGTTACACCCTCTCAGTGAGAGTCCGCGCTGCCAGGTGAAAAGAAGCGGTTGATTGGCTACACATGTGTCGGAGGAAGCATGTGATAGCCTCCACTCTCCCAGACCGACCGTAGGGGGTAGGTGCGCGGCGACCAGGAAGGGGATTGGGAATTGGCATAACGACTAACATTGGGATGGAAGAAAAACGGAGGAAAAAGGAGGGGAAAAAAGATTAAAAAAAATATATATATAGTATTATGGATGAGGAATCTGTATGGATTCAAATGTATTTTAAGCGTAATGGTTTGGAAAGGTAGTTGAGATACTGTAAATGGGTACCAGCATGTGTGGATAATTGTACATTTCACAATATCACAAATTGCATTACATTCTCATCAGTCTTTTTGTCTTTGTGGTGTTTTGGTTACTCTTGTTAGTGTGAAGCCTCAAATACTGCTAGTGGTAATTAATGACTATCAAGTGTTGGTGAAATATATTAACTCTGTTGGTAACAGCAGGGCATGTTATTGTAAATAGCCTTAAATGTTACAAATATGACTTGACAAGATATTCATACAGGTATAAATGGTAAATAGCCAGTAGTTGTGCATATTTGTTTCTTCATATTATTTATTGTAACAATAAATACTGTAATTGTACATAAATAATAATACAAAAAAAATCAATTCCTTGAGTTGTCTTATTCGCTAACAAACCTTGAAACATAACCTGCATGGACTAATGTTAGTGTCCTTAGAAAAAGTCACCTGTCTTATTATTTTCAAATAAAACAAATGTATATTATTAAACATACATTTCCATTAAAAGCTCAGAAGCACATCAGTGAAATTAATAATCAAATAATTCAATATGACATTCAAAGACACAAAAAAGAAACTATAACTTTGACAGAAGGCACTATTTAGCAAAAACGTAACCATGACTTTGTTGAAAATTGAAAGACAAATATTATGAGGGAAACACACTCAATAAATAGAAAATACAACTGTATACAAAACAAGATCCCAAAAAGACTACTTTTCTTTCAGTCGGATATACTGTAGACGGATCAGGTCAGACAGTTTGAATGCTTGGACCTGGAAACGGACTAGTTAAGAATGGGATATGGCTAAAGATAAAGATATTACCCAGTCTGCCATTATTCTGGGGTCTGGACCTTCGTGAGACTTTCCAGGGCCTGGTTGACTTGCTGGAGCTCATCGCTGAGTTTACTGCAGTTCTCCAGACTCCAGACAGCTCCTGGAGCTCATCGCTGAGTTTACTGCAGTTCTCCAGACTCCAGACAGCTCCTGGAGCTCATCGCTGAGTTTACTGCAGTTCTCCAACCTCCAGACAGCTCCTGGAGCTCATCGCTGAGTTTACTGCAGTTCTCCAGACTCCAGACAGCTCCTGGAGCTCATCACTGAGTTTACTGCAGTTCTCCAGACTCCAGACAGCTCTTGGAGCTCATCACTGAGCTTGCCGTTCAGACGCTCCTGGAGCTTAGCCTGAATGTTTTCGTTGTTCTCATCATAGACAGTATACATGTTTCCCTTCATCTGCTGGCACACGTGTGTCACTTGGGGAGAGGGATTGGTATTTAAAGGGGGATATATTATGCATATTTTCAACAATTTTATATTATTTCCTTGAATCTGTGGAACATGTCTGTTAAGAAACTAGTCTAAATAATGTTTTTATAATTTATTTAGAATTCCAGCACCTCTTTTTCCCCTGTGTTTGTGGTGGTTGTAGCAACACACAGGATTTTAGATTAATTATTGTGGGGGCGGCTAAGTGGCGCAGTGGGTAAGGCGCTCACCACTAACGCAGGAGATGCTGGGTTCGAGCCCAGCTCTCGGCGTTGCTTCCGGCTTGGCTGGTCGTTCATACTAATACAATTGGCAGTATTAGGGGGTGGGAAAGCCGGTGGGTGGGGATCGGACGTTGTGGACAGCGACTCCTACAGGTCGGTTGGTGCGCCTGTACAGCAGAATCAGGAAGTATCGGGGACAGCGTGAGCCTCCCACGCGTTACTCCTCGCCACTGAGAGATCGCGCTGTACAGGTGAAAAGATGCGATGGCTGCCTCCTCGTGTACCGGAGGGGACACGTGATGCAAGGCTTTGTCCACATTGCAGCCGACCAGTGGGAGGCATGGTCTAGCAACGTTCGAGACAGGGGAGGGTAGAATTGGATCATACGAAATTGGGATGGGAGAAAAAAAGGAAAATGGGGAGAAAAAGTAGATTAAAAAAAATAGATTAATTATTGTGGCGGGTGGCGTCAATGAGAAAGGAGGATTGGCCTCAATGAGCCAGGTTCCGTGATATAGGGCTACCTGCGGGAGGAACGTGAGGTTCCGACTCCGGTGCAGTGAGGCAGGTGCACACCTCACTCCAGGTGTGGTGCTGGAACGAGCATTACACACAAACAGGTATTTTAATGCAGCTTTGTTTTAACATGTAACGTGGTCTAATAATTATGTGTGCTATTGTTTTAATAATGTGTTTTTAACTCATTCAGCGCCATTCACGAGAAAAGTCGGGTTAACTCGCCATGCGTTGAGCGTCAATCACGAGAAAAGTTGGGTTTTAATCGTTATTTCTTTTATTTTTCATCCCTCCAGCTCGCAAAGGGCAAATACCGCCGCCTACGCCTTCCAGACGGTATTGCACATCATTGAAATCCCTCCCCCTTGGGTTGTGCAGCGATCTAACAAGTCCGGTCCAGGTTTTCCTTCTCAGGCAAGACTAACGTTATAACACATGGATTTGGGACACTCGGAGCAGCATGGATTATGCATTTTGGACATATAACGTTGGATCAATAAACGCTATCGCATAAACACAATATTTGGAATGGCGATCAGGAATTGGATTAATCTTTTTGCAGTACATCAGAGACCAGGTAAGGACTCTATGTTAACAATCTTGGGTTGATCAGATGTTTCTTTCGCCACCATCGGAGCGTGTGTGTGTTTCTGCCGTTGGCTGCGGCCAAGGCACTGAGAAGCGATTTTTCAGCCCCGCTTCTGTATCGTGCATGATGACACATATAATACCGATAATCTAGCGTTGTTTTCAGAACGATTCATAAATCAAGCGACAAATGGCACGATTTCTAAGGAAATACATTGAAGCGCGGTTTGCTCGAGTTTCTTGAGATTAGACAGAACGCTCTGGAAATATACTCATATTCATCATGGTATAAAACGGAAATGTATGTATGAAAAAAGTATCTGTTTTGTGCATGTTGACTGGAAGAAACTCACTGACAATCGACGGGTGTATTAGATCCATAGCTATAATATTTCATATAGTTTTAGCACTCGCAAGTTTAGCTTTCTCCCCATTGAACAAAGCGATGGCGTTCTACCCAGAAGGTAAACAGTGACCCCTAGGCGCTGAATGAGTTAATGGTGTTGCGTTTGTTTCCCGGCAGAGCATCGGTGGTCCAGCTGCTCTTGCCGTGAAACACGTTTTGGTTTATTGTTTTGTAGTTATGTTTATGTCTAGTCCGCCCTGGCTAGTGTGCCGGTAAACGGGCAAAAATAATTGGGTGTTGCCCTTCGGGCGGAATAGTTTTCTTTCTTTACGTTTGTTTGTTTATTTGTGTCTCCGTTTCCCAGCCAACCATAATGCCAACCCATGTGTGAAGTACCTCACTCAGACACAGATACGGGCAGGCTTAGTGTGTCATATTATATATTATATTATATTATATGCAGTGGTTAACTACCTGTCTTTATGTGTTTGATTGGTCTGGTGCCAAACACACACTTCTAGTTCGAGTATCAATTACCATCACGCACCTGATGTGTATTCTAATTAGCACCCCTGTGGGCTTTAAGTACCTCGCTCTTCCCCTCAGTCCTGGTCGGGTCGTTCCGTATCATATCTCTATCACCAAACTCCTACGGGAGGTGCTCTGTCTGTAGGCTCCTACGGGAGTTTCTGTTTCTGTCTGTATGCTGTTTTATCACCGGCGTGAGACGAGGTGCAAGCCTTGGCCACCTGTCGCTGTTTGCCTGGAGGGAGACATTGTACTGCGCTCTCTAATCCTCTACGGGAGGTATTCCAGTGTTCCACTCCAGACCTCCGAGCCAGACGCGCTCTTCACTCCAGACGCGCATCCAGACGCGCATCCAGACCTCCGAGCCAGACGCGCTCTTCTCTCCAGACGCGCATCCAGACGCGCATCCAGACCTCCGAGCCAGACGCGCTCTTCACTCCAGACGCGCATCCAGACGCGCATCCAGACTCCGCGCCAGATGCGCTCTCCGTACCGGCGCGTACTCCAAGCAGACGCGCACCACTCAGACCTCCGCACCAGATGCGCTCTCCGTACCGGCGCGTACTCCAAGCAGACGCGCACCACTCAGACCCCGCGCCAGATGCGCTCTCCGAGCCGGCGCGCTCTCCTCCAGACGTCTAGCCTGCGCGCGCCTACTCCATCCCTGTAAGCAGCTCTGACCCTCGCCCTGTTCCAAGGCCAGAACCCTGTTTCCTCTGTCCCTGTTTTCCCCTCTCTAGTCCCCTAGTCCTCCCTGTCCAATCCTTCTAGTCCTCCCTGTCCCCAGCCCGCCTCCGCGGGCCTCTGTCCCTGTTTCCCCTCTTTAGTCCTCCTAGTCCTCCCTGTCCAGTCCTTCTAGTCCTCCTAGTCCTCCCTGTCCAGTCCGTCTAGTCCTCCTAGTCCTCCCTGTCCAGTCCTTCCAGTCCTCCTAGTCATCCTAGTCCTCCCTGTCCAGTCCTCCTAGTCCTCCCTGTCCAGTCCTCCTAGTCCTCCTAGTCATCCCTGTCCAGTCCTCCTAGTCCTCCCTGTTCCTGCCCTTGTCCCTTGCCCTGGCCCTGTTCCCTTAGCCTTCCCCTTAGCCAGCTCGCCTCTTAAAGGCACTGTGCCTATTTTCCCATTTCTTGTTTTCCAGTATTTAGTGTTCTCCCTTAAAGGGACAGTGCCGTTTTCTGTTGTATACAATAAATGCCCAGTTCTTGGCTTACTCTCATACCTGTCTTGTGTTGTGCGATTGGGGTCGGTTACAAACCATAACAGAATGAATGAATGAAAACTTTATTTAACAGATTGCAGAATGGCTACAATACAGTACGGCTCAATACACACAATTGTTAAGGGGATGCAGACCAGAGAAAGACTTTCGTCTTGTTTACATCAGGGTCCCCCATTTTCAATTCATAGTGACATTTATGACATACACAACATACATGACATCATGACATTTATGGCATAGGGACATACATGACATACAAGTATATAGTACTGTTACATTGTGACATACGATATGCAAATATACAGTACTGTTACCCATAGATCCTAACAGAGAATATATATGATGGGGAGGAGACTGTACATATACAAAAAAATATATATATGTAACGGTTGTGACAACATGACCTTAAACTTCGATGCCCCAAGTGGGAGTCGAACCCCGGTCTCCCACGTCGCAGGCAACAACACAGACCGCTATACCAAGAGGTGAATTCACTACTTCGCAACGTGTCTATCTGTCTTTGAGGATGTGAGAGTGAGTTTAACCCATAGCACGGCTACTCACCCCAGCCCTTCTTGACTGCGCTTCACGATACCATCCGTTACACTCACCCTCTCAAACTCACTCCACTCCACCCAAGGCACTTCGATGCCTCGAGTGGGAGTCGAACCCCGGTCTCCCACGCCGCAGGCAACAACACAGACCGCTATACCAAGAGGTGAATTCACCACTTCGCAACGTGTCTATCTGTCTTTTGAGGATGTGAGAGTGAGTTTAACCCATAGCACCGCTACTCACCCCAGCCCTTCTTGACTGCGCTTCACGATACCATCCGTTACACTATCCTTCCCAGCGCAAAGGTCTGTGATGTCGCCCCCGGTGCGGGAGACCGGGGTTCGAATCCCACTCAAGGCATGGTCGAAGTGGCAGGTTCAGTGTTGGACTGTTACAGTGGTGCCTTGGGTGGAGTAGAGATCCTCGGAGGCAGGATAGACGTGGTTAGTTAGTAGGGATATCCTTTCTTGGCGCAGCGGTTTGTGATGTCGGCCCCCGTGCGGGAGACCGGGGTTCAACTCCCACTCGAGGCATCGAAGTTTGAGGTGACGTTGTCACAACCCGTTACATATATACATATGGTGGGGAGAAAAATATATACATACGGTGGGGAGGAGACAATGTGCTCCTTCATTGTGTGAAGTATCACCAGTTTGCAGTGAATTAAACCCTGCCCAGTCAACCCTGATTGGGGTTCATAACATGAGGTCGATGTGGGCCTAACGTATCGTTGTCCACCAGTTATATGAAATAAATACTATTGTTAATTTAACCTACACTCTCAGTGTCTTTCTTAAAGCTAGGAACTTAGCAGGTGTAACATTATTTCCTTCCCTGCCTGCATGGCTACCCCACACCCAAGAGTAAAAAGAAAACCGTTTACAAACTGGGCAGTAGATTAAGTAGACAGTGTTCCTGGCTCCAAAAAGTACAGCTAATTGATTCATCAAATCTAATTCATCCTCCTACATCACAAACTGCAATAATTCTGAACTACTTGTTTGGCCAAACGGCAAGAAATATTCCCAAAGCACCTAAATAACATTTCAGACTGCCAAATCCATACAATGCCAAGGCAAAACACATTTACCATAATATGTCCCCTTTAATATAACATATAGGTTATCTATTTTATTTGACCTAAAACAGGCTTTTTCCCAACCTGGTCCCCATGCAATCACTTTAAATGTATTGTGGTGGATCAACTACATTATAATTCCCCCACGGAACCATGTGTTGGGGATAAGTGGTCCGCACGGACAATAGAGTTCGTGACTGGATGATTACGACGACATTAATAAGGTAGTTAAAAGTTTAAACTAAAGGGCACTGGTTAAAACTGCTTGATAATAGTTTAAACTGATGAAACCAAGTGGGTATAGCTTCTCCACGAACTCCTCCTGGAAGCTGTCCAGTATCTTCAGATCGTTGGTGCGGGGGGTGTCGTATAGATCTGTCCCACCAGGTCCTGGACCATCTACCCTTGAACTACACTACAGTAAATAGTGTGAATACTGTACACTGTAGGCCTATGTTATTATAACATAGCCCACACGTTGACTTATAACCAGTTCATTTCATGATATGACTAATTGCTTCAGTATGACTCGGTGACAAGTAACTAGTTAGTTGACTTTATGTAAATTACTGTTATTACTGTTTTCCCCGAATCCCCGCCTGCCCACCAATAATACTAGACGTAGGATTCATTTTCACAGTGAACGTCGACGTCAATTAATCCATACAACAACAACAACAACAACAACAACAACAACAACAACAATAATAATAATAATAATACAATAGACCTATACTGTCCAACTTCAGTCAAAGTATGTAACGCTAGCTAGTGTATGTAAAATTTTAATCAGTAGAATCTACGGAAGCGTATTACTGCCACACCAGAAACAAACAAAAAATATCAGGATCACGTTATAATAACTGATAACTTATTGTTTGAACATAAAACGTTTCACGTTATAACGTGATACCAATTTATAACGTGAAACGTTTTATGTTAAAACAATAAATTATCACGTTATAACGTGACACGTTTTTATGTTAAAACAATAATCACGTAGGTGATAGGCCTACTGATCTGGTTGTCTTGTTGCAGATTAAGTGCACTAGTTGGAAATGAATGCGATGGTGCAGTCGCCTGTGAATGGGATTTCAAGTTTAATCCCGTCCCACTCACTCACTCACTCATCCTGCTGGAGCTAGACCTCTGTCGTCACGTTACCAGGCGGCCGCGGGAGGCACAGGACGTTTCAGCACCGTGGAGAGCGCTCTGGAAATGATGAATTACTTTCCATAAACATGGTCGTAAACTGACACACGTTTTTGTTTGTAAAACAGTGCCTTTTGTTTGTAAAGTAGTGTGACCAGACTTTGATAGGTAAGTACACTTCACGGTTCTGTTAGATATGAGATGTATTAATATAAGTATAACCGCATGTTTGGGGGCTATGTCAATTACATTTAATTATGATTATTATTACTAATATATATACAACATATGTACTACAAAAATATGTTTGAGTGTGAATAACTCAACATGAATCATTAATTAACTTAAATCTGCTTTCTATTTCAGCAAAACGTTGCTACTCTGTTAACAAGTCTTTCCTATAGGAAGGCAAAGCAAACCAGTGGAATCCTACCCTTTCTCTGGATACAATGGAATAACACTCAGCCAAAGTAAGTGGAGACTTGCTCATTTGAAACATGGACAACTTTAATTACACAGAGGCAGGAGGACCATCATTCCAGTACTTCAACCCTAAAAACCAGGCGCCACTCATTGTTTTGGAGCCACTGTACAAGGATTACAAGCCTCCTCCCAGGGACATTATACAGCTACCCAAAGCAGTCATTTACCTCACGATGGCCGCAGTGGTGGTGCTGGCAGTGGCTTATGCTATTGTGGGTCATCTCATCAAGGACCTCATGCTGGATATAACAGGTAATCTAGCCTATACCAATGTCAGCTGTGTTTGCAGCCGATATTGAACAACAGAGGACATACAGTATAGCGAATAATCAATTATTCAATTCAAGAGCTTCACAATCAACTTTCAAACATGTCTTCAGACCTGAACACTGCAATCTTTAGCTGGACTATTACAGATATGTCTTGTTGGAGAGACATAAGACAAAGCGGGGCTCGCAACTCACTTGTTGTTCCAAGGTGTTTTAATTGACTAAAAGGCAGTAGATGCGACGTTTCGACCGACCCTTCCGGTCTTCTTCACGCAGCACATGCAGCACATTCAGCGTGAAGAAGACCGGAAGGGTCGGTCGAAACGTTGCATCTACTGACATTTTGTCAATTAAAACACCTTGGAACAACAAGTGAGTTGCGAGGCCCGCTTTGTTCTTATGTATGTACTGTTTTTACAGTCTGGCTCAGCACCAACAAACGGAGGATGTGCGTTATTTATTTTTTCTGATTGTTGGAGAGACATAACATCTACTTTCTATGTTTCATAAGTATAAATATAAACTGATAAGCCTACAAAAAAGGATACTGTATTCGGTCTCGATTATTATGAACACTGCTACCTACCACATGTAGCAAAATCAACAAACTACCAAATAATTGATTATTCGGTTGCAGCCATGACAGACTAATTGACTACATGAATATTGAGTTGTTGTACAGTAGCCATGATGAGCCTAGCAGCTCCTGTGTAGGTATAACAACAACAAGCAGACAGTGTGCATACAGTATACCTATTATGAGGAAATATGTAAAGCATAAATTGTGCATTAACGTGAATCCCCTACTCACCCCTCCACCTCTACCCTCTACACGCAGACTGTGTGCTTGGCCCCATAGACGACGACATGAATAAAGGGGCCGAGGCAGACGGGGTCAGACCGCTGCACTTGCCCCCCAACCTCACGCACTCCCACCTCAACGCCTTCCACGTCTGGGACCAGGACGACGTCATGATCCCCATGGCGATGTCTCCGGATGGAAGCTACCCGAGCAGCCCTCTGATGGCCGGCGTCATCCCCTACATGCCCTCGTTCTTCCCCACCTCCCACAGCATCAGCAGTCCCACCAGCAGCCAGCCCATCCTCAGAGACAGCGAGGCCTGAGGCCGTGTCTGTGCACGCACACACACACACACACACACTGCACACACACACACACACACACACACACACACACACACACACACACACACACACACACACACACACACACACACACACACACACACACACACACACACACACACACACACACACACACACACTAAAAAACACATCTGGCCTAAGACCATCTGTAACCTTTCAAGGTGCCACCTATAGCCTGGGTATTCTGATCTGAAGATGGCCCCTCGTCATCTCATATGATTAATTTAGGCTTTGGTACATTAGTTATGTAGTCAGTCATAATATACTTCGTAGTTGTTCTCCTGGCTCTGTTTGATTTTCATTCGTAGTCGATTCATTTGGTTTGAGTAGTTTAACGGGTCAGATCAGTGTTTTAAAAAGTGAAACTTGTAATGTCTTTATACCCATTTGATTGGACGGGTACAAGCATTGACCTTGTTAGTTAACTTTCATGATGGAGCAAGTGGCTGGATGACGACCATTTTATACTTGATCGAAGATGGAACCTAACAGGCTCAGAAGATCTCTGCTGGTCAGGAGATGGAGCTAAGCAGCTTGATTGATTGCTGAGTGACGTGGAAAGCTATGTTAGTATGGCAGTACAGGGCCCTGTTTCTTGTACCTGGATAACTGAGTTAGCCGGATAACTTTAACTGGATAACTGGGTTAGCCGGACTTTCCGGTTTCATGTACGTGGATTTTCCAAATCACCATGACAACATATCCAAAAGTTTGAGCCTGGTCGAAAGCAGAGTTCAAGTTCAAGTTAGCCTGAACCATCGCCACGCCCCCGCAAAGAAGTGACAGCCCGTTTCCTGAAACTATTCCCACAGTCTACGATCTGCATTATACCATTCTGAATTACGTTTTTGTGCTCCATTCTTCCAGAGGGGGCTTTTGAAATGTAAAATAGACCCAAAATGCTGATACTAAATTCACTTTGTCCTAAATAATGCACGTTATATATACCGTGGCGACGGTGGCGCTCGCTCGTGCGATGTACACATTATGTGGTTATTTTAATTGTAACTGGGATTAAGATGTCTGATGAGATGCGCTGTTTGACGGATTTGAGAAATTGAATGAGCCGTTGACGTCACATTAATGAATGAGGATAAAGAGATAAACTTCATTCAAAACAAAGGATATTCTAAACACGGGTCTCTCGTTCATTAATGTATAAACAATGAATTTATCCCATCTGGCCCAGTGGCCCAGCGGTAGTGCTCAAGCCTGCCAACCCAGCGACCGGGGTTCAAATCCCGGTGTTTCCAATATGATTTTTTTGAATATAATATTAATGATTATACGCCAAAGTAGCCTGGTTTTAAGTTAAAATATTATAAATCTACATGCATTGAGGATGTCATTCTTTATATAGCTCTCAACGTGCACCAAATTGAATTATTCCTATATTGCAAAAAGAAGGAGACGACTAGGGTCTTGAACCCCGGTCGTCCGTGTGAAAGTCAAAAGAACAACCCGTTAGACCACATTGGAGATAAGTTAAAGATTGAC
The DNA here is from genome assembly GCF_963971535.1 of Notolepis coatsorum. Lineage (NCBI taxonomy): Eukaryota > Metazoa > Chordata > Actinopteri > Aulopiformes > Paralepididae > Notolepis > Notolepis coatsorum. Next base: position 125,838,547 of record NC_140171.1, read on the forward strand.
TATACATCAATCAATGGGTAAGAGAGCCGTATCGTAATTCTGTATAACAGTTAACTAATTATTTTCGCTAGCAAGATCTCATTTGATTATTCAATCCAGCAGGCAAGTTTAAAGAAATATAATCTGATTGATTGAGGTAATGAGGGACTTAGAATTAGCCTATAGATAACGCATTTAACTTGTCGGCGAGGCGATTGAGCCGTATTGCAATCTGTCAATAAAGTCTTAAATCAATTAATCAATCAATGCCGTTGAGAATCAGGATCTCTGCCATCGATACGTGCTGGCTTTTCACCTAAAACGGCCGCGCGCATTTAGCCTGAGTCGCAAGTCTGGCTTGAGTTAACGAGACTGAATCCACCTTCGTGAAACAGGAAAATCCCGGCTTCAAACATCGGGTTAACTGAAGCTGGATAATGACATCTTGATCGACTTAGTTGAACCACGTACAAGAAACAGGGCCCAGGAACAAGAAGAAATTCAGTGAGACGGCCAGTGTGGGATGGCCTTCACCTGTTAACCTTTAACTGTTAAACCTGTTAACAGTTAACCAAGTGAGTATCGTCATCATGTTCCGCTTCATACATGGTGTGATACACCCCAGTCACGTGATGTTATACTTATCTGGAAGTAGGTTACTTCACATAATACTCAGGTGTGGTTGCTCTGACTGAGGTGTCAGGCACAATCTCAGAATGCAGAACATTCAATACTAACTATTTTCAAAGATGTTATTTGTTCAAGCCTGCACCTCAAACTGTGATGTTTCATTAAACTTAAAAGATGCACATTCAAAACCAGTCACCATTTGTTTCCTACTATTTTTGCAAAGGTATTAGGACATGTTATTACTCCCTCTAAAGTATACTCAAAGTTTACAACATTCCACTACAGCCAGTTATTTGAAGGGATTGAAAAGGTATTTGTATAGCCCTGTGAATTTAAGTGTTTACTCCCATGTGTTATTCTGATACTAAAAGTTATTTCCAGGTTTTAGGCAGATGGGCTTAGCTGGTATGGTGGAGTTTATTGAATTAGTAGAGGTGACTGTGTTAAGGTGAGCTGGTGTGGTACCCAAGAGAAAACGTGTCAGGTAGGGCCAATTGCATACCCTTGTTTCTCATTCATACCCCCACCCCCTGTCTCACCATAGACACAAACAAACAGGATGAGGAGAGGTTGCAATATTAACAGTCATTTCTTACGTTTTAATGCTTTGTTTAGCTTTATATTTTTACACAATTTGGATTGAACTCAATCACTGACGTGGCTCGTTCCATGTGTGCAGCACCAAGTGCCTGTGTTCTGTGAGAGAGAGAAATTGATGGATGGAGGGAGGGAGAGAGGGAGGGATAGAGGGGGATTATGGAGAGAAGATTACCCATGCAGCTTAGCTTCTTATGCAGCATTCCTGCATTGCTTTGGAGCCAGGGAATTGATTCGGACTGGAGGAACTTCAGAAACCTATGAGGAACGAGAGCTTAAACCAACACAAAATTACCAGACTGCCTGTAGGAGATTGTTGACTTTGCCATAAATCTAGCTCTAGGCTGACGGGAAATTATGTGCAGTCCTAAAGCCATATCATCTCAGTTAAATGAAGCCTGTCTATAAACTAAGGGTTTGTGAAAGGAATAAACAATGTTTTTTTGTGTTTATCTGCAATGAACTTGCTGGCATTGTTAGTGATACAGTAGGAGTGTTTTGAGTCTGAGGAGGATCTTGGTATGTGATGAAATCATTATTCAGACACAACATCATGCAATAAAGACTTAGGTACTACGAGATGATTCTGAGTCTGAGAAGCAGCCATTAATTTAAATTTGGGTGATCTGTACAAAGTTATTGCCTAAGAAGGAACAGAAGAAAGTAGTAGAGTTAAAGGGGCACTCCACCAAAAAAACAATGCTGATTTATTTTGCACATAATCTTGATGTAAATCCAAAAACGCTTAACAGTTTTGCACACATTAATTCAGTTTGACAGTTATTGGGAGCAAAATGAGTTTGAATATGGCCACCAGTGATGTGATAATTACAGCTCCATGAAATTATGTATATGAAAAAATAGCAATACCTTGTCTGCTGCTAAGTTATAATAGTAGAGTAGAGTAGTAATTTCCACAATGTCCCGATGACATCACTGGTGGCCATATTCAAACTTGTCTACTCTCAATAACTGTCAAACTAAATGAATGTGTGCAAAACTGTTAAGAGTCTTTGTACGTGCAAAATAAATCGGCATTGCTTTTCAGTGAAGTGCCCCTTTAAGAGATTAGGAGGTGGAGGTGTGTAAAATGTGATGACTGGCTCAAGTACACTGTTGACCATCTGTATGTCTGAACATATCACGGTTTGAAAAAGAAAATAAAGCAGGGACAGTTTAAAATTGAACAACAAACCCACGTATATCACATTCACACGCTCCGGGTTCAAAAGGTTTCGTCCTCCTTACAGCACATGGAGGAAGCTCCCACAGCGAGACATCTCAGCGCTCTAAGCTTCACAGTGACGCTCCATTGACAAAGGATCAGCCAACCGGTAATGGTGGCTTAATTTGGGGCTAATCAGGATTTGACACGGGCCAGACAGCGTTACGTAGCAAGGGCAACACTGGAAGGTTCCAGCGTTTGATGCTTAAGAATAGCATTGTAATGTTATCCCACAACATTGGCACTCATGAAGGTCCCACTACATTGGTATGTTTTGATGAGGGATTAAAATGATTTGGTGACCATTTTATCCCCTAAATGAACCTACGTGATAAAGTTGTATTCACCTGAGTGCCAATTCATCAAAGTCTGGGAAGTGTTTTGTATGAAAATCTTTCTGGAATAAGAACTGACAAATTTATTTTAAAGCCATGGGGTCAGGTAATATGGTCTCATCTCTGATTGATAAATCCTATAGAATAATCTGATCAAACAGTAAGGGTAGCCCAAGGATATAACATAATCAACTGGATATGCTGATCAAATAAACTTCACCATGAACACGAATGTCTCACTGCATGTCAATTGGATTGAGGTCAGATCACTATTGACATTCTGGGATAATCTGGGGTGGGATTGGGGAGTGAAAGCAGGATTACCACATCACAGTTCATGACATTTTGGAGGCACGTTTTGAGCTGATTGACAAGCTAAAAGCAATTGGTTTTGATAGTCTATCAGTGAGCTGGATGCAATCCTACCTGGAGGGGAGAGAACAGATGGTGGAGGTAAACGGTACTCTACCCCCCCCCCCTCCCAGTGAGCTGTAGTGTTCCACAAGGAAGCATACTAGGACCGCTACTGTTCCTAATTTATGTACATGTCGTCAGCTTGTGACTGCAACTTATTCTTGTTTGCGGACGACTCAGCCCTGCTGGTCTCTGACAAGAACAAGTTACAGGTTGAAAAAACCCTCAGCTCGGAACTCTGCAGAATCTGCACCTGGCTCGCTGATAACAAACTATCATTACACATGGGCAAAACGGAGTCCATTCTCTTCGGTTCAAATAACAAACTCAGCAAGACCGACGGCTTCTCAGTTACAGTGGGTGACAATATTGTCACAAGGAAAGATGAAATTACATACCTGGGTTCCATCCTAGAGGCAAATCTTTCCTGTGACAAAATGGCATCCAATGTAATCAAAAAAGTCAACCAACAAACTAGATTCTTGTACCGGATCTCCTCTCTGGTAAACAAGAATACCCTGAAGACTCTGGCAGGAGCACTCATTCAAGGGTACTACGACTATGCTTGCACCTCATGGTACCAAAGCACATCAAAGGCGCTAAAAACAAGATTACAAACATCACAAAACAAACTGGTCAGACTACTACTTGACCTTACTCCTAAAACCCACTTCACCCCTGCCCACTTTGACTACCTAGGATGGCTTAGAGTAGACGACAGAGTACAGCAACTTGCAATGGGCCTGGTCTACAAGATACACTACACCACTCAGGTACCCATGTACATGTCAAAATACTTCCCAAAGGTCAGTGAATACCATGCCTACAACACCAGAGGGAGTTCCACAAATCATGTGCAACCCAGATTCGGCACAAACAAGGGACTAAACACGTTTTGCAATTATGCCACAACAATGTGGAATGCCCTACCCACAGCTGTAAAGAAATGTGAATCCCTACCCACATTCAAAACCGCTCTTAAAGAGCACCTACGGGAGGCTGCAATTCGAAACTGGCCACCGTAAATGTCTAACCCCCCCCCCACCGCCTCCTATAGACAGTCTCCTCCACACCGTATGTATATATTTTCTCCCACCCACCCACCCACCCCCCCCCTCCTAATGTACAGTCTCCTCCCCATCATATGTATTTTCTGTTAGGATCTCTGGGTAACAGTACTGTATATTTGCATATCGTATATGTCACAAATGTAACAGTACTATATACCTGTATGTCATAATAATAATGGATTGGATTTATATAGCGCTCTTCTCTGACTCAGAGCGCTTCACAGAGTCCATTATTCGTCATACCGGTGGTGGTAAGCTACAATTGCAGCCAGAGCTGCCCTGAGGCAGACTCACGGAAGCGTGGCGAATAATCATCGCCTACGGCCCCTCCGACCACCACCAACATTCATTCACATGCATACACATTCATACGAGGCAAGTAGGTTAAGTGTCTTGCCCAAGGACACAACGGCAGTGGGATGGACATGGGCTTGAGCGGGATTCGAACCACCAACCCTTCGATCATTGGATGCCCCGCTCTACCCCTGAGCCACGCCGCCCCACAAATGTCATAAATGTCATGATGTCATGTATGTTGTGTATGTCATAAATGTCACTATGAATTGAAAATGGGGGACCCTGATGTAAACAAGACAAACGTCTTTCTCTGGTCTGCATCCCCTTAACAATTGTGTGTATTGAGCCATACTGTATTGTACCCATTCTGCAATCTGTTAAATAAAGTTTTCATTCATTCATTCAGCTGAGCACAAAGGAACACAAGAGCTACCTGTAAAATGGGTATGTCTCTAACAGGACTAACTGTAAATGGGTATGTCTCTGTAACAGGACTAACCGACATGTTTGAGAAACTATTATGTCTACTGGTCGGTGTAGTCAGTGATCCAGATTATATATCCTCCTCTGAGAAGTCAGTAGATCTTTGATTTTGTTCATCAAATGGAATTAACCCTTTCACTACCACACTACAGAAGGTTAACCTTTCACTACCACACTACAGATGGGTAGTGAAATGGTTAACCTTCTGTAGTGTGGTAGTGAAAGGGTTAACCATTTGTCGTGTGACAGTGAAAGGTTTAACCTTCTGTATTGTCGCAGTGAAAGGGTTAACCATTTGGTAGTGTGGTAGTGCAAGGGTTAAAATCGTTTCCTGACAAGTCAAGCCTTCACAGTGGCCAACAGAAGAGGAGTATGTGTGAATAAGTACTAAGGACGAAGACAAACTTAGCAGTTTTCTTTACGCTACCATCTTGTTCCTCAGGGTCGATTCCAGATCAGCACTAGTGCGTGTGACCATCAGTTTGGCTGGTGTTCAACCAAGCGTCATGGGTGAATCAATCCCAAGGTGATCCCAGGTAAGGTGCCCGTCCTCACAGCTGGGTCCTTAGAAGACGTTTGACCTGCCGAGTGGGAGTGACTCAGTGATCCATCTGACCTGACCCTGACACCGGTAAGTAAGCCAATGGGAGATGGCGGAAGGAGAACCGGCTCAGACTGCGCTGGTGGAATGTGGACAGATCCCAACTGCGCATGTGTTATACCCAGATCTTTCAATATGAAGTTCTATGAATAAGCAGTGTGGCATTATTTCATACATGTATGCATAAAGTGTGCACTTATCTACTTCCTGTGCATGGAAGTAAAAAGGAAACAGTCCCCCCTACTAGTACATAGTGACACAGAAGTTTCTTTTTTGCCAGAGTAAATCAGGATGAATGATTTGAGACACAGGTGATGCACGCTGTGTTCTGGGACAATATAGGCCATTCTGGCGTCTCTGCTCTGCCTCGAGTTCATTCTCATTGGTGGGCTGGGCTGGTGTTGATCCTAATCATAGCCACTGCCAATCAAGCCTAATACGTTTGAACTTTTGACCCTTCACCAACCTACAATAACAAACCATCGTGGCATTTAAAATCTCTAGTTGTGCCCTATGACGGATGTAAGGCTTAGTAGTCCCTTTATGTGCCTGGACTTCTGCCATGTATTGTGGACTTTCTATTTATTGTTTAGAGAGAATGGGCCACAGATTTACAAAACATGTTAAAGACACTGGGTAAATTATTTAAAATACCCATTTAATGGTTTGATCCAATTAAAAGACGCAGTTTATAGTTTGATCCAATTAAAAGACCCAGTTTGAGTTTAGTCATTCTGATTTGACAACACCAACGTTTTCCCAGACACGCTCGTCCCTCACATTTATTCCACCAGGGGGCACTGGATCTTATAATATTTTAAGGTGTCACCTGATGGAACAGATAAGGGGTTAGGAGCAGGTCTACACCAGGGTGTGCGATACAGGTCCGGGGAAGGATGTGTATGAAAGCCGTTGCCAGTAATGAAGTGAAATGGTGTGATAAAGAACATCGCCAAGTTTTACATAGAAGCAGGGTCCGTGTACGTTTTGATAGTTCGTTTTTCGTTTCAAAAGGAATGTTACATCCCACTGTATATATTCCCCAGTGTGTGTCTCCATGTGTGTGTGTTCTCCATTTTGTTTCCTCCCTCCAGCCATTGTTCCCTTTACCATTGGTCCCTGCCAGGCCAATCCTTCCATTATTGCAAAACAGCACCGATTGGTGGATGGCTTTCCAGACTCCAACACTCAATCCACACCACCCAATCATGGATCACCCCACACCTGTTAAAACATGGCTTCTCACTTCAGTCTTTCTCTCTCTCTGGCATGAGGCTAGGCCTGTTGTGTTTTTGGTAAACCTGTAACTTTGACAGTATTGCATTTCGTTTATTGGCCTTTGGTGCTTAGTAGTAATTTCCTTGTGTGTGTATGGCCACAGAGAGAGCATTGTTAGTTATAGTTTGTTTTTGTATATATTCTGCTTTTGTTTCTGTATAATTAATGTGTTTTTCTCTCTTTCTCAGGAAGCACAGATGGGGTGAGCTGCCATTTCCTTTGGACATTGTTTTCTCCTGTTTTGGTTAGGTAAGAGTAGTTTAGGTAATGTAATCTCTTTTACCATAGATTAGATTGTGTTTATTTGGAGTATAGTGGTGTTTGTTTGTTGTTTTGGCCTGGGCTCACCCCCTGAGCTACATGTGCTTCCTTTGCATCTACCAATAAATATCATTGTTGTTTACAAACGTGGTCCATCTTTTCTGTCAACCAACTGTTATGTTACAGCCCTTTACCCTTAGACTCACAGGGGTCGTAACATAAATGGGGGCTCTGCCTGGATCTTGTAACCCGTGTTCAATTGTTGGTTGATGGATTTGGTGAACTGTGTTTGTTTACACTTGTATAGTTATTAATTCATTTGTGTAAAAATGGCATTTGTGTAAGAAAAAGATAATGGCAGTTAGTACTTTTGATCTGGGGAAATTCTTGAGCAATCCTACTTGGGAAGCGCTAGATAGCTGCCGCAAGGCAGACTTAGTGGAGATTGCCACACAACTTAAACTCTCGGTTCAACAAAAGCATCTTAAGCAGGATATCAGGTGTCTTGTGGTAGATAAGCTGTTGGAGCAGGGGACGCTTGTTTTACCTGCGGTCTCTGATGAACATGCAAGTCCTCCTGGTGAACCTACGGAAGCACAGCCTTCTGAGGAGCAAGCCCATGGTGCTGAAAAGGCAGGTGTGAACGTCACATTGCCACATTTTCACTTGACCTCTCCTGTGTCAACTGGGTCTCGAGAAGGGGCCCAGGTCAAGGTTAGAATAGCCCGTCTCCAGATGGAGGCTCAGGAGAAGGCACAAGCACGTGAGGCGGAGTATCGGCTTCGTAAAATGGAGCTTGAGGCAGAAAATGAAAGGGCTGTTAACATTCGTAGGTTGGAGCTTGAGCATGAAGTGGAAAAAGAGCTTAGGAGTTGGAAGTCCTAAGGAGTGAATCCAACTCTGCTACACCGACTCCTCCACAAGGCCCGGGTATGTCCTCCTCCACAGCTTATTCATCACACACTTTTGATATAAGTAAACACATTGCTTTGGTGCCTCCGTTCCGCGAGACAGAAGTTGATACTTATTTTAATGTGTTTGAGCGTATTGCTGCTTCATTGCGCTGGCCAAGAGAGGTCTGGCCTTTGTTGCTTCAATGCAAATTGACTGGTAAAGCCCAAGAGGTTTGTTCAACACTTTCCCTAGAAGATAGTCTATTGTATGATACTGTGAAGGCTGCCATCCTTCGTGCATATGAGCTTGTGCCCGAAGCTTATAGGCAGAGGTTTCGCAGTCACAAGAGAGCTGTCAACCAGACCTTTGTAGAGTTTGCTAGAGAGAAGGGAACTCTCTTTGATAAATGGTGTGCAGCAAGCAAGGCCTCAGATCTTAACTCTCTCAGAGAACTCATTCTATTAGAAGAGTTTAAGAATCGTTTGCCAGAGCGTATTGTAATTTACCTGAGTGAGCAGAAAGTGTCCACTCTGCAGCAAGCTGCTGTATTAGCTGATGAGTTTGCGCTAACCCATAAAACTGTGTTTGTAGATAGGCGTGACTCGTTTCTCCCCCATGATTTCTCTCAGAGACCTTCTGTCCCCAACCATTCAGAATTCACACACCCCCGACCAAAAATGACACCTCCACGCTCAAAAGAGGAGCGGACATGTTACTACTGTCATAAATCTGGTCATGTTATTTCTGACTGTTTAACGTTGAAACGTAAGCAGCAACCGTCCTCTCAGAACTTTAGACAACCCAAAGGGGTTGGTCTGATTAAAATGGCACCTGATTCCGATCAACAGATGCACAATGATCAGGATGTTCTCGATCCTTGTTTCAGGCCATTTACTTCCAAGGGTTTAGTTTCCTTGACAGGGGATCCAAAAGATCAGTGTACAGTTCAGATCTTACGAGATACTGGAGCCTCACAATCCTTTATCCTCTCTGATGTACTACCTCTGTCTGAGAAATCTTCCTGTGGTTCTAGTGTCCTAGTTCAAGGTATTGAGATGGGTTTCGTGCCAGCCCCGTTACACTGTATTCATGTACAATCTGATTTGGTCACTGGTTTCTTTAAAATAGGGGTGAGACCTTCCTTGCCAGTTAAAGGCATTTCCTTTATCATGGGAAATGATTTAGCTGGAGGACAGGTGAACGCTGTGCTGGAAGTGTTGGATCACCCAGACACAGATTCTCTGCCTGATGACTTGTCACAGAACTTCCCTGAAGTTTTTTCTGCAAGTGTTGTCACTCGGGCTCAATTGAAAAAGAGAGGTGATGAAATTAATTTGTCTGACTCTGTTTTTGCTTCAGCCTTTGTCAGGGAGGAGTTGCTGGCTCCAACTTCTGATACCGCTGACAAACCACCGACTCATAGTAAGGTACCCCCACAGACAACTGTAACTAGTTCCGACGCATTGAAGTTACCCGTTACTCGTGAAATGCTAATTACTGCCCAGAAGGCTGACCCTTCTCTTGCAAAATGTTTCTCTTCTCTTGAAACAGAACAGAGGAGAGAGTTGCATTCTTATTTTGTGGATGAAGGAGTTTTGATGCGTACCTGGAGGTCCCATGGTACTAGACTGGCAGAGCATGCACAATCGGAGATAGGGCTACCAGATCAGGTACCAGACTGGAGCACTGTTTATCAGATTGTTGTCCCTGCAGTTTATCGTCAGCATGTACTGTTCTTGGCCCATGACCACCCTTGGTCTGGACACTTGGGAGTCACTAAAACATACAACAGAATACTTCAACATTTCTTTTGGCCCGGTTTGAAGTCCGATGTAGCACAGTACTGTCGTACCTGTAGTACTTGTCAGATCACCGGAAAGCCAAACCAGGTAATTCCACCTGCTCCCCTCTGTCCTATACCAGCGGTCGGTGAACCATTTGAACATGTCATAGTTGACTGTGTTGGTCCGTTGCCAAGGACCAAAGCCGGCAATCAGTTTTTGTTGACAATAATGTGTACCGCCACCCGTTTCCCTGAGGCTATCCCTCTTCGCAGAATTACAGCGCCTGTAATAATTAAGGCTTTGACGAAGTTCTTCTCCACGTTTGGACTGCCTAAGGTAGTACAAACGGACCAAGGCACCAACTTCCTATCTAGGTTATTTGAGCAAGTGTTACAGTCCCTGGGTATCCGACATATAGTGTCCAGTGCCTACCACCCTGAAACTCAGGGGGCTCTAGAACGTTGGCATCAGACCTTAAAGTCCATGCTGCGTAAATATTGCTTAGACACAGAGAAAGATTGGGATGAGGGTGTCCCCCTTGTTCTATTTGCTGCGCGAGAGACCATACAGGAGTCTCTTGGTTTCAGTCCTGCTGAGCTCGTTTTTGGGCACACTGTTAGAGGGCCTCTGAAAGTTCTTAAAGAACGGTTCATGTCAAAGGGTGCCAGCACACCCACTAATGTTCTAGATTTTGTTAGCCAGTTTCGAGAGCGACTGCATCAGGCGTGCTCTCTCGCAAAAGAAGCGCTCTCTTCTTCCCAGAGAACTATGAAACGGCACTATGACGAGAAAGCTGTTTCTCGATCTTTCCAGCCAGGTGATAAGGTTCTAGTCCTGTTACCTATCCTTGGTTCTGCTCTTTCCGCTCGTTTTTCCGGACCGTATGCAATAGACAAGAAGATAAGTGATACAGACTATGTGGTTCGCACCCCTGATCGTAAACGTCACTCTCGTGTTTGCCACATCAATATGCTTAAACCATATTTTTCCAGAGATAGTGTGCAGGTGAAGACCTCAGACCAGACAGCCGGACTGGCCGTCTCTGCTGTTGCCTCAACTCCAATAGTTCCGGACTCTCCTGACGTTAGTGGTGAGGATGTAGATGGCTTGGAGTTGCGCAATGCAGCCCATCAGGGTGCTAGATTGTCCAACACTGAGATGTTATTGAACCTGCCCACTCACTTAGCACACTTACCTGAGGAGCAGCGAGAGGACATCACAAATTTGATTCAGGCCTACATGGCTCTGTTTGGTGATGTTCCCTCCTGTACTTCTGTATTGGCCCATGATATTAAAGTTAACAATGCTGTGCCTATCAAGCAACATGCATACCGTGTTAACATCACCAAGAGGGCCATGATGCAACAGGAGGTTGACTATTTGTTAAAACATGGTTTAGCCAAGCCAAGTTGCAGTCCCTGGAGTTCACCTTGCTTGTTAGCTCCCAAATCGGATGGAACTCCTAGATTTTGTACTGATTTCCGAAAGGTAAATGCTGTCACCGTGCCTGATTCCTTCCCACTGCCCCGCATGGAAGATTGTATTGACAACCTTGGATCTGCCACCTATGTTAGCAAACTAGATTTGTTAAAGGGTTACTGGCAGGTCCCTTTGACCCCCCGTGCCTCGGAAATCTCTGCGTTTGTTACTCCTGACAATTTTTTGCAATATACTGTAATGCCTTTTGGAATGCGTAATGCCCCGGCCACTTTCCAGCGACTGGTGACCCTAGTCCTGGCTGGTGTTCCAAATTGTAATGCCTATCTCGATGACCTGGTTGTCTATTCGACCAACTGGCGTGACCACATGACAACCTTGCAAACTGTCTTTGACCGCTTAGCTGGAGCCTCCCTGACCCTTAACCTTGCCAAGTGTGAGTTCGGCAAGGCTACGGTTACCTATCTTGGTAAGCAGGTAGGACAAGGCCAAGTGCGTCCGGTGGATGCAAAAATATCTGCAATCACAACTTTTCCAGTGCCTACTACTAGGCGGGAATTGCGTAGATTCCTTGGGATGGCTGGGTATTACCGTGGTTTTTGCCGGAACTTTTCTTCTGTCGTCACTTCTCTCACTAGCCTGTGTAGCCCGTCCAAACCATTCATTTGGACAGCTGATTGTCAAAATGCATTTGATGGTGTTAAAGCTCTCTTATGCAGTTCCCCTGTTCTCTCTGCTCCAGATTTCTCCCTGCCGTTCCAGCTGGAGGTGGATGCCAGCGGGGTGGGAGCTGGAGGGGTGTTATTACAGGAAGATCACGATGGTGTCAGTCACCCGGTTTGTTATTTCTCCCGGAAATTTAACAAACATCAACTAAACTATTCCACTATTGAAAAGGAGACTTTGGCTATGTTGTATGCGTTGCAACATTTTGAGGTGTATGTCGGTTCGAGCGTATTACCAGTGGTAGTATACACCGACCACAACCCATTGGTTTTTCTGTCGCGGATGTACAACCACAATCAGCGCCTCATGCGTTGGGCGCTCATAGTGCAAAATTATAACCTCAGCATAAAGCATAAGAAGGGGTCTGAGAATGTGTTGGCGGATGCTCTATCTCGGAGTTGAATCTCTCGTGCTGTCGACTTGTTCTATTTTGCTGTCTACTCGGTCTATGTTGCTGTGGACTCGTTTTATGTTGCTGCTAGTTTTTTCATAGCTCTTTGTTTTGGAGTACATGTTATCTCGGGGATGTTATCTCGTTGTTAAAGGAAAAAAAACATGTTTAGTTGGTAGTTTATGTAGACATGTTTTTGTCTTATGTATGGGGGTGTTACATCCCACTGTATATATTCCCCAGTGTGTGTCTCCATGTGTGTGTGTTCTCCATTTTGTTTCCTCCCTCCAGCCATTGTTCCCTTTACCATTGGTCCCTGCCAGGCCAATCCTTCCATTATTGCAAAACAGCACCGATTGGTGGATGGCTTTCCAGACTCCAACACTCAATCCACACCACCCAATCATGGATCACCCCACACCTGTTAAAACATGGCTTCTCACTTCAGTCTTTCTCTCTCTCTGGCATGAGGCTAGGCCTGTTGTGTTTTTGGTAAACCTGTAACTTTGACAGTATTGCATTTCGTTTATTGGCCTTTGGTGCTTAGTAGTAATTTCCTTGTGTGTGTCTGGCCACAGAGAGAGCATTGTTAGTTATAGTTTGTTTTTGTATATATTCTGCTTTTGTTTCTGTATAATTAATGTGTTTTTCTCTCTTTCTCAGGAAGCACAGATGGGGTGAGCTGCCATTTCCTTTGGACATTGTTTTCTCCTGTTTTGGTTAGGTAAGAGTAGTTTAGGTAATGTAATCTCTTTTACCATAGATTAGATTGTGTTTATTTGGAGTATAGTGGTGTTTGTTTGTTGTTTTGGCCTGGGCTCACCCCCTGAGCTACATGTGCTTCCTTTGCATCTACCAATAAATATCATTGTTGTTTACAAACGTGGTCCATCTTTTCTGTCAACAAAACTGTTATGTTACAGCCCTTTACCCTTAGACTCACAGGGGTCGTAACAAGGAAAAACGAAAAAACGAGGAAAAACTGAAATACAGACCTGTTTTTCGTATTTTGGTATCAGAATCAAATGAAAAAAACGAGTCAATAATGGGCCGTGTAGGGCCGTGTACGTTTTGATAGTTCGTTTTTCGTTTTTGATGTGAAGAATGGAGAACGGAACCACGTGACAAGTACATTTTTCAATGTAAAAGCCATGCACAATCTAACGTGAACGAATATGTATAACGTTATGAATAAATACATGCATACAGATCTATACCAGGGTAACGTTATGATACATACATTTTTTGTTTTGTGCATTTCATTTAGACATTATATTTATTGTCCGTGTGATTGAAAACTTTATTAACAGATTGCAGAATGGGTACAACAGTACAGCTCAATACACACAATTGTTAAGGGGATGCAGACCACAATAAGCCGTGACATGGTCGACAAATCATATTGATTTGCAGTAGGCAGGCTTTTTATTTGATCAACAGAAAAATAATCGTAACTATACATTATAATCTAGGTATTTTGGCGCATTAGTATAGCCTCCGGTATTTCATCAGTGCAATACATATGCCTAATTTCTATGCGCAATTTGTACACATCCATCGTTACTTCTGTGTATTCTAACGTGCAGTAAAATATTACATGGACTTTGTTAACTGTGTAAATACACGTACACTACAGTAAAGTGTGGAAAAACATACAATCTAAAACTACTTACAGAAACTGACCAGCAGGTGTCGCACTGTCAATTATTATTATTATTATTATTATGCCACATAATTATGTCATCACTCACCCAAATGTGCTTTCTTTTTCCTCAGAAATTTCATAATGTAGGCTATTTGGTCTAAAGACTGAGTTTCATACAGATCTATACCAGGGTAACGTTATGATACATACATTTTTTGTGCATTTCATTTAGACATTATATTTATTGTCCGTGTGATTGAAAACTTTATTAACAGATTGCAGAATGGGTACAAACAATACAGTACAGCTCAATACACACAATTGTTAAGGGGATGCAGACCACAATAAGCCGTGACATGGTCGACAAATCATATTGATTTGCACTAGGCAGGCTTTTTATTTGATCAACAGAAAAATAATCGTAACTATACATTATAATCTAGGTATTTTGGCGCATTAGTATAGCCTCCGGTATTTCATTAGTGCAATACATATGCCTAATTTCTATGCGCAATTTGTACACATCCATCGTTACTTCTGTGTATTCTAACGTGCAGTAAAATATTACATGGACTTTGTTAACTGTGTAAATACACGTACACTACAGTAAAGTGTGGAAAAACATACAATCTAAAACTATACTTACAGAAACTGACCAGCAGGTGTTGCACTGTCAATTATTATTATTATTATGCCACATAATTATGGCATCACTCACCCAAATGTGCTTTCTTTTTCCTCAGAAATTTCATAATGTAGGCTATTTGGTCTAAAGACTGAGTTTCCACTGTGCTGTATGCCTTTGGAAGATACTCTCCCAATTCTAGGGAGATCTCATGTATTTATTCTCCCTAGTAATGAACAATTTATTCAACATTGCACATACTTTCAATAGCAAAAACACCATAACAATAACATGAATTTACATAAATTAACCACCAACGTGTGAGCTTCTGCCGGGAAGCACTGGAGCTGGACTACAAAAATGCACATAGGCTATTGTATATTGTACATTAAAAACACCCCAAACGCACAAATGAGGTAAAATCAATGGAAGCCCACTGGCATATTTATTGACAAGTCAAAAGAACCATATTCTGAAATACATGAAACGACATGCTTGTGTGTTCTACAACAGCGTGGTGAAAAAAGGAACTAATAAATTAACAGTTTTCTTGCACGCACTCAAAAGAATAAAAAGAGGAGCAGGGACGACAGGATCATGACAGTTGTCTATCAACTTCCAGGGCGGCTAAGTGGCGCAGTGAGCAAGGCGCTCGCCACTAACGGGGTGGGAAAGCTGGTGGGTGGGGATCGGACGTTGCCTACAGGTCGGTTGGTGCGCCTGTACAGCAGAATCAGGAAGTAACGGGGGCAGCGTGAGCCTCCCACGCGTTACTCCTCGCCACTGAGAGATCGCGCTGTACAGGTGAAAAGATGCGACAGCTGCCTCCTCATGTACCGGAGGGGACACGTGATGCAAGGCTTGGTCCTCACTGCAGCCGACCAGTGGGAGGCATAGTCTAGCAACGTTCAAGACAGGGGAGGGGAGAATTGAAGGGAGAATTGGCGAGGCGAAATTGGGATGGGAGAAAAATAGAAAAATGAGAAAGTGGATAAAAAAAAATCTATCAGCTTCCGGAGAAGGGTGGTCACATGAGGGTTAATAGAGCTTTGTTTCTTTCCCCTTGAGCCTTTCTCCGGGTTGATGCCCAAGAAGCACCTGTTAATAAGAAAAGATATGTTTCAGTTTTAAATACTCATGTATTGCAGGCAGCATTGATCAAGGTGTTGATCACCTGTATCTTTTCCCACACCACACCAGAATAGAAGAGAATATAAATACTTTAATCATCCAGAGGGAAATTTGGCACTACAAATCTATATATACCCGTTCCTAGTGTTTGCCTAGACACAGACATAGCATTATTAGCAAGAGCATGACTGATGGTAAATATGGTAAGTATGGTAATATGCAGTACACAGAATGGAATAACTTAGCTAGCTTGGATGATGTTGATCATCCTATCAAGCTAGCTAATGCCGTCCTTAACGTGTCGTCTAAAGACACACTTAATGTAGTTTCATTAAAACAAACACATTATTAGTGTTGCAATAAAACAGTTGGTAAGCATGCACACATGTTATGAAACACGGATAAGTGCATGCAATAGCAACTGAACATTTTAAAATATTGTAAATAGAGCTGATGGCGGATCTATTTGAGGCATGGGGCGACGCAGAGAGGGTCGCATCCTCCCGGTCATCATCACGGGACGTCCACCACGAGACAGCCATTCACAGGGAGACAGGGATATGGGACAAGCGTTACAGTTTGCGTGATTGTGATAGGCGGACATAGCAATAGATAGATGTGGTAAGCAAAAATCTGAATAGAATAGATTTGAAATCTTTATTCCGAACGTTTTACGATGTAAAATATAAAATCATAACAAATCATTGATCTCTATGAAATGGATTTTTTTTATAATAAACTAAACATAACTCAATTTTTACATGTTCGAAAAGGAATAGGAAGAAGTACACTTATTTAATCCTACCCCTTTTCCACTACTCAAATGAGATATATGTAGTAAGCATATTATGTGAATAGAATAGAAGTACTTAACCCAGCAATGAACTCAATTAACTAAACGTCTAAACCACATTGACAGACCATAGACAGAAGACGGTATGAAGCTGATCCATGGCCTCGGTGGTGCACATAACCAGTGTGGGGGTAGAACAGTCACTGCAATCTTGGCCAAGACCCAGAGACATCCACCACCTTGGCCAACACTACGAGACAACCACTCTCAGAGAGATGGGGAGGGGGGGTTATTGAGTTCCCATGTTTGTAGTGGGCGGAGATGGAGCAATAAATACATGTAGTGGGCATATGCATACATGGCGACAGTAGAATCAAAGTATAAGAAAATTGTGAAATTAAGTAATAGATAGAACTACTGCAAGGGACATGTTGAGAGGGCTGTATGCTGGATAACAACCATACTTTCAAACATGTAACCTGACAATTCCACTTGCAGCAGCAACACTGCTCCTAAATTATATGTATACTGCCGGCCTCCATACAGCAAAAAAAGAATCATTCTGGCAGGCGTTACAGCAGCCAAGAAATATTGATAGCCATGAGGTGGAAACACACAGGAGTGGAATGAGTTGCCTTTGACCACCAAACAAAGCTTGAACCTGATAGATTGAACATTTTATTAACAGATTGCAGAATGGGTACAATACAGTACAGCTCAATACACACAATTGTTAAGGGGATGCAGACCAGAGAAAGACTTTCGTCTTGTTTACATCAGGGTCCCCCATTTTCAATTAATCATAACATATATGACATAGATAGTAGGGATGGGCATTTTAAAGAAAAATCCAGATCGATTGATCGCATGCTATACTCGAGTGATCGTGTATTACTCGAAAAAACAAAAAAATATAAATGTAATCTTTTCTTTTTTACCTAATTTTGTTCATTCACGTATATGTTTAAGGAAACCAACAAACAGTTATAATCTTACACATACATGTGAAACAAATATATAAAAATATATTTTTTTAATATTTTCTTTTTCCATAAAAATTATTAATTTAAGATCGATTTTTCTCATAGCTACGAGTAATCGATTACTCACGCCCATCCCTAACATAGACAGTACTGCTACATCTATACATTTATGACATACCAGATTTACAAATACAGTACCGTTTGTGATACAAAAAGAGTTTAAAAAAAGAAAAAAAAAGAAGAGTATATACATTTGACGAAGAAACTACATTGGAGGAGGTGGGGTGGGTTGGGTAGGTGGGGTGGGGTAACTGTACATTGGAGGTGGTTGGGCGGGGGGGGGGTAACTGTACATTGGATTATCGACAACCTTACTTGGTCCAAGAAGAGGGTCTTGTGTATTACTGGGTTAGGACATTTACTGTACATTGGAGGGGGTTGTGTTAGGATATTTACAGGGGCCAGTTTCTAATTCTATACTAACTTGTATAGTTTCACAGTGAACGTTAGGAAATGGCTCCTAGAAAATGTCCCAGAGTAACTAAGGAAGGTTCTAGTTTTAATGTAGTGTAGTTTTAGTGTGTCTGTACATATTTTATTAATAATGTTGTATTTTACTTTTAGCAATATACTGTAGGCTGATGATATTATGTGTAATACATGTTTATGTATGTGCTGCTGAGACCAAGGACCACAGTGGAAATAAGTCTGTGACTTTTTGTGCCATCCTTGAAATAGGCCAGGGGTGGCCAACCCGCGGCTCGCAGCTCTTCCATCCATAAAAAAATAGAAAATAATAATAATTTTTTTTTCACGTCATTCATAAGGACATAGAATAAACATTTACAATTTTTTTTAAATGGTCCATTGGCATGTTCTTGGGATCTGAATCTAGGGACATAATAGATCAGTGTCAGAAATAGTGTGTCTGTTACTAGGCTTGAGTAAATTGTAATGAACCAAAGGAGAATATCAATTCTATTTAATTTTTTGTATCTTTGACTGTGAATAACACCATGCTAAAATTGACCAGACCTGAAAAATCTAAGCAAATGAATAAAGGGAAGATTATTAAACAGAAGGTTTTGTAGATACAGTACTGAATTCTGCCATCTTTTTTATAATGTAAATTTCTCCACCATTTTTCATCGTATTGCAACACCGTTTTTTGCAAGACGTTCACAAAAAGGTAGAGAAACTAACTGCGTTCTGTCTTATGGCAATAACGTTCAAGTTTGTGGGAGATAATCCCCAAAAATAAGAGAAATAAAAAAGTAAGTCAGATGATTGACAGGGGCTGGTGTGAGCTGGGTAGGGTAGTTTTTCGAAATTCGAAAGCCCTGAGTCTCTTCCTTCAAAAGACTACACTCACTTTTGGATGTGCCACTTCTTCCTGTCAATATGCGCCGGTTTCCGACTCAATGCCCTGAGATTTCTATAATCTTATATTTCACTAATAACAGTTAAAATAATTGGTAAACAAACGTCATGCTGAAAATATACACTTTTACTGTATATCTCGGGCTTAAGAGGTTAACCCTGTGAGGCCCAAATTAAAAAGACATTAGCAACTTCAGAGGCCAGAGGGTGGGACATATGAAACACATTTACTATCAAATAGCATTGTGAGGCTGAACAACAGGACCAATTCACTATAGGCCTACATGTGCTTAACATTTTTTAAATAAACTTTTTTTAAATTTTAATTTTTTTATTTCTCTCTCCAATTTTCAGTTTTTCTCCCCGTCCCAATTTAGTCATGCCAATTCCCCCCCCCCCCCCTACCTGGCTGCTGTATGCATGTTCTCCTACGAGTCGGTACAAGGGCGTCCCGAAGCTGATACGTGTGGCGACTGCCAGTGACGTCTTTTCACTTGGCAGCGAGGACTCTCATTGGTGAAGTGTAACGCGTGGGAGGGCATGCTATCTCCACCAAGTCCTGCCCCGCTGAGCAAGCGCCGATACCTGACATGTAGGCGTCGCTGTCCACAACGCCAGATTCCCACCCACCAGCTTCCCACCCCCTAATACTGCTAATTGTATTAGTATGAACGACCAGCCAAGCTGGTAGCAACGCCGAGAGCTGGGCTCAAACCCAGCATCTCCTGCGTTGGTGACAAGCACAATCTCCGCTACGCCACCTGACCGCCCTATAAACATAATTTTTTTAAATGGCTAAAAGTGATTTTGTAATTTTTAACCCTGTGAGGCCCAAATAAAAAAGACATTAGCAACTTCAGAGGCCAGAGGGTGAGACCTATAAACACATGAAGGGTGCCGTGACTGAAAAAAAAGGTTGAGAAACGCTGGTATATGGTGTGGCTCTTTGTGGTACCACAGTAATTTTTGTGGCTCTTAGTCTCTGACTGGTTGGCCACCCCTGAAATAGGCTCTCAATGCTGAGAATGTCTCCTTGTAATGTCAATCAGGCTTTTGAGCCCAGATTTAAACGGCTCTGGCTGATTGTTTACAGCATTGTCCAACAGTATGGTCACATCAGGGTACTGCAGAGCAAATTCTCTCTGTGCAGCTTCCTGGTGGTGGAGGGGCCTGCCTGTTGGTCCTGAGGCCGTGGTCTGGGGGACATGAGGAAGAGGTGGTGGAGGGGCCTGCCTGTTGGTCCTGAGGCCGTGGTCTGGGGGACAAGAGGTGGTGGAGGGGCCTGCCTGTTGGTCCTGAGGCCGTGGTCTGGGGGACATGAGGAAGAGGTGGTGGAGGGGCCTGCCTGTTGGTCCTGAGGCCGTGGTCTGGGGGACATGAGGAAGAGGTGGTGGAGGGGCCTGCCTGTTGGTCCTGAGGCCGTGGTCTGGGGGACATGAGGAAGAGGTGGTGGAGGGGCCTGCCTGTTGGTCCTGAGGCCGTGGTCTGGGGGACATGAGGAAGAAGTGGTGGAGGGGCCTGCCTGTTGGTCCTGAGGCCGTGGTCTGGGGGACATGAGGAAGAAGTGGTGGAGGGGCCTGCCTGTTGGTCCTGAGGCCGTGGTCTGGGGGACATGAGGAAGAGGTGGTGGAGGGGCCTGCCTGTTGGTCCTGAGGCCGTGGTCTGGGGGACATGAGGAAGAGGTGGTGGAGGGGCCTGCCTGTTGGTCCTCCGGCACGGAGAAGGTGAAGGGCTGTCCTTGTCCCACCTGCTGCTGGAGGGACAGTGCCATCGGTGGAGGCAGAGGCTGGGCGGAGGCGCTCGGAGCAGGCATGACCCCCAGTCCCTGCTTCTGCCATGCAGAGAACCTGTCACACAAACACAAACATGTGTTAGCATTCATCTCCTCATAATGCAGACAATCACATTATGTACATTTGACCATGTGAAAATGTTACACCACAGCATACTGTATATACAATAATATATCTTACCACTGTGATAGGGTCCTTTTTTATTCAGCTCACTGGGGCAGGGGGTGGAGGCCGATGGAGCAGGGGGTGGGCCTGTACTTCCATGGCTACAAGGGGAAATTAAATACAAGGGGGAAAAAGGCTATAGATTTATTTTCAATACCTGAAATGAAAACTAAACATGCAAAGACATTTGGTTATGAGCTCTTGCAAAGCAGTGGGAGTAGGGAAGTGGTTATGAAGACAGCAGACACTACAGTGAAGACAACAAGCACTAGTACACAGTCAGACACACAGTGTGGTTATGAAGACAGCAGACACTACAGTGAAGACAACAAGCACTAGTACACAGTCAGACACACAGTGTGGTTATGAAGACAGCAGACACTACAGTGAAGACAACTAGCACTAGTACACAGTCGGACACACAGTGTGGTTATGAAGCCTAGGGGCAATTGAAAAATCTAATTTCTCTCTATCTTAAGAACATTCACTTATACAAAAACAGACTGAACAGATATATATAACAGACCTGCTGGGGCAGCGGACTGAGAGCAGGGGACACAAACAGGCTGGATAAGATGGTCAAGAAGGCCAGTAGCGTGGTTGGGGTGGAGCTGGACTCTAGCGAGGGTGGCGGAGAGGAGGAGCCTTGCTAAGCTCCAGGCCATCAGGGAAAACCCCTCCCACCCACTATACAGAGCTCTTGCAAAGCAGTGGGAGTAGGGAAGTGGTTATGAAGACAGCAGACACTACAGTGGAGACAACTAGCACTAGTACACAGTCAGACACACAGTGTGGTTATGAAGACAGCAGACACTACAGTGGAGACAACAAGCACTAGTACACAGTCAGACACACAGTGTGGTTATGAAGACAGCAGACACTACAGTGAAGACAACAAGCACTAGTACACAGTCAGACACACAGTGTGGTTATGAAGACAGCAGACACTACAGCAGACCAGGCTGCAGAAACAAATTAGTGGGGGGGCATACAATGTTCTCGGGGGGGCACAATGGTTTTTCAACACAGGTTCCCTTTTATACGTTTCAGCTGGGACAGCGGCGCTGTGGCTTGCTTGGCGCTGCCCACGGTGCTGAACTAAACAGCAGAGAGGCAATTGAAAAATCTAATTTCTCTCTATCTTAAGAACATTCACTTATACAAAAACAGACTGAACAGATATATATAACAGACCTGCTGGGGCAGCGGACTGAGAGCAGGGGACACAAACAGGCTGGATAAGATGGTCAAGAAGGCCAGTAGCGTGGTTGGGGTGGAGCTGGACTCTAGCGAGGGTGGCGGAGAGGAGGAGCCTTGCTAAGCTCCAGGCCATCAGGGAAAACCCCTCCCACCCACTATACAGACTTGGCTGACAGGAGGAGCATGTTATAGGCTCACACTACCTAAATGCAGCACTGAACAGCACAGGAAGTCCTTCATTCCGACAGCCATCAGACTATACAATGCATCACTGTGCCTCACTGCATCACTGAGCACAGAGTGACAGTTACCATCTTCCTGGACTCTTACTTTTTAAACAGCACTGTGCAATATTACACCTACTGTAGACTTCAGTATATTTTTACTGTATCTTTTATTCTATTTCATTTTATTCTATTCTCTATTTGTTTTGTTATTCTTATTCGTGACTTGTACTGTCTAAATGTTTAATGTTGAGTGATTTGCAGTGTCAAATTTCCCTCAGGATAATACATTTCTATTCTATTCTATTCTATATCTTTGAAAAGTCTCCATTTATTCAACACTTCTGAATTCACTGACAAACTGAACTGAACTGACAAAAATAAGGTGCATAAAAAAAGCAAACAAAATTCCTCCACAGGCTACTCACCATCATTAGTAGAGCGGCAAGCGGCGTTTGGGGACAGAGTGAAATCTTCTTAAAACACTGCCCCTCCACTCATTCCTGAACTTTTTTGTTAAGTCCTTCTCAAATGCCAACTAAATTAAATTGGCCTTGCGTCGATGAAGCATACTAAGGCGATGTTCTTGAGGGTCGAAAACGAATTATCACAGAAAAGGGGGGGGGGGGGGGGGGGGGGGCGGAGGTGTGCCAAATCTGTCAGTTACCTAACAAGGCAGAAGGGTTAAAAAATTCAATTCAAGGGCACTAGGTGGCACTAGGTTTCTTCTCTGACCCATCCCCAGTGATAACACAGGCTGCCGGCATGTCTTTATGAATGGAAATATCGAATAAAAGAAACAACGATGAAAACACGACTATACTCTGGTCCTTATACTTAGATCCTAATATGAAAATGATGGGTCGGGCTGTGTTTCTTCAGGTTAGATAACTTACTGAAGCTCCTCCCACACTGCTCACACTGGTGGGACTTCTCTCCTGTGTGTGTCAGCATGTGGACCTTCAGGTGACCTACCTGACTGAAGACCCTCCCACACTGTTTACACTGGGGGGGCATCAGTCTTGTGTGGATCCGGCGGTGTTTCTTCAGGTGACTTACCTTACTGAAGCCCCTCCCACACTCTTCACACTGGTGGGGCTTCTCTCCACTGTGGGTCAGCACTCCCTCCCTACTCACCTCCCTCACCTCCTCTGCCTGGTCCCCTTCATGCGGCCCGAGGTGCGTTCCCTCCAGACGCCGCCGGACGTGCCGCCGGCCCTGGCTCCGGACGGGGGTCTGGAACAAATGTGTAAAAGGTTGTGTCAGAATAAGATCAAGTGGGGGTGTTAAACTGTCGTGAACGATTCATCTCTTGAACGCTCTTATGCTGACAGCTGACGTCATATCGGTCAGCTGGTGCTAATAAAGGGTTATCGCTGGCTCACGCGTGGGCTTCAGTCAGTAGGCTTAATTTAAAGGCTTGTTCGAGATGGGATAGGCGGACGCAGATCTGCGCAGGTTTTACTACGGCCTCGCCAAGCGCGTTGCATGACGGTTAGAATGTTGTCCGATTTGCTCTGAAAGTCTGACGAGGCGAGGCGCGGAACTCCCGCGGGAGCGAGCCGCGCGCAGCCTTCAGAGCGAGGCTCCACAGTACCTCTCAGCCCAATAGGGTCCAGCTGCAGACTCGGAGCCTCGAGGTCCAGAATGGTACTTCCGCCCTGCCACAGGACTATATTAGTCCTGTGACAGGGCTATGCGCTGATTGGCGGAAAGTACGGAAGTATCTCGAAGTACGTCTGACGTTTCTCTACGTTAGCGAACATTAAATGTTGTATTCATAAAATAATATAAAATCAGCAGCATGGGGAGGGCCGGGGGGAGGGGAGGTACAGGTAGTAGAAGACATAGAGGTACAGGTCACATAATTATAGTACAGTGGAGAAGTAAAAATAGAATAAAAAGGCAGTGTAAACAATATACAATATTATTAACTCTAATAATAACACGCCTCGCGGGTCATTATAATACGAGAGCCGTGGGTCTGCATTGTATAGAGCGGATCCCCCGGCCGTATTCAAGCGCTGGAGCGCTTTGCGATGGATCAAACTGTATTAGTAGTAATAATAGTAGTTGGCTAGTTGCGCGCTTCTGGCCACCTCCCGCAGTGCGCGCATACACACATACTGTCTGTAGCTATACAGTACGTGCAAAATTAATTGTCAAGAGCCAATCGCACAGGTTGCCTCATCTCATCTGGCTCTGCAAATAGATCTAGAGTCTGAATATCATATATAGCTGCTGATGATCTCTCTCTCGAGTCAAATCCATTCTGAGAACGGAATGCAGTGCCCGCGACGAGGGTCTTGATTGATTGATTGATTGAAAATTGTATTAACAGATCATGCTGGACCTACAAAAGGCCTTTGACACTGTCAATCACTCCATTCTTGATTGAACATTTTATTAACAGATTGCAGAATGGGTACAGTACAGTACAGCTCAATACACACAATTGTTAAGGGTTGTCAATATTCCAATGTACAGTTTTGCTTGTACAGTTGTACAGTGTCCCCCCCCCCCAACCACCTCCAATGTACAGTCCCCCCCCCCCACCTACCCAACCTCCTCCAATGTACAGTTTCTACGTCAAATGTATATACTCTCTTTTCTGGACTCTTTTTGTATCACAAACAATACTGTATTTGCAAATCTGGTATGTCATAAATGTATAGATGTAGCAGTACTGTCTATCTGTATGTCGTGTATGTCATATGTTATGATGAATTGAAAATGGGGGACCCTGATGTAAACAAGACAAAAGTATTTCTCTGGTCTGCATCCCCTTAACAATTGTGTGTATTGAGCTGTACTGTACTGTACCCATTCTGCAATCTGTTAATAAAATGTTCAATCAAGAATGGAGTGATTGACAGTGTCAAAGGCCTTTTGTAGGTCCAGCATGATCTGTTAATACAATTTTCAATCAATCAATCAATCAATCAAGACCCTCGTCGCGGGCACTGCATTCCGTTCTCAGAATGGATTTGACTCGAGAGAGATCATCAGCAGCTATATATGATATTCAGACTCTAGATCTATTTGCAGAGCCAGATGAGATGAGGCAACCTGTGCGATTGGCTCTTGACAATTAATTTTGCACGTACTGTATAGCTACAGCCAGCGTTGCGTTGTTATTATGGGCTGAGCCGCCACGCAGGATAATGACGCCGCGCGCACGCGCGCGCGCACACGCACGCGCGGCCCCGCGCGCATGCGCATATGTTCCCTCGCGCACAATAATACACTTTGTTTGTATAGCCTTTCATACAGAAACTGCAGCTCAAAGTGCTTCACAACAGAATTAAGACAGGCATAAAATGAGCACATAAAGTGCAGACATATAAAATCAGTTTTTCACATTAGGATCTAACATCCCAACAGGCAACCTTGTTTATGGTTTGATTCAGTTTTAATATAAATAATAAAAATAAAGAGAAGATTAATTAATTATCTACTCAGTCCCGAAGTTTGTGATGTAGATATGGAATGTCCCGGGTTGCTGCTGTTTGCAGAGTGTGTTGTTGTCCGGGGGTGAGTGGTGGTGGGTGGGGGGTTGAACAAAGAGTCCCAGACTGGTTGAAGACACCAGCCTATAGCGGCTATTGTTATGATAATGCGAGGTAGCGCCGCAGGTAAACACAACGATCCGAGCCGAGCGCAGCGCGTTCTCGCGAGCGCGTGCATGTGCGTGCACGCGCTTCTGCTCAAATCTTTAATACTCAGTGAGGTACCACTGAGTGGTACCCCGTGCCATGAACAACGCATGCCTGGCTACAGCCTACAGACAGTATGTGTGTATGCGCGCACTGCGGGAGGTGGCCAGAAGCGCGCAACTAGCCAACTACTATTATTACTACTAATACAGTTTGATCCATCGCAAAGCGCTCCAGCGCTTGAATACGGCCGGGGGATCCGCTCTATACAATGCAGACCCACGGCTCTCGTATTATAATGACCCGCGAGGCGTGTTATTATTAGAGTTAATAATATTGTATATTGTTTACACTGCCTTTTTATTCTATTTTTACTTCTCCACTGTACTATAATTATGTGACCTGTACCTCTATGTCTTCTACTACCTGTACCTCCCCTCCCCCCGGCCCTCCCCATGCTGCTGATTTTATATTATTTTATGAATACAACATTTAATGTTCGCTAACGTAGAGAAACGTCAGACGTAATTCGAGATACGTCAGACGTACTTCGAGATACTTCCGTACACGTCAGACGTAATTCGAGATACGTCAGACGTACTTCGAGATACTTCCGTACTTTCCGCCAATCAGCGCATAGCCCTGTCACAGGACTAATAGTCCTGTGGCAGGGCGGAAGTACCAATCTGGACCTCGAGGCTCCGAGGTTGCAGCTCGACCCTACTCCAAATCGGACAACATTCTAACCGTCATGCAACGCGCTTGGCGAGGCCGTAGTAAAACCTGCGCAGATCTGCGTCCGCCTATCCCATCTTGAACAAGCCTACTATCAACTGAACTGATGACGTTGACGGCCGTTAGCATAGTGACGTTAGCTCTTAGGCTAGCTCGTTACTATCTATAACATTAAACATTATCCAACATGTTTAAAATAGTTTAAAATACCGCGACAGCCCTAAATTATAACGTATATTATATTTAGCTCCCAAATGTAAAATAAATGTAACTCACGTTTCCACAGATAAACGACATCTTGCTTGAGAAATAATCCAATCTGTTGTCAGTCAGGTGGTTCAGTTCTGTTGCAAAAAGTTGGTGTTATTCAGTTCCGTTGAAGGTTCTGAATACTAGAATGAGTTAACGTTGACACTTTTATATAAACACTTCGCAAAGCCACGCCCCTAAATTTGCGTCATATTCGATCACGTGAGGATGGCTGCGTACCTGACGTAACCTCGTTCATTGGCTGTTCGGATGCCTATTAATTTAAAATGCTTGACGTCATCCATTACGTAGAGCATTTTAAATTGGCATCCGAACAGCCAATCACGACACGGCGTTCATGAAAAACGATGGATGTGTACAAATTGCGCATAGAAATTAGGCATATGTATTGCACTGATGAAATACCGGAGGCTACTAAATAATGCGCCAAAATACCTAGATTATAATGTATAGTTACGATTATTTTTCTGTTGATCAAATAAAAAGCCTGCCTACTGCAAATCAATATGATTTGTCGACCATGTCACGGCTTATTGTGGTCTGCATCCCCTGAGCTGTACTGTATTGTACCCATTCTGCAATCTGTTAATAAAGTTTTCAATCACACGGACAATAAATATAATGTCTAAATGAAATGCACAAAACAAAAAATGTATGTATCATAACGTTACCCTGGTATAGATCTGTATGCATGTATTTATTCATAACGTTATACATATTCGTTCACGTTAGATTGTGCATGGCTTTTACATTGAAAAATGTACTTGTCACGTGGTTCCGTTCTCCATTCTTCACATCAAAAACGAAAAACGAACTATCAAAACGGCCCTACACGGCCCATTATTGACTCGTTTTTTTCATTTGATTCTGATACCAAAATACGAAAAACAGGTCCGTATTTCAGTTTTTCCCCGTTTTTTCGAGTTTGGTTTCAAACGGAAATAGGAAACACCTCGTATTTCCGTTTTTCCTTTTGAAACGAAAAACGAACTATCAAAACGTACACGGACCGTGTATGTACCTGTACGTTGATTAAAACGTACGTTGGAGCAGTTTCTTACAGAATGAGTTTAACCCTTTCACTGCCACACGACAAAGGGTTAACAGAACACCGTCCGTAGTGTGGTAGTGAAAGGTTACTGTGGTAGTGAAAGGGTTAAATAATGGACAAGTGAGCCCACAGTATCAGTCTTAATTAGACTGAATATACAATATGTTATACAACTAGAAGTACATTCATGTTGACAATTTCTGGACTTGGTTCTTATATTTCTGACTTGGGGGAAATTGTTGGTATTCAACATGGGCTGTACTAGAACATAGGGATACAATTCTTAATATCCACCCCTCCCAGAACACGAGGCGCTCAGGACAGGGCATTCCATCAAACAGCATTTTATTTTTATCCTCAGAATAAAACTCTTTTCACATTAAAAAAAAACACAATTCATTAATTGCAATAATGGCTTTGAAGTAATAACGCCAAAGTTTAAAAAGTAAACTTGCACCTGAAATGCCAGCCACCATCTTCAGTGTCAAGGGTCCCCCGAAAACAAATGCAGATTTATTTTGCACATAAGCCACACGTATCGCAAAACTGTAAACCGTTCGCTCACATTTAGTTTGACAATTTATTGTTATGAATTAATTAAGTTTGAAAATGACCTCCAGTGATGAATCCTTGTAGTGTTAATTACAGCTGAATGAAATTATGTAGATGAAAATAAAATAGCAATCGATATTTTTTCATCTACATAAATTAATTGAGCTGTAATTAGCTGCAAGTGTCTTAATGTGATGACATTGCTAGAGGACATTTAAACAGCAACTCTCACCAGTCAAACTAAATTAATGTGTGCAAAACCATTTAGTGATTTGGGATATGTAGTTTTACAAGTGCCCCTTTAAAAACAGACTGCAACAACTCCTCTCTACTGTACATAAACAAACCACGATTCCCTCAGACATGCTCCTCTAGCCCAAGTTTCGTCGTGGCAGGACGGTGCGGTAGAGAGACGTGCCTTTAGCCTGGACAAAGGTGAGGATCATGTTGTCCTTTGTGACCTCTCCATGTACAAACCCACCCAGTGTGGAGGCCTGGCCAGTGAAGAACTTTATGGAGTCTCTGGGAACATGGTGCCAGTGACGAACATCAGGATCCAGGAAGTTTCCAGCCCCACTCACCACATAGCCCACACCGGCTTCTTTGATGTACTGGGGAGAAGAAATTATGTCATCATTAACCATGTAAGGCCCAAATTAAATTGACATCAACTTCAGAGGCCATAATGTGGGACCTATAAAACACATTTACTATCCTATAGCATTGCGAGGCTGAACAACAGGATCCATTGACTATGTAAATGTGCAAAAAAATTAAATTTACAGACTTTTTTTTTTAATAGCTAAAAGTTATGTTGTAATTTTGCAACAGAGGGTCTGATTAAACTGACAAAGCACTTATGTCTCCAGACAGATCCTAGGTATACTCGAGATAACCACCTGCAGATTGTGGTCGTGACCACAGAAGTAGGCAGTGGCGTTGTGCTTGACCAGCAAGGGCCGTAACCTCTTCAGCAGGCATTCGGTCGGGCCGTGCTCCGACACAGACCACACGGGATAATGGCCCGCGACCAGCAGGAAGTCCGCCTTCGACTGGGCCATCCGCTGCTGCAACCAGATCAACTGGCGGTTGGCGTCCACCGCATGCAGGGGGCCTCTGGGCTTCTCGTCCTCGTAGTCGTCCGAGTTTCCACACAGCATGATGGTGTCCAACATGATGATGGTCAGGGTCCGGCCGCCCGTGTTGGGGATGCGGAAGTCCAGCTCGTAGTAGTAATAAGGGAAGCGCCTACGGGAAGCGAGACGAGCAAACAGAAGATTGATTTTATTGTAGATTAGAGACATCATCCCAAGGGATAAAAACCTGATAAAATGCAAGCACTTATTTCCATCATGGTCCTTGGTATTAAGAGACGGGACATACATCAATATAAAACATTGAGACAATATGCATATACAGTATAGAAAATAAATATGCTACCCTCTTTCCTATAGCCACGTTCGTACAGACTTTTTGAAGCCAGTTAACATAGGGGCCCGTTTGAAAAGATGAGCATGGTGTTTGAAAAGTTAACATTGACAGGAGGATAAAAGCTATGACTGCAGCGCAAATACTAATCACATTATATGCATGATCTTGGACATTTTAGTGATCTCATTCTCTACAAAAGCCGGCGTGATGCCAAGTCTAATCATCCATTTCACACCATAGCCGATTGATATGGAGCTGGACTTTACTTTGATTTTCCACATGTTTTTGGCTGGTTCAAGTATTGTTCACACTTATGAAAATATTCCACAAATGAGTCATCATTTCACCATCAATGGAACTCAAGGCCATGTCTTGATAATAAACTCAATTTCCTGCTTTACGAGAGCAGTTGTGGTTAAATATTGCTTTACCAGTCAAGATCATACACCATCTTATGGATACCTTTATAATATGTGCACATATTTTAGCATCAGTGGCTCCTGTCTGAATTTAATCCCCAACCTTGGCAGTGTTAGTGCCATGCTCTACAGATCTGAGCCTTACAGAACCACATCACAGAACAAATACGAATAACCTTGTGGTGGATTTTCCCCGACTTATTCTTCACTAGCCTGCAGACTCAATCTGCACTCGATTGCCAGCAAGCCACATACCAGGGGGATGTTGAGACTAATATACAAAATACTAAAAAAAGGTGTCCTGGGAAGAAAGGGTCACAACAACAAACCATGAACCCACTCACCATCTGTCAGACTTGTGGCTGTACTCGATCTGCGCTCTTACATTCCCTGCATGGTCGTGATTGCCAGCAAGCACATACCAAGGGATGTTGAGAGACTTGGCCGTGTACACAGACTCAAAGGTGTCCTGGGTAGAAAGACAAAACTATGAACCCACTTGTTCAGCTGATGAAGTGCACTCTTGCGTCAGGGGGAATAAGTGCACCATTTGGGAGAGGAATATGAAACTGTAGGCATTTAACAAAAAGTCAAGAGGAAAAAGTTAATCCCTGGAACAGTTTTGAGGCTAGAAAGCTACCCGAAAAGTTTACAAGCTATTCAAAATATCCCCTAGGCTTAGGTCTGATTCACAGTGCCTCCACATGGTTGTTAGAATAATTCTACAAATTGCATAATTGCAGGCTCTGTAAATGTAAACAAAATGTCTGTCCCCAAACTGGATAATGCACCTTTTAAATAAAGACAAAAAGCCTATGAAATCAAACAGCCAGAAATCTCATGACTTACATGAAACCTAGGAGAATCCACACTGTCCACACCTGTGAAGTAGAAGTTATCTCCAAGGGCCAGAACAAAATCTGCTCCAATCTGCTCCGCTACCCTGCCCATCTCCTCGGCTGTAGCCTTCTCCACAGGGGTGATGTAAGGAGGATGGGGCACGCCACCCCAGTCTCCCACAGCCAAGAACCGTATGGAGGTTCTGTTTTCTATGCGGTGTAAAACAAACCCAAATTAAAAGAGTGGGTCTGCATTCAAGCAAAAGTGTGTAGTCACTGTGAGAAGTACAGGGTGGTTTCCAAAACACCATGTACGTGAAGCATTACTTACTGCCACTTTGCTCAAGATCCTGAAAGGCTGTTGGATACAAGGTGCCCCCAGGGATAGCAGTAAGAAGGATGGTTAACAGAGCAAGTGCCATCTAAGAAATTTTATTAAAAGAAAACTCATGGTCAGATTGGCAAGAGAATCAAGAGCAGCTTAAAAGTGCCAGCACTGATTAAAATCTGAAAGAAGCCAAGATGGTTTTTGTAGCAACACTAAAACAGAAGTTAAACATGAAACAACCATGATAACCCAAGCCTGAGCTCACCATGTACCTCTTAGGTTCCCTCTCTTCCCCCTTCCACCTCCCAACAGCAAGACCCCTTGGTTTGAAGTCAAAAGACAGAACTAGTGTTTGGCTGTGGCCTGAATTAATAGGATGCAGCTGGAGATAATTAAGGCGTAATCAAGGAAACTCTACAAATGAGGCAGAGAGGGGTCAGCAGGTCATGTCTCTCTGCCCTCACAGTTGCATTTTAAGTGAATATCTTTAATGCACTCATTTATAATTTATTTAATTGTTAATTCAGAGAACTACCTCAACGTTTTGAGAGCCAAAGATAATATTATTATTAAAGTCATTATTAGTCACACCAGAGAATAGACATTCAGCAACAAGGCAGTTACTAAACGTAACTAGGATCCAAAACATCTATTTTTATCCAAAAGGAAACGACTGACCGTAAAAACACAATAAGTGTCAATGGCAATTGACAGACACTCACTGTTGATAACGCAGAGCAGCAGAACGGTGAGGTGTCCTCACGACGCCTCGATGGGTCAACTCTCCTCAGGTCTGCGCTGCCTCTCCTCCTTGCCCTGCTTTTATCAGTCGTCCCAGGAGAGAGGCCTGTGGGACGTCCAGCACCAAGACCACGCTGGCGGAGCATGGTCCTTGCTCACACCCTGACTCAGTCTCAACAGGGTCATCTAGGCCACGTGATCCACAATGGTTATAATAGCTGGTGTCCTGACTCTACTTTTCCCACCTTGGTGTTAATCAGTGTTTCTCATTTTCCTTCTCCTTTTGTACCCCCCCTCCTCCTATCCCTTCTTTTCACGTATCATGAAGCATCGTGTGGTTGATTCATTTCAAGTCAGTTGAGACATAAATGATGGCATCAGTTGACCCCTGCCCTTGAGATAAGGGACAATACCCCCGTTTTGAATTATTTTGGACAGCCCACAACCCACAACTTTACAGTGGTTAAGTCAATCCAATCAAATCAATCACTTGAGTGTAAATGACACGCTACTGTACTCAATCACTCACCTACAGACCCAGTCGCAGATAAAAGCACAATCCTGTGTCTCATCTCCCAGTATGCTGCATATTGAGACGGTGATAAATCCTCAGTGACCCCATCAGGTCATCCACGGCATTTAAGGGTGGATGACCTACTACCTCGAGCCTCCTCACACCTTGTAGCGATCAACCTACTAATTCTGCAACATGACCCCGGCTTCAGTCCAATCTTCTCACCTAAATGCCAATACAGTATATTAAAACAAAACAAAAGGACGGCTGGGTGTCCATTTCACTTCAGTACATAGTACGGAGATGCATAGTATTTGATCAGACATCTTGCCCCCCCCCAAATGACAACCATGGCCAATGAGCTGTGTGGCACTGCAATGACTGCGTCATATATGGCAAAAGATAAAAAACATGAGTACATTGACTGAAATTGCCTCAATTGGCAGTGGAGCACACAACCCGATGCATTTTCTTGAGGCTTGATAAATAGGTGCAATATGACCTAAGTGATAGTATGTGTACAAATAGTACAGATTTATTCTTCACCTAGGTCATTGACCATATTCACACAGTTGCCTTGGGGTGCATGGCACAAGAGCAAAATGGAATATGACCAATGCATACTTGAGATGCAAGCTTGCGGACTAGAAAGAAAATGGTAAGGCATTAACAATGGGAAGACTGTGCTGCACATAGACTAGATCGGTTTGAACTGAACTGGCTAGCCCATGCATACTGCACACCGATGGCACCTGGGACTGTAGAGCGGCCGGGCTTTGTGGGCCTCTCACGCAGTCTTGGGTAGATGCTACTGCTGTGACATTGGTGTTAGGAATATACCTGGCATTTGTAAGGGAAGCTCAAGGTGACATAGTAATATTGTAGGGACAGTAACATACTGCTGTTAAGTTCCCTTAAGGATCTCAATTAAGTAAGTCTTGATATATATATATATATATACAGTATACTTGTATTAAAGGGACCCCAGTCTGCTCAGAAAGCACTTAGTTCCAGCTGCACAGGCTGTGTGTGCAGTACCTGAGACTCACTCAGTTTTGGCTCCCGTCTCTTTTAATGCAAATGAGCTGCTGCTTCCCACTCCGTAGCATGCACACACAGTGGCGTCTGGCTCATGGAATTCAAATCAAGTCAAATATGAATAAAGATCCGGCAATTGCATGTCCTATTTTTGTCCGAAACATATTTTAGTGAACCGTTTTTTAAGTTTACAAGCAAGCCGCCATCTTGGAAAACGGACACAGAAGTCAAGGACCACCCATATGCAATGTGGTACATAGTGAATAGAGCAGTGATGGAAGAAAAGGCTGGAGTACAAACTAGGCGTTTTAGGCAGTTCAGGAGCAGTGTTTTCTGTTGAGAGTATTGAATATCTTTGTAACTCTGAAGACATTTTACATGTCCGGCTATATAACAAACTTAAGCAAAAGGAAAAAACAAAAAGCATAATAGGGCCCAACAATAGTAGCCCAACTCCGACAATAGTCAACTTCAACATCAGAGCTGTAGATGCAACAGACCATTTCCGACATCTATGTGATCCTAATACAGCTGTAATATCTCTGCACCACCTATACATATTTTTTACCTTTACAAATGCATTAAGATCTTCTGATACATAATTATAAACTATGCTCCAGTCCAAAATTAAAGACATTTATTTTTTTACAAAGACCAGATTAGGGCATTTTACAACTCTAAACAGGGTTTCCGTTATGAGGTAAAAGAAAAAGAATAATCTGTTGAAGTCCGACAAATGTCCTGTGAAAATAATTCCAGAGTGGACCAAAGAAGTCAGCTTGATCCCCGTCTCCAGTGTGCCAGCAGAGATGATTCTCTCTCCGTTTCTCCCCAAGGTCCTCGGTGTGCGTGTGGGGCTGTCCATGGTGCTGAACTGGACAGCGGAGCTTGGAGGCTACTTTAATTCTCCATGTATTTAACTCCACTCCACTCAATAGATTCAGGTGCATCCTGAAATTCTGAAACTCATCCCTGAAGACTAGCTCAGCCATAATGTTGTTGACTGAAGACTCAAGACTGTTGCCCGTGTTTTTGAGTAGATGTACGTTAGTCTACTGACGGGACTTATTTTATTTGGAATATAATGTATAAGCAAAGGTAGACTACTATTATATTGTTATAATAGATTTACATTATTATATTTCTACATGCCTTGATGCCATTCTTTATATAGCCTATGCTTTATTTTAAGCTCAATAAACACAGATAATATTAGACAGGAATTTCTCCCATTTGTCCGGGACATTGAAATCGTCCAGGAAATGTGGACTGGCACCATTTTTTTCTAACGGAAACCCTGACACAGAAATTAACACATTGTCAATAGTTCAAAATGAGGCAACTTAAAATTATCACTAAAACATACCAACACTGCCAGTATAGTGGATAAGAAAACACAAGGCCCCTACTTAAAAAAGAAACAACCCCATGACAAACATGTTTTAAGAAAATGACAAACATGACTTTTATAGATCCCGACTGTTTACATTCACATCAACCTAGGGATAATGGGGGGGGGGGGAAGCAGTTAAAACAGGAAGTCTAGGACCCAAGATAGCATTGCTTCTGCATCATTCATGATTCACATTGTTTTCCTACTGTAAAATAATATTGGTAACAGACACATTACCAAGTAAAGAGACACTGCCTGCATATGAACAACTGGCAATAAAGTGGTTGCAGCATGGAGGCTTGGATATTAATGGAAGTGAAAATAAAGTTTCCTCCTCTGGAAAATGGCATTCAAGGATCATCGACAAGGGTGGGTTTAACAATTACAGCTTTGAAGAATGTTCTGGGTTAAAGGATGATATGGTCAGGTAGTATGGATGAGGGGTGGGTGCTGCTTGGGTTGTTTGCCAGTTACTGATTGTTCACGTTTCCGTACCCAGGGTAGGCAGTCTGGTCCTGTCCACTGTAGCTCTGATACGTGCTATACGTGCCTTGCTGTCCGTCCCAGGGCGCCTGGTTGCCCCAGCCTGTAGACGGATCAATGAAACCAAGATAAGATCACAGGCTTTGTTTCAACAAAATGTCAAAATCACAAGGTTGGAAGACTAGTATCAAGAGAGGAAGACCACGCTGTCAAGTGTGTGTGTGTGTGTGTGTGGAGCAACACATGGTGTTCACTGATCCTGAGGATTCAAACTAGCCATTTCCTCACTCAGACTAATTTCACACTTCCATTTCACACATCAAACATGGCCCTCGCACCAAGTCTAAGATTCGAGGTGACCGCTCTTTTGCAGCAGTGGCCCCCAGGCTGCTCCCTCTGTGGATGCTTTAAATCCAGCCTCAAAACCCACTTCTACTCCATAGCATTCGACTAGGATTAATCCCCGCTCCCTCACCATTCTCTCTACAATTTCCTCTGTCAGCCTAGTGCTTATTCTGTCCCCCTTGTGTTGCTGTTCTGTGTTCTGTACAGTGTCCAGTTACTCTATTGTCATTCCCTGTGTCTTATGTCTTACCATACTGTCTGTTGCATAGTCCTACTGCCATAACAAAATCGTCTAGTCTCATATTAGTGCTGTGACAAACTGTCAAAAAGGGCTTTAGTTTTTGAGATACCCCTACCGGAGGTAGAACAAAACACAAGCATGTTTTTCCTCATCTCTAAGGTCTCCCATATGTGAAATGGATTCTTGTATACAAATATTTTACTGCAAAACTTGTTAAATTGATAGATATTGTTATACACCCCCAAAGGAAAAAACAACTAAAATATAGCCTGGCCGTATGGGAGTTGAGACATGTAAACTCATGTATATTAATAATACAAGCTCCAAGCGCTTTCAAACTTGACATGCTAGCAGTCAGACAGTTGCTTAACCTAATAGAAAAACCTGGATGTGAATATCTTTATGCATGTAGGAAATATATACCTATGTACACATACTTAAAATAAGCGGAAATGTAAAAAATGTATATCTATGCAGAATGTTCTCATTTACTTTGTAGTAGCTCTGCCATGGATTGTCATAGAAACACAGATGAGGGTTTTTTCGGAAAGGTGTGGTTGTGCTGAATCAAGCAATACCACATGTGTAAATATAGCATACATGGTCAGGGAGTTACATCAGTAAATGTATGAGGTGTCCTAAATGAAAGAAAATGAAACATTGACATAATGAAGTCTTCAGTCCAAAGCCCATTATCAGTGGTGAGAAGCATGTTGACAAATTCAATGTTACTGCAAAGTAAAGTCACTTGAGGTAATGTTCTGGTCTATAATGTTAATATATTTATGATACATTTAATAAATTATACATTTCATACGATACATTTTATGATACTTCATATGGAAACAAAGATCCAATTGAATCAGGTTGAAATTGAAATAGAACACCTTTATTTCAATCTACTGCGTTCTGAGCCCCCTGCTGTATTCACTGTACACACATGACTGTGTGGCCAGGTTCAGCTCCAACTCGATAGTGAAGTTTGCGGACGACACATGGTGGTGGGGCTGATCTCTGACAATGACGAGAAGGCCTATCGGGAGGTGGTTGATGAACTGGCACGCTGGTGCCGGGATAACAGCCTACTCCTGAACATTGGTAAAACCAAAGAGCTGATCATGGATTTTAGGAGAATACAACAGGGGACACACACACCACTGCGGATAAATGGGGCTATCGTGGACAGGGTGAGCAGTTTCATGTACCTGGGAGTCCACATCACAGAGGACCTGACATGGTCAACACACATAGATTCTGTGCTGAAAAAGGCGAAACAGCGCCTCTAGCACCCGAGACAGTTATGGAAGTTCAGAGTATCGGGGAAGATACTCCACTCCTTCTATTCCGGGGCTGTAGAGAGCATTCTGACTGGAAACATCACTGCCTGGTTTGGAAACACCATGGCAAAGGACAGGAAGGCCCTCCAGAGAGTGGTGCGCTCAGCAGAGCGTACTACGGGTATTGCACTACCACCCCTGCAGGACTTATATAACAGGAGGTGCAAATCCAGAGCCTGCAGAATAATGAAAGACCCCCACCACCCCAACAACAGCCTGTTCAAGCTGCTGCGGTCAGGCAAGCGCCTACGTACACACGCTACAAGCATAGAGAGACTTCGGCTCAGCTTCTTCCCCCAGGCCATCAGAACACCCACTCACAAGTACACATGAGCGCACACACACACACACACACACACACACACACACACACACACACACACACACACGAAAGAACAGATGTGGTTCTTGTATAGTATAGTTTAGATATAGTAAGTAAAACATAATGATGGAGTTAAAATTGTATATTGTATAGTAGTGTACATAGGAACCAGTGCCTTCTCAGGAATTTAGCATGTCTATTTTTATCATGCACATCTTATGACTTACCTGTTTTTTTTTCTATGTCCATTTTATTATTGTATTATTGCACAATCGATGCGGGCATGACCATCCACATTTCACTGTATGCAACACATCACCGTCACTCATCCACATTATCATCAGTGACAAAATGGATCATATTTTGGCAGTCAGGGAAAGAGCAAGAGCAAAACTCAGTGCAAGTCAAGCCCACTGAAAGACATTGGCATTTGCTGGCATCATTGCAGTTTCCATCTTTACAGTACAGGTGGGTGATGTCTCGAACTTCCTTAGGTGCCAGTGCTTTCTGGAACATAACAGGTTCAATGGATCCATCTTCTCTGAGCCTCCACCCTCTACCAACTGGGTTCCAGAGAAGAGGCTTGGCCAGATGGCTGTGACGCCACACTGCTGTTTGGTACAAGGCTCTCAACACATGTTGCTGGAAGGCATCTTCTGTTGGGGGTAGATTTGCAGCTGATGAATCTGTGGTAGATGCTAGTGTGTACCTCAGCTCATCTAGGTTGGTGCAAGGATGTCCATTCTCCATTTTCTTTTGGCCATACAGGAGGAGGGCATACTGTGTCCTTTGAAGAGATTCTCTGTGGCCCTGTATTGGTTATGTAGTTGCTGACAAAGATACATAGAGCAGCCTTGTTTCCACTGATCCTCAGGTATTTCCTGTAGTTAGGAACAGTTGATTGTCCTGTGATAATGTGTTGGTCTGCTGGTTTGGATGGTGCCTCTTCTTTGCCTTTCAAGGTCTTTGATTGAGTGTTGATGGTCATATCTGTCAAACACTAACAACACAGTTGATGCCTTCCTTTCCCATTAACGTTGCGATCCTTTTCCAGACACACTCACCCAGATCATTGTATGTTTGAAAGGGCCACAGAGAATATCTTCAGAGAAC
This sequence comes from Notolepis coatsorum, assembly GCF_963971535.1. NCBI lineage: Eukaryota > Metazoa > Chordata > Actinopteri > Aulopiformes > Paralepididae > Notolepis > Notolepis coatsorum. The sequence continues at coordinate 125,877,696 of NC_140171.1, forward strand.
ACAGTCATCTTGGCAGGTGGCTTTGAAAATGGTGAGGAGGTTAAGATGGTTAGCAAGTCAGGCGTTGACTGCTTGGCAGATCTTTATAGTGACCAGGAGGAAGCTGACACAAGATTGGTGTTTCATGCAATACACCTTGCACAGTCACATTCTCGTCTCATTGTCAAATGTGATGATACAGATGTACTGGTTTTGCTTGTGTACTATTCAAGCAAAGGGATGTTTGGATCCTCAACAGTGTTCATGCACTCTGGACATGGCCCAAAGGAAAGATCCATCGTGGGCTTGAGTTGCACTGAGTTTTGCTCTTGCTCTTTCCCTGACTGCCAAAATATGATCCATTTAGTCACTGATGATAATGTGGATGAGTGACGGTGATGTGTTGCATACAGTGAAATGTGGGTGGTCATGCCCTCATCGATGCTTGTAGCGTGTGTACGTAGGCGCTTGCCTGACCGCAGCAGCTTGAACAGGCTGTTGTTGGGGTGGTGGGGGTCTTTCATTATTCTGCAGGCTCTGGATTTGCACCTCCTGTTATATAAGTCCTGCAGGGGTGGTAGTGCAATACTCGTAGTACACTCTGCTGAGCGCACCACTCTCTGGAGGGCCTTCCTGTCCTGTGCTGTGCTGTTTCCAAACCAGGCAGTGATGTTTCCAGTCAGAATGCTCTCTACAGCCCCGGAATAGAAGGAGTGGAGTATCTTCCCCGATACTCTGAACTTCCTTAACTGTCTCAGGTGATAGAGGCGCTGTTTCGCCTTTTTCAGCACAGAATCTATGTGTTGACCATGTCAGGTCCTCTGTGATGTGGACTCCCAGGTACTTGAAACTGCTCACCCTGTCCCATTTATCCGCAGTGGCGTGTGTGTTCTCCTGCTGTATTCTCCTAAAATCCACGATCAGCTCTTTGGTTTTACCAATGTTCAGGAGTAGGCTATTATCCCGGCACCAGCGTGCCAGTTCATCAACCTCCTCCCGATAGGCCTTCTCGTCATTGTGTGTCGTCCGCAAACTTCACTATGGAGTTGGAGCTGAACCTGGCCACACAATCATGTGTGTACAGTGAATACAGCAGGGGGCTCAGAACGCAGTAGATTGAAATAAAGGTGTTCTATTTCAATTTCAACCTGATTCAATTGGATCTTTGTTTCCATATGAAGTATCATAAAATGTATCGTATGAAATATATAAATTATTAAATGTATCATAAATATATTAACAATATAGACCTCAAGTGACTTTACTTTGCAGTAACATTGAATTTGTCAACATGCTTCTCACCACTGATAATGGGCTTTGGACTGAAGACTTCATTATGTCAATGTTTAATTTTCTTTCATTTAGGACACCTTAGGGCTGGGCGATATGGAAAAAAATCATATCGCGATAACGATATGATAATGTTATCATATTTCTCGATATCGATAATTATCGAAATTGTTATAAGTATTAAAAAATATATATATATATATATTTTTTTATATATAAACAACAGATGTATGTTTATTTTGCAGAAATTCTTTGTCATTGCCGCCATCTTTAGTGTTACATCCCCTCACACTCTCAGGCTGCAGCTGGTTTAAAAGCGAAAGTAAACCGGCTTCTCTGCTGGCTGTGGCTCCAGGGGAGTTGAACAGTTCTGGCTCTGCTAGTTTATTTTTGATCTTTTGGCGCTTTTTTGGTGGACAAACCACCGCACATGTGCACCGTGACTCGTGACTGGAGTCTAGTTCTGCTAGCACACATAGCCTACTGTGTACAGACGGTTTCAAACTGTATTTTAAATTAGAAAGCAAACAAAATAAATGGACAAGAGAAAAATAAATCTCAATTTGGTCAGTATTGTCATTTGGACAAGCAAAGCCATTACTTTAAGTTGCAGAAAGACACGATTTTTTGATTTTTTTTAATTTCGATATTCGATATCGATTATTAAAATATATCGCGATATTTATCGTTATCGTTATATCGCCCAGCCCTAGGACACCTCATACATTTACTGATGTAACTCCCGGACCATCCATGCTATATTTACACATGTGGTATTGCTGGATTCAGCATAACCACACCTTTCCGAAAAAGCCCTCATCTGTGTTTCTATGACAATCCATGGCAGAGCTACTACAAAGTAAATGAGAACATTCTGCATAGATATTCATTTTTTACATTTCCGCTTATTTTAAGTATGTGTACATATAGGTATATATTTCCTACATGCATAAAGATATTCACATCCCAGGGCTGTACACTGCGATGATATCATCGCGAATTGCCCCTTTAATTGGCCGTTGCGATTGGTAAATATTATCTGGGGGCGGGCTTGCGAGTAGTGCTTTCAAGCCTTGGATTCGCATTTCACTCCTAAATTATCCAAGGCGTGTGATGACGCCACTCACGCAAGCTGAGCAGTGAGCACTCAGCAGGTATGATCAGCGGGAACAATCGACTGAGCACTCACTCTGATAGGGCAAAGTGTACCGGTGGAATAAGTCCCCGCGTCGGCAAAATGTCAGGCTGAACTCGCGATGCATCTTGTTGTAGCGTCTTTGCATCATCAAAAACCGATGCATTGATATAATTTCCTCTCATCCACTTGTCAGCAGTGCACTGTGACTGCACACACACACAGCAGATACTATTGCTTCGCTACTACATATAAGGCGAGAGCCGCGTCACAGTTATCAACAAACAGTGGAAGTCGAGGAGACATGAATAGAATTGCTCAACATGCTAACGCTAGTAGCCTCTGGCTAACGCCAGTTAGCCGTTCAGCTAACGCTAAACTAGTGTCTAACTAAAGTGACTCTGCAACACCAGTACCATTAGTGAGGAGGGGGGGGTATATTGAAGACGCTTAACAACAGGGGTTCAAAGATAACTTCACATTTATTGGTTTATTCATTTCTTAATTATATCGCTTCATGCAATCCATCCAGGCTGGCTGCCTCCGTGTTGTTGACATAATGGAGCGGTCGGAAAGTATAGACGACGCATCCTAGTGACCTAGTCTAGTGTGTGACATCATCAACTGTCGACGACAGCTCAGACGGGGATTCTCTCTCTCTCTCTCTCTCTCTCTCTGGAGCTGGTTGCATATAGCGAGCATTTAGACTTGTTGCGTGGTGGCGATGTCTCGCAGATAATACAACTACAAGTATGATTATATAATATGTATATTTTATTAAAAAGAAATTATATAAAATAATTTTTTTCTTTTTTTTTTTAAATCAAAAACAATCGATATAAATAATGGTAAAATTGTTATTTAAAAATTTGCCCCTAAAAAATATTTTTTGCCCCTAAATTTCTCATTTAGGGGCAAGTGTGCCCCTAGTGAAAAAGCTTAGCGTACAGCCCTGCATCCAGGTTTTTCTATTAGGTTAAGCAACTGTCTGACTGCTAGCATGTCAAGTTTGAAAGCTCTTGGAGCTTGTATTATTAATCTACATGAGTTTATATGTCTCAACTCCCATACGGCCAGGCTATATTTGGGTTGTTTTTTCCTTTGGGGGTGTATAACAATATCTATCAATTTAACCATTTTTGCAGTAAAATATTTGTATACAAGAATCCATTTCACATATGGGAGACCTTAGAGATGAGGAAAAACATTGTTGTGTTTTGTTCTACCTCCGGTAGGGGTATCTCAACATTTTGGGGGCATTGTCACTAGGCTATATGTCTTACTGTATCGTCTGTTATATACTCCCTAGTGTCTTGTGGTCCTACTGTATTGACTGACCATCCTGTCTTTTATCATGTTGTATTGTCCTCTGTGTGACTATGTCTATAGTCTTTAATTTTGTAGTTACTGCATAGCACTTTGGTCGGCTCTTTGAGCTTTTACATGGGCTATATGTAACGGTTGTGACATCGGCACCTTAAACGTCGATGCCCAGAGGGAGTTTTGAACCCGGGTCTCCCACGCCACGGGCAACAGCACAGACCGCTATACCAAGAGGTGAATTCACTGCTTTGCAACGTGTCTTTTAAGGGTGAGAGTGAGTTTAACCCATAGCACCGCTGCTCGCCCCAGTCACTTCACAACATCTGAAGTCCTTCGTGACTGCGCTTCGCGGTACCATCCGTTACATATATAAATAAATGACTTGACTCACCATAATTGTACATCTGTCCGCCTGTGACCGAGCTGGGGTAGGCCGTGCTGTACATGGAGTAGTCTACTTGGCCCTGGGCATCGCCCTGAGCAGCGGCCTGAGCCCCTTGGGTCAGCAGCTTCTTCTTCTCGTCTCCATAGCCATAGCTGTAAGGACTCTGTTGGTCAGGAGGAGGGGGCATGGCCTGGTAGCTTCCTCCCGCTGGCGTGTCGGAGGTGGGCGGGGCGGAGTAAGTGCACGCTTCGGGGTAGAAGGTGCCATAGCCGGTGGTGCCGTCTGCCGCGCCGGAGGGGTCTCCTGTATATGCCGTGGCGACGGGGGCAGCTGGGGCTGAATTACTGCCATAGAACTTATCTGAAAGAGATTACAAGACAGTGAGTCTCACTCGTAAAGTGGAGACATAGGTCTTCACTTTTAAGCAGCTTTCCAGAGTAATAAATTGAGAAATCTTTCAGAAGCTATGATCAAAAAAGGGTTTCATGCAATATCCTGTGACCATTTAAGGAAACAGTCTGAAACAAACTAAGATGACATGAAATTGGTTTAAATGCATCACCCAAAACAAATAATTTAGTTTAAGAATTTTCGATTGCCAAACTGACTAAAGTGCTGCATTTAGCGTTTGAGCAGCGCTCCCATGGCCGTGTGGTGTCCTTTGCCTTCACTTGCTTTTCGCTCTCACAGCTCCCACTCTGCATCCTCCTTAGTTAGGGATGGGTACCGAACCGAACCAAATTAAGGGTACAGACCGAATCACGTCGGTACTACCGAGTACCGATTCACGTGAGATCCGCCGGTGCCACATTTCGGTACTGTTAAAAAATCAACATTTCTTTTACCGCGAAACGAAACCTATGAAGTGTGCCGCACGTTCACATCAACACGCACAATACACCCTTACCTAGGATTTGACTTGATTCAACAACAAAGCCGTCGGGGCAATGGCAAGCCGAAAATGGTTACACTTTACAAAGCTAGATGCAGACAACGCTTGCTGCAATATTATATACAGTATACATTAACAAATTGTTGTAAATAAATAATGATAATAAATTATTTTACTTTTTTTTTTTTACAACCGAGGTACTGTTTAGAGACTAAAGTACCGAAAAAAGGTACCGTTGGGTACCGGTATCGATTCACAGGTACCGGTTCAAATGTGAAAGGTACCCAACCCTATTCTTAGTGTGGTACCAACTTTATTCTCGTAGCAAAATCCCTTCCAACCTACTTCCGGGTTGAAACAAATGTGATAAACGAACACTAAATAAAGCTGATATTTGCATTTCCAAACGGTAATGTCAATCTGTCATCGTATGTACAATCAGTTTCCACTGTATTTAGAAACACAAATTGACTGCTTTGATAGAGATGCTGATATTAACTAACTAGATAACTTAACTGGTGAATACCATCTTGACTAGCTAGCTAACATTATATCAAGCTGACAAACTGAAACGATAAATACTGATTATAAATACGGCAGATTGATGTGAAAACCACCTGTTTAAGTTAAGACTAGAGTCGTCCTCAACTAAAAGCACATGTTTAAATTAAGACTTGGCTGTCCTCGACTAAAACCACTGGTTTAAATTAAGACTTGGCTGTCCTCGACTAAAACCACTGGTTTAAATTAAGACTTGGCCTGTCCTCGACTAAAACCACTGGTTTAAATTAAGACTTGGACTGTCCTCAACTAAAACCACTGGTTTAAATTAAGACATGGCTGTCTAAAACCATTCAGACTAAATAACTCATTCAGCATGGTTAAAAGCATAAAAATATAAAAATCTTGGTAGACTAAGACTAAACCGACTATGAGGGGGCAGCCCTAATTAAGACAGTGAAATGTGCGCCAGCTTGTTGTAACAATTTGCCATTGAATTTTCAAACTCAATTCTGCAATAATTTTCAACTGAGGAGTCCAAATTACATGGCTGATGGCAAATTCGAACTAGAATTTATACAGTGGCCATATCCCATAAACGGCACAAATCATCAATGACATGTTTTGATCATGCCCCTAATCTGGTCAAACGGTTCGGCCTACCAACTGTTTTTACACATTTCCAATATCATCTTGATCGGGCAAATAGTTTATAAAACTATTTGTTTTGTGAGAATAGTGCCACCATGAGGTCAAATGACTCAAAATATCACAGGCCTCCTTGCCATTGTAAAAACATTATGTCAAGTTTGGTGCAAATCGGACCATGCAATCACAAGTAACGCATCACTTCCTGTTAACCATGTGTTTTCCCAAATTCTTTTTGGATCTGGCGGTCATTATGCTTTGGGATATCAAGTATCTAAATGACACATTTATAGATGTCATATTCCCCATATTCTACACAGCAAGTTTGGTGAGAATCAGGTGAACAGACTAGGGGGAGTAGGGATTTTTTTTAAGGTCTTCATTAGGTCCTTATGGCAAATGTGTTGTCCATGAGGAGACATATTTCTGGGTATAAGTTTTATGACAAACAAATCAGGAGATACTAATTTAAAAAATGTTAAAGGTTTGGCCGAGAGAAAAGATCATGGGGTCACCAAAAGCAATAGGGTTCTTCCTCTAGGAGTCATGAATATGCACAGAAAATTTGAAAAGATTCGAATGAAAGCATCACACATAGGATCTGCTGCAGTGGTCGTTCAGAGATATAATTAAACGTTTGCTCCCAGAAAGGTAAATTTATGGAGGTGAGGCAACAGCAATGCAGTCAAGTCAGTCAGATTTGAGTCAGTGTCCCTTCAGAATTGCTGCTTGTTTCTTAAAAAAATAAAAAAACACAAAATTACATTTTATCCAAACCATGCTCTCTACAAAAAAGGATCCGATTATGTCATCTGGCAGATGGTACTGGTTACCGAACTGCAAGTTGAACAGGGACAAATTCTGCTTAGTTCCACTGTCAATCAGGTTACTTGAACAGGAACAACTAATTTCATATCCTGACCTGCTGGCGGCAGAGGACTTTGTGAAATGTATGACATTGTGAAATGCAGTGAGGCGACAGGCAAACTGAACATGTTCTATGTGATGTTGTTATGTTGGAAGTTGATGTACGAGTGTAGCAGCAACTCTGGCATTGTTCCAAGACACCCCCCCCCCCCCCCGGGACCCATAAAGACTCATCTTATCTAAGCCTATAAGCAGTGGCCTGATAGAAAGGGAAAGAAGCAGACACTCACGATAACCAGAGCCAGCACCGTTTCCATAGGTGTAGTTTGCTGTTAAAAAAAGTAGAAAACAGAAATTATCAAGTGTGCAGACCCCTAAAAATGTCATCACTCAATAGGAATTACGGTAGGTACAAAATTATGAAAATAATAATTGACCCATCTAAAACACTGCCCTCATTGTTGACCCTCCTAGCAAGAAATATTGAAGCAACAGGGAGGCAACAGTTGTGATTGGAGGATCAAGAAAAGAGGGCAGGGTTTGAGATGAGTCAATTGTAGGCTCAAGTTCTGCTTGATTAAGAAAAGCAATTTAAAGTCAAGTTCCTTACCCTTATTATAGGTGTTTCCTGTGGTGTTGGGTTTGCCCTGCCCCCTGCCCCGCCCTCGACCACGACCCCATTGCTGAGATGCAGGGTCGGATGGGATGCCACGGATAGTACCAAACCCTGGTATATGCTAATAGGGAAGGTATGCAGATTAACTGTCTAGTCACACATTTAATTAGCTGCAACATCATCCCAGGTAGCACATATCTGGGCCATAGATAATGTTATACAATTTCCCTGTGTAGTTTTGTTAAATTGAATTTGTTCACATTTGATTTGTTTTAATATTAGATTTTTTTTGTATTCTATATATTTCTGGACTTTTTCTGTATTTTCACCCATCCCAATTTAGTCATTATGCCAATTCCCTTCCTGCGCGTATTGCCCCACTGTCGACCTGGGGAGGGTGTAGAACTACCACATGCCTCCTCGGATACATGTGGAGTCGCCAGCCGCTTCTTTTCACCTGACAGAGAGGAGTTTCGTTGGGGGAACATAACGCGTGCAGAGGTTCACGCCATTTCCCCCAGATCCACTCCCTGCTGAACAGGTGCCCAGACCGACCAGTAGGAGTCTAGGAGTCGTAGTTTCGACCAGGACACATACCCCACCAGCTTTCCAACCGCTAACACTGCCAATTGTGTTAGTAGGGATGACTAACCAAGCCGGAGGTAACGCTGACAGCTGGATTCGATCCCAGAGTCTCTGCGGTGGTAGGAGAGTGCTTAGTGCACTGCACAAGCAAACTGGGAGGATGTTGCGGCTAACAATTAATTTGATTAATCATTATTCATTTGTATTAATGATAAACTCTACAGCACTTAACTTGAAGAAATGCTTACAATAAAAAATGCATAAAAATACAAGTCTTAAAACAAAATATTAAAAAGTAGGCAAAGTCAAAAACACTACAATAAAAACAAGTGTGAAAGTATGTTTTAACTAAGATGTGATATAAAAGATTATACTGAATTAGCTACCCTGAATTGAGGGTAAAATTTGCCTAAAGTCAATCTGTGACAAAATACTGGAGGGCCGAGACATTTAGTATCGAGCAAACCGTTCAATGTTGCATTTTTAATTAAAAAATGTTTACTTAAATTTGTATTTGCAGTTTTTCGAAACAGTACATTTCGACATACAAAATTATAAAGACATAATATCAATTTTTTTTAAATTAAAACAAATAAAAGATTGACAAAAATGTGAAAAGAAAAAAGGGTGACATGGGTTCTTCGGTCCATTCTATTTTTACATTGTTTATTTACATTTCAATTTCTTTTCTTGTTTCCTTTTCATTATTCTGTGATGTTGTTTCTTCCTATATTCCTCCCACTTTTCCCATTTTGACTCAAATTTCTCCTCTTGTAACCTCAGCATTATTCTCTCCATTTCCTGTATCCCCTCTATTATCTCTATCCATTGTTCCTTCGTCGGTGCTTCTACCCTGTACCACAAGTTTAGTCAAAGCTTTCTTGGCTGCTACTAATAGTATCTTAATCAGATACTTGTCTTCTCCCTGAATTTCTTTCTGTGTTAAGTTCCCTAGGTATAGTACTTGACCTGTCTGGGGTATTTCATATCCTATTTCATTTATTATCCCTCCTATCTCCTCCCAGTAGTTTCTTATTTTCGGACATTCCCAGAATATGTGTGTGTGGTTCGCTACTTCTTGCCCACATTTTCTCCAACATGGCTTTTGTGTTGGCATGTAATTGCCCTGTATTTCTAGTTTTCCATCAATTGTCTCGTCCTGACCCTTCTTTAATTCTTCCCTGAGTCTGTCAATATTGTTCTGGATGTTGTGCGTGTTAGATTGGATGCTAGTCTGTATGCTAGCTTGTAGCTCCTCTACCCAAGTGGGCACCTCTGCTCTGTCGCCTTGCGCCATGCTAGCCTGATTTTCCTGCGTCACCTCCTCGTGTCGATAACTTTCCTCCGGTGTTTGTATCTCTTCTGGGGTCGCTTTTCTTTAGCATTCATCCTTCCTTTTCTCTTATATCATTGAATTGTCACTTTTTATTTTGTTTTAGATATTTTAACTTCCTTTTTCGTTGTTCTTTGACCGGGAGCTCTTAACAATGGCCGTCTACCCGAACATCTCAAACCGGAAGTCCAATGTTGCATTTCTATCAAGCAACAGTGCCCAACAGTGTGCAGAGTGCCCAAGCATGAATGAAGCCTTACCATGTCAGTGTAAGTGACCTTTTTCTTTAAGGGGTCTCTGTGGGGGCGTGGCCGAGCATCTGCAGCATCCGCAGCATCAGGCTCCGGGAACAGCTTCTCTAGAGCGGCCAGGGCAGCGAACGCCTTGGCTTCCTTCTTATTAGAGCCTCTCCCCCTGAACTTCTGCCCATCAATTTTCACCTAAAAGATGGGGGCAGGAAACTATTACTACTTATCACTGTTAACCATGTACTTTGAAACCAATAGTCTGACATTTCACTTTGTCAAAGCAAGGGAGCCATTATTAGTGTAGCGTAATGGGAGAGAGGACTCGTGTGTGGGATCGTTGACTCACCTCCATGATGAAGCACTTCTCATGAGAACCGCCGGACTCATCAGACAGCTCGTACTTGAGGCTGCGGCGGATCTCGTTCAGCTCCATCACAGGGTTCTTCCCATTCTTGGTCAAGATGGGGCCCTGGCCACTCTATTCATAGGAAGACAAAGGGTAGCTGTTAAATCCACTTGGCATTAACTCCCCAATTCCAAGAGCCTAACATCAGTTCCCAGCAGGGTTTTAGCTGCAGATAGTATAAGTTAGTCTAACAGTTCGTGATAAACTGCAACCAGTATTCCCTCATGTCTACTGCTTTTTGCTGCCTGGATATGTGCTTTCATCTGAGCACTGTATCAATTATCTTTATGCAATTTATTATTATGCAAGATTCAATTGGATGTAGTGGTTATTTGGGTTGGCCTAGAAACTTTCAGAATTACATAGTGAAAGATTGTCCCTAAGATGCCACACAGGTCTCGTGAGAATCGGGTGGACAACCTAGGGGAAAAGTTAAAGCAAAACAGCACAGATGGTAGACATAGGTGGCCCTACTGGCAAATAATAGCTGTACGTTTGTACAAAACGTGAATTTATTTAATTTGAATGGTAATAAGACGGAGTGAGGTCATGGTATTTGGTGGCCCCTCTGTGACCTCACTACTAGATCTGGGTTCGCTGGCACAACATGTCAAACCGATAGTGAAGAACCTAGGTGTACAAATTTACCCGGACCTTAAATTTGACAGCCAGATCAAGGCTGTGGTAAATCAAGCTTCTTCCAGTTGAGGAAGCTGGCTACAGGCGCAGCATTTTGAAGCAGTAATCCACGCATTTGTGACTACTAGGCTGGATTACTGCAATGCACTTTATATAGGGGTGAGTGGATCCTCGGTTGCTCGCCTTCAGATGGTGTAGAACGCCGCTGTGCGTCTTTTAACTGGCACTCGTAAATATGAGCACATCTCATAACAATGAAGTAAGATTTTGATTATTTGAAATATGGCCTGTGTAGACTAAACTATGCACATAATTATGTCAGTCTACAAGGTCCGAATTCTACATGGTCCGGCAATGTAGATCTTGTAGACTCCACTACAGACCAATTATCAGTGAATGTTCATGCATTTTTAAGAAGGGCTACTTCCACAAAAAAACAAAGAACTCACCAAAACATCTCAGTAGCACCTTATCTAAATGTTCTATTTCATATATGGAGATTCATATTTATTTATGTATTGCATGCATTTCTACATTTTATTTCCTATTTTGTTTATTCATCCCAGTATCTTTCTTTCTTATGTGTGGAATTCTACAAGGCATCTACATTCACATTTAGCTGACGCTTTTATCCAAAGCGACTTACAAGTTCTGTACGACAGGTCATCAGGAAGGATACAACTCTATCAGCTGAGTAACAATATTCATCAAAGTGTTGCGTGTTACAGTGTAGGTTAGTTTATTAGGACAAGTGCATGACAGTAAGGTTAGTTAGGGTTAGATTTTTTTAATTTAATTTAATTTCAGATAATGGTTGAAGAAGTGCGTCTTTAGTCGATGGCGAAAGATTGGACGGGATTCGGCTGTCCTAACTGGGGTGGGTAGTTCATTCCACCATTGTGCTTGTGCCATCGAACGAAGCTTCGAAGCTTCGAAGTATTTAAGACAGCCCTAATCGTCTCCCGGATGGTATTGCACATCATTGGATTGGATGGGACTGTGCAGCAAAAAAATTTGTCCGGTCCAGGTTTTACTTCTCGGGATGCAGCTGGATACTATTGCATTGACTGTGGGGACTGGGAGCAGCGTGGATCTATGTGTTTTTGGATATAACGTTGGATCAATAAATGCGATCAATATTTGGAATGGCGATCAGGAATTGGATTAATCGTTTTGCATGACATCAGATGTGAGGTAAGGCCTTTATGTTACGAGTCTTGGGGTAATCAGATGTTCCTATCACCGCCATCGGAGCGTGTGCGTGTGTGAGGTTCGCGCCGACCAAAGTACGGAGAACCGATTTTTCATACCCCACTTCTCTTCGTGCATAAGTACACATATAATAGCGATAATCTAGCATTTATTTGAAAACTATTCATAAATCAAGCGACAAATGGCACGATTTCTAAGGAAATACATTTAAGCTCGATTTGCTGAAGTTTATTGAGATGAGACAGAACACTCTAGAAATATATTGATATTCATCACGGTATAAAATGGAAATGTATGTATGAAAAAATGATCTGTTTCGTGCATGTTGACTGGCAGCAACTCATTGACGACCACTGTGTTATTTAGATCTATTGCTATTATATTTGATATGTTTTAAGTAGGGATGTCCGATATTATCGGCCAACCGATATTATCGGCCGATATCGGCATTAAAATGCGATTTCTATAACCTTTATTTACCCAGGCAAGCAAGTAAGAACAAATTCTGATTTTATTTATTGTCAAAAGTATGCATAGTTGGGTTAATTCCACAACAAGAGATATGTAATGTTAATTACCTGAAATTATTCAATTTTTTGGGGGGGAAACCCTGCATATATCGGTTGATATCGGTATCGGAAATTAAGAGTTGGACAATATCGGTATAGGTAAAAAAGCCAATATCGAGCATCCCTAGTTTTAAGTACTCGCAAATAAGTCCTATTCTCCATTGGATACAGCGTTGGCCCAGAAGGGCCATCAGCAGAGGGCGCCGTTGGCCCTGAATGAGTAAATTACCTTGCCCCACCCTACCTCTCTGAGCTGTTGCAGTTCTATGCACCTTCCCGCTCGCTCAGGTCAGCTGACCAGCTGCTCCTTGTAGTGCCTAAAACTAGGCGTAAGCTCAGGGGGGTCCGTGCTTTCTCCGTTGTCGCCCCTAAAATGTGGAACGAGCTGCCGCTGCAGATTAGGCAGGCCTCACTGTCCCATTTTAAAAGCCTCCTCAAGACCCACCTTTTCTCTCTGGCTTTCGACACTATGTAGCTTGTTGATTTTATGATCTTATTGTTTTATTGTGTTATTGTTGTATCGTTTTGTTACTGTGTCCTTTGCTTTTAAATACTTTTAAGTACTCTTATCTATTTACATTTTTATTTATTTTCTTCTTTTTTTCCCCACTCTTGTTCTTTTGTCTATTTTTTAGTGCTGCTTATAGTTTTTTTTAATATGCTCCCTCTGTACAGCACTTTGTGCCCCTGTGGCTGTTAAAGCGCTTTATAAATAAAGTTGGATTGGATTGGAAAACCTCAGTCAGTCGGATGAGTATGGCTTTTCGAAGTTTGACATTTGATTATAGCGCCACTAGGCCGATTGTGGTGATATTTGTTGTGATGCATTGGCTCACCAATATCTAAATGCAAATTTAGATCTCATTGCAAAAACTTTTTTGGTACAGACTGACATATTTACGGTATATATATTTCAATATATATAATTGATTTACTAGCTGCTTAGTCAAAGCAAAATAATGCAGTTTTAGCATGCTGCGAGATGATACATTATAGATACTGATATTGGTGTGGAAAATGCTTCCACAATGAAAAGTTATAAATTCAAACATTTCTAAAGTTACTCAGCAGTGGTTCTCAAACCTTTCCCTTCCCCCTTTGACCATGGTAAGGTTTTGGAGCCCCATCCCTAATTCACCTCCACTTCCAATACCCTGTTTAATAACATTGCATATCCTTGTAAAATGACGACAAATGCTGCTTTAGTTCATAAACGTTTAATAAAAACAACAGAACAGATTTCTCATTCCAGTGCTCATTAATTTGGGTCGGTAACAGAACTACAATATAGTAGGGCTGAGTATTACTACTGATTTCCTGAATCAATTCGATTTGATTCAATATTGATTTGGTTAGGGATATTTCAGTTACAATACCAATTTTGCTTGGATATGAAAAGAGATTCTAAGAACTAATGCTGTAAATTGTACAAGGAACACTCTAACCTGGTGAAGGAAATCGATTTTTTGCATTTGGTTTATAACCTATATAGATATTAGTTTTAACTTGCTGAGACAGACATCTACTCGGTTCCACTTCACTTAGGCTTTATATTAAAGGGCCTTTAAAGCTGAGCGAAATGAATGAAATGTATGGTTTATAACCTAGATCTATAGATCTTAAATGAGGAGGACAGCTTCCATGTCAGGGCTCTACGCTAACCTTTTTCCCAAGGAGCACCTACCGGTAAATGAAAAAATTTAGGAGCACACAAAGAAATTTAGGAGCACACAAAAATATTTAGGAGCACAGTGAAAATATTTCAAGTAACAGTTTTTTTTCTTTCTAAAATAAATGTATATTTGTACTGTGCGTGCATGTGCAAACGGGACACACATCTGTGCAATAGCACATACCACCAAAGTCACTGGCCCACTGTGTGCGTGTGTGTATCTGCGTGTGCAAACGGGAATGGGACACAGACATTTGAACTATTAAGTGATTAATGCCTACTGTGGCAAAGTTGTAGCCAACAACTAGGCCTAATAAAAAAGGCAGTGACATTGAACAAAAAGGAGACACTGGCATTACCACCAGGGCCATCAGTAGAGGGGACTGTAAGGTGCCTTTTCGGTATACTACCTTTGCTAAAACTGTGTTCTCTGTTAAAGGTGGTAACTACTGGAATAACCTACCAGTTGTGATTAGAGAGTGCCCCACATACTCCATGTTCAAGACCCATCTTAAACTGCATCTCAAGGCAAACCAGAACTGTGATCATTTTTAATCTGATTTAGTTTATGTAACTTGTTTCTTGTTTTAATAGTTGTTTTTATCATTGATTGTCACAATGCTTTTACCCTAAGCAGGCTATTTATTTATTGAAAGAGTTTTGCTGTCTCCTGTTTAAGGACTACGGGTGTAAATTAGCTCTTGCTACAACCCTGCATGTTTACATTTTGTATTTTGTATTTTGTACTTGATGTTCATTAACATGTGCTGTCCCTATCAAATAAACTATCAAATCAAACTACTGCTACAAAAGTAACAGTTGCTCTTCTAGAAAAAGAATCCTTTCAGGGTTGCCTATTGAAATACTGTACACCTCCAGTACAGAAACATTGTTTATGAGTTTGCGTGTCAGGTAGACCATTGATTGACAGTTGATTCTGCCAATTACGTCACACCGCTTTCACCCACCTCTGCTGTTGATAACGCTAGCCAAGTTAGCACACACACATACACACGCACAGTGGGCCAGTGACTTTGGTGTAGGGGTGTAACAATGCATCGCAATGCATCGATCCTGAGGGGAAAATTCAACTGCATCGATTTGAAAATGTTAGAATCGATTATCGCAATTTTAATGTGTACACAGTGTTATGTTATTCTCATGTCCATTACAGCCAATACAACGACATACGCTACTGCATCAACGCTATGATTAACAAAGCAAGGCATTCGTTTTGTTGCATTAACGTTATATTACTATTGCTATCGATAAATCTAGGTGTTCTAAAATCTATTGCTATTGGTAAGACTAGAATAAGTTACATTAATTTAATGTTACTGTCTCGGAAAACTCTCGCATAGCGCAATGGTGGACTTTCCGGAAGTAAAAAAGCAAATGAAAGCTTCCGTTTGGTAATTTCCTTTCGTTCCCTTGAAACCAGTCACATCACTCTACTGTGATTGGACCGTTGGCTTGAGTGCAATGTGGGACTTGTAGTTTTTGAACGATTAGCAGCGGAGAGAAAAAAGCACAACTGAGGTTGTAATCTTCACTTGCAGTGTGCGAGTAATTGATTTTTCCGGTTCGCACACATATTCTTAGGGGCAAATGAGAGTAAAATGGTCGCACTGTAGAGCCCTGCATTAACTTTTTGACTCACCGGCCAGTGGCGGGTAGATGGGAAAATTCTACCCGCCAAGCATATTTCTTACCGACCAAAAAAAAACGCATTTTTGTGTCACATATATATATACATTTTTTTCAGTACATTTCAAGTAGATAAGCTATTACTATTACGTTGAAGAATACACACTTAAGGAGGCCAGAGTTAAATTTGTACTCTCTCTCAAGTCTAAACTTCACAACACACAATCTAAAACCCCTCCCTACCTCCCTCTCCCAAACCGTTCCTACAATTTCTTTTTTATGTTGCATGATCATGTACATTTATTTTGTATAATTTTTTTAACATTTAAATATCAACATTATCTGGCAATCCTCAGTAAATACTATCAAACTCATGTCATCTGGTATTTTCCACGCGTGCACACACACACAGAAAGGGCTCCTTAATTGAACAAGTAGAGAGAGGGGTGGAGAGAGCCCCGCTCAGCTGTTTTCTGTCTGAACAGGATTGGCTAGTTTAGCTTAGCTAGCGGCTAACGTTATTTACCCCAACGGAAATGAATGACTAGGATGCCAAGCTTGTTAGAAGCATTGGAATTTACACTGCACATAGAAACTGCATGGGAAAAAAAGCTGGGACTGATTTAGTTCGCAAAATGCGACCAAAGCACTCTGGAGCTATGCTTTATGTCTTCACACACAGACGTTTGTCACGTTTCACAAGCTGTTGTTGGGCGTATACGTAGCTACCTTGGGCTACTTCTGATTGGTGAGCAATGAGAGCACAGCACTTCTGATTGGTAAGCATGACTGGCACGCAAGAAAAAAACTTGAATCAAACTCGCTGTATAACGTATCCCAAATCGCAGGCTTTGCGATTTGCTAAAAGGAGACTGTCGTAAGATCAAAACACACCGCAGTTTTAATTATTTTACATGACTATTTTCATTTTGTTACCCGCCATGTGGCGAACAGACCTCTCAGTGTCACTCGCCAAACCGAAAATCTGCCGCCAATGGCGGGCTCCCATTTCGTGCCCCGAGTAGAGGTAACCAACACAACGCAGAGACTTCACAGAACGACAGAGAGATTAAAGGCTTGGTGAATTATTAAAGATATTAATGTTTACATTAAGAATTGACCACAATATATGTATATAAAATGCATAACCAAGGCTATGTATAATAAAATGTATAACCAAGGCTTGCAGTCCATCACATGATACATGCTTGTTTTGTTTCAAAGATGACAAAAAAAACTAGGTCAGCCGCCAGGTTATTTACATAGGGCATTTTAATTGTATTTGTTTACTCAATCTTAGTACTGCTCCTCTTGGCTGCTTGTTATTTTGACGATACTAGAACTTAAAAAAGGGATATTTAACTTTAGTAGAAAGTGAAATCATATAAAATCATCTATAAATAAGCTAGTGACCACTGTGGTCACCCCCATTCCTCCCAGGTGTCCGACTCTTCATTCACTTCTATTCATTTTGGGGACCTAGTCTAAATATAATACTTCTGAATTATAAACAAACTACTGCTGTGTGGATTTCAATAAAACAGACAATTGAGTCAAGGGTATGCATTTGTTTTGGCATTTGATGTGTCTATACTAGGGGTGTAACGGTACAGAAGCCACGGTTCAGTACGTACCTTGGTTTTGGGGTCACGGTTCGGTACAACAGGGAAAAAAATATTTATAATGATTATTATAAATATTTTATTTGTATCCACTTTTTCTCATCTTTTTCTATTTTTCTCCCATCCCAATTCCACTGTGGCCATTTCCCCCTCCCCTGTCTTGAACGTTGCTCGTATATGCCCCCCACTGGCCAGTTGTAGGGAGGATAGAAGCCTTGCATCACGTGTCCCCTCCGATACACGAGGAGGCAGCCTGTCACATCTTTTCACCTCCTGCCAGCGCGGACTATCATTGGCGAGGTGCAACGTGTGGGAGGCTCACACTACCCCCACCATTTCCTGTCTCTGCTGTGCAGGCGTCCCCAACCAACCTGTAGGAGTCGCTGTCCACAACGTCCAGATTACCACCCATCGACTTCCACCCGCTAACTCTGCCAATTGAGTTAGTATGACGGCTGGCCCAAGCCGGAGGCAACGCCGACAGCCGGAGTCGAACCCGGTGTCTCTTGCGTTGGTGACGAGTGCAATGTCCGCTGCGCCACCCAGCCGCCTGATTATTATATATTTATAATTATTATTAAATACAATTATTTTTTATTAAGTTATACTTAGTTCCACCTAGGCTTGCTGCGGTAGTCAGTGATACCGGTGTCATTCTGTGTTCAGTAATCCACTATAAAGTAGTAAATTAACTGCTTCTGCGCCAAGAACGAGTTTACTCGTTTTTATGATCGTTATTTCCTTTATTCGCTATTGCCATTCATAATTCATCCAGCAAGGCTCTGGAAGACTCTGGACTCTGTCTGATATTGCAACGGCTCAATACCGCATTTTTTTTTACCTGCAAAATCAACTCTGCCTCTCTTTGTTAACTACAACAAGCAATGCCGTTTGTTATTTACTAACTAAATAACTACCAACTAACGTGAAGGAATTATCCAACCACTGCTCCCCAGAACTGGAATATATAACCATCAAGTGTCGTCCTTTCTTCCTCCCGAGGGAGTTAACGGCGATCGTCCTGGTCGGAGTGTATATTCCACCGCAAGCCAGCAACAAGGTTGCGCTCTCCAGACTACACGACGAGGTAAATAGAATCCAAGTGGCGAATGTTAACGCCGCCATTTTAGTTCTGGGAGATTTCAATAGCGCCAATCTGAGAAAGGTATTGCCTGACTACAGCCCCCTCAGCATCGACGGGGCACCGGTTGAGAGAGTCAACAGCTTCAAGTACCTCGGAGCCCACATATCCGAGGACTTGAAATGGACCATACACATTAACAGTGTGGTGAAGAAGGCACGACAACGCCTCTACTTCCTCAGGCGCCTAAGGAAGTTCCAAGTCAGCCAGAAGATCCTTAAGAACTTCTACTCATGTACAATAGAGAGCATCTTGACCGGCAACATCACCTCCTGGTTTGGGAATAGCACTGCAAAAGACCAAAGCAGACTACAAAGAGTGACACGTTCAGCCGAACGCACAATTGGAGGGGGGCTCCCCACCCTCCAGAACATTTACAACAAGCGTTGCAAGGGGAAGGCTAAGAGAATTATTAAGGACTCGAGCCACCCGAACAACTGCCTCTTTGAACTGCTGCCGTCAGGCAAGCGACACAGGAGTCTCAAGGCGAGCACAGAAAGACTCAGAAGTAGCTTCTATCCCCAGGCCATCAGGCTGCTAAACGAACAATGAATGAACACTACACAACAACAACCACCAAACACACATAGCACACACATCCACACGCACACACTCACTTTAAACAAACACACTGTAGCACCCACTACACACACTTTATAGCACACACCCACTTTAAACAAACACACTGTAGCACCCACTCCCCACACTTTATATTTATGGATGAAGGATTGCACTACAACTCGTACACCTTACTGTAAATTGTACCTAAAATTGTACCTCATCCCATTTCTGCTTTGCACTAGATAGTACTGTACATTAGTACACTGCATAGTATTGTGTATTGTATATTATATGGTAACTCAGAACATTGTACATATGTCTATACCGAACAACTGTGACCTCATTCTTCTTCTAAATTCATGCTATATTATGTTATTATGTTATTTGATACTATCTTGTCTAGCACAGTCTCTGGAGCGTAACAGTAAGAAGCATTTTGTATGAAAGTATTCTGTACTTCTGTATGACAACTATTAAAGAACTTGAACTTGAACTTGACTTCTATCAGCATGTGACTTGCAACACCAGAGGCGGTAACATCCTAGATCACTGTTACACGCAATTTAAAGGTGGCTACAAGGCTCATTCTGATAGTGGCTTTGGTAAGTCAGATCACGCATCCATTTTTCTTTCACCAAAGTACAGACAGAGAATTAAAAGTACTCCCGTAGTCTCGCGAGAGGTGCAGAAATGGGATGTGACGTCAGAGGAGACGATCCGGTCAGTGTTTCACCACACAGACTGGATTGTGTTCCGCGACACAGATAACATTAATGCCTACACGGAGACAGTGCTGGACTATGTTTGTACTAGGGTGAAAGAAACAATCCCCACTACCAAAATGAAAGTTTACCCAAATCAAAAACCCTGGGTAGACAAATCCGTCCGTGAAGCTCTGAGAGAGCGCACCAAAGCATACAACGACGGCCTAGAGGCAGGCAACATGAATGACCACAAGGTGGCGCGATACAACGTAAGGAGGACAGTGTCAGAGGCCAAACGACGCTACAGGGATAAAATTGAACTCCAGTTTGAACAAGCTGACTCTAGAGCTATGTGGCAGGGGCTCAAAACGATGACAGACTACAAAGGCGCCTCCCTCAAACTGAACAGTGACATCTCCTTAGCAAATGACCTCAATACCTTCTATGCGAGGTTTGATGCTGGTAATAACAACACCAGCTCACAAGCCTCGGCAATGGGGGGGGGGGGTCGGCTGCTGATGGAGGCGCAGTGTTCAGGGTAACAGAGCATGAGGTGAGGCGGACCTTTAAAAAAGTGAATATCAGGAAGGCAGCAGGTCCAGACGGCATCCCCGGCCGCGTCCTAAAAGTCTGTGCCGACCAACTGGCCCCAGTATTCACTGACATATTTAACCTGTCCTTAGAACAGGCTGTCATCCCCACCTGCCTGAAGAAGTCCACTATTATCCCTGTACCCAAAAAATCCAAGCCTGCTTGCCTCAACGACTACCGCCCTGTAGCTCTCACCTCCATAGCCATGAAGTGCTTCGAGAAGCTAGTAAAGGGCTACATCTGCTCCTCCCTCCCCATCAACATGGACCCCCTGCAATTTGCATACCGCCCCAACAGGTCCACGGAGGACGCCATATCCCATGTGCTGCACACAGCAGCATCACACCTGGACAAGAGGCAGGGGAACTATGTGAGAATGCTATTCATCGACTACAGCTCGGCATTCAATACCATAGTCCCCTCCATACTCATAGCCAAGCTCAGGGACCTGGGCTTGGGCTATGACCTCTGCCAGTGGGTCTTGAACTTCCTGACTGGCAGACCCCAGGTGGTGAGAGCAGGCAACTGCACCTCCTCATCCATCACCCTCAACATAGGGGCCCCCCAGGGCTGTGTTCTGAGTCCCCTCCTCTACTCCCTGTACACACACGACTGTGTGGCTCAGCGGAGTAGCAATACAATCGTCAAATTTGCTGACGACACAGTGGTGGTGGGCCTGATCTCTGCCAACGACGAGAGGGCCTACCTGGAAGAGGTCAAGGTCCTGGCGGGATGGTGCCAGGAAAACAGCCTCTCCCTGAACGTCAGCAAAACAAAGGAGATGATTGTGGACTTCAGGAGGTCGGGGGTCAAGGACTACAGCCCCCTCAGCATCGACGGGGCACCGGTTGAGAGAGTCAACAGCTTTAAGTACCTCGGAGCCTACATATCCGAGGACTTGACATGGACCACACACATTAACAGTGTTGTGAAGAAGGCACGACAACGCCTCTACTTCCTCAGGCGCCTAAGGAAGTTCCAAGTCAGCCAGAAGATCCTTAAGAACTTCTACTCATGTACAATAGAGAGCATCTTGACCGGCAACATCACCTCCTGGTTTGGGAATAGCACTGCACAAGACCAAAGCAGACTACAAAGAGTGACACGTTCAGCCGAACGCACAATTGGAGGGGGGCTCCCCACCCTCCAGAACATTTACTACAAGCGTTGCAAGGGCAAGGCTAAGAGAATCATTAAAGACTCCAGTCACCCGAACAACTGCCTCTTTGAACTGCTGCGGTCAGGCAGGCGATACAGGAGTCTCAAGGCGAGCACAGAAAGACTCAGAAGAAGCTTCTATCCCCAGGCCATCAGGCTGCTAAACGAACAATGAATGAACACTACACAACAACAACCACCAAATGCACATAGCACACACATCCACACGCACACACTCACTTTAAACAAACACACTGTAGCACCCACTCCACACACTTATAGCACACACCCACTTTAAACAAACACACTGTAGCACCCACTCCCCACACTTTATATTTATGGATGAAGGATTGCACTACAACTCGTACACCTTACTGTAAATTGTACCTAAAATTGTACCTCATCCCATTTCTGCTTTGCACTAGATAGTACTGTACATTAGTACACTGCATAGTATTGTGTATTGTATATTATATGGTAACTCAGAACATTGTACATATGTCTATACCGAACACTGTGATCTCATTTTCTTCTTCTAAATTCATGCTATATTATGTTATTATGTTATTTGATACTATCTTGTCTAGCACAGTCTCTGGAGCGTAACAGTAAGAAGCATTTTGTATGAAAGTATTCTGTACTTCTGTATGACAACTATTAAAGAACTTGAACTTAAGATGAGGTCGACTCTGCACTGACAGATTTGTGTTCATTGTGCTGCTTTTATAAAGCCTCAAATGACGGCTTACAATATTTCATGAAAGCAAAGTGTTTCGTTTGTCTAACATTTTAAAAGGTTTAAACTTTACAGCACTGACAATTCTCTATAGTCCCGACCTATATAAAAACATGTCTTAATAAAAAAAATTGTCGAATTCTGTCTTTGTCTCTATTAACTAAATATAAATATTTATATAATTGTTTGCTTTATAGACGAAGGTTGCAACATAATTAAGTAATGTAATGTTGTTGGCTGTGTAACGGAGAGCAGCCGCCCAGGCACTCATTATTCATTTAATTAATTAATCCAATCCACTTTATTTATAGAGCACATTTAAAAACAACAAAGGTGACCAAAGTGCTGTACAAGTCCCACAACATTAACACATTCGGTGCAGTTCACGTAGAACTACGTTTCTGTCGCCTGACGGTTGAGTGCCGGAAACGTAGAACTACGTTTTTCTCACAGTATTTATTTTAATCGCTATTGCCATTCATAATTCAGCGGGGCACCTTGTGCACTGTTCTGAATGTGTCTGAGCTAGCAGACGGTCTTATACCGCCCTCTAACGCCTTCGGCCGCTATCGCACTCCATTAGAAACTGTGTAGTTTATTTTCTCTACCGAGCTACGGCGTGGGGGCGGGTCCTAAACACTCCGGCAAAACACGCGCTTGTAGGGATGGCTTGGACAACTGACCCCGCCGACGGTTCATGTGCAATGCCCAATAACGTCGGAGACAGGATCGCTGTGGATAACTGGAATGGCGATCAGATTATTGGATTATCTTTTTTGCATTACATCAGAGACCAGGTAAGGACTCTATATATAAAATCTTGCGTTGATCCGATATTTTTTTCTACCGCGATTGAAGCTATCTGTGTTTTATGTGTGTGGCTTTTTACCGTTGGGTGCAGGAGGGGAGGGGGGGAGCTCCCCGCTCCAGGGCACATTTCATGTATGCACGAGGAAGGATAATAATGATAATCTAGCGTTGATTTCAGGAAGATTCGATAATCAGGCGAAATAGGACAACATGTTTATTGAATTACACAAAAACGCTGTTTTCGCGTCTTTTTCCTGGAATTACTCAGAAGCACCCAAACTATATTCATATTCAAAATGATATAAAATGGAAATGTACGGATGAAAAAATAATCAGTTTTTTGCACGTTGACTGGAAGCAACTCACTGACAATCGACGTCGCTTATTCAATTTCACTTTGAATCCCGTGATTGGGCAGGACCGGGAGTAAAAGGCAACGGGAGCAGAAGGGAGTGGGAACTATGACAACAAAATCAACGGGATTTGGACGAGAGTGATACATCGGTGCTTCAGTAATGTAAATGTTTGGTGGTTTTATATTTAACTAAGGCAGACATCAGGGCTGTACAGCGTGCTATGAAAAAATCGGTCTGTGCGATGAATGAATTTACTGCACTAGCACCCTAGCGATAGGCATTCGGTTCATATCGATACTCTTATTTTGAAAATCCTGTGGCAAGTCTCATTTCCTCCCAAGCGCAGCTCCGGCAGCCCAACAACAACAGCGTGCTATGTTATGTTAGAGTGCGCATTTTGCGACCAGGAAATAAGTCCCAGCCTGTTTTTCCCTGCAACGCTTCCAATGCATCTTACATGCTTTGCATCCTCACCAAAACTAACTAGTTAGCTGCTACCGGTAACTAAACTAAACTAAACTGGCTCAGAAACAGAGAAAACAGTGAGGAAAGGGAGGGGGCGGGGGAGCCTCAGCCTCTCTCGGTCCCTCTCTCTACGTCAATGATTTTAAGTAGGTGAGGTCAAAGGAGTTTGATACTGAGGATGGCCAGATAATGTTGATATTTAAACATAACAAATATAATACATAATAAATGTATACATGATCATGCAACATAAAAAATTAGGAACTGTTTGGGAGAGGGAGGTTTTAGGTTGTGTTGAGTTCCAAAAAATGTAACTTAGTTATTTCAAGTTTAAAGCTCAATATATCAAAACGTGGCACTTTACAGTGAACATGAGGTCTATTTGTATTAAAAACAATATTGTTTTTCATTTAAATGTCTGTAAGAGCAAAATAAAAAAAAAAAAAATTATATTTTCGTTACCTTTTTTGAGTTGATCTAAATGTTACTGATTGTGTTAAATGGGCTCATCATCTCATATCGATTGCAGGCACCTGCATCGTATCGTATCGTGGCAGACTTTGTGATATCGGCAAATATCGTATCGTTGTCCAAATAATCGATATCGTATCGTATCGTGATGAAACTGGCGATTGCCACCCCTAGTAGAGTCCATACATCCAACACCAAATCCCATAATTCCTTACACGTAACGTGTCTGGCTGTGTGACGTCAACTTGTCAGCATGAAAATGACAGCCAAACATGGCACTGCAACTAAATAACACAAATACAATAGGCACATTTGTGACTGTTACAAATACACGTTTTATACTTGTGCTACAAGATTTTGGCCTGTGCTACAAAACTATCAACCTCTGTAGCACCAGTGCTATGTGCAAAAAAAGTTAACGTACAGCCCTACAGACATGATGTGACCCATGTACTGCATATTTTATACTGAGGACGAAAAACGGAGCAGGATTGGTAAACGGGAGTGGGATTCTATAAAAGTTTGGCTCGGGATTGGGACGGGATTGGGATCAGTCCTCTGTGAGAGTGGGAGGGAGTGGGATTTTTTCTAAACTCTCACTTGGGATTGGGATGGGATGGGATTATTTCTGTGGGAGTGGGAAGGAGCGGGAGTCAAAATCCACTCACATGTCAGCCTCTAGGCCAGATGCACTTCCCGGAAGGGGCGTGGCACTCAATCTGTTAATTTTATTTTATTTATTATTATTTATATATACCGTAATTTTCGGACTATAAGATGCGCCTTTTCCCCCCATTTTTCGACCCTGCGGCTTATATAACGGTGCGGCTTATATGTGACTTGACGTGACCAAACCCGAAAATGTAAAAATCTAAATATTGCTTTTTTGACTGCATTGAAATGTTATTTATCTGTTCCCTTATTTGCTAAACTTAATACAACTTGTAAATGAGTTAATTATTGTTATTTGTCTGACAGTATTGTGTCCCAATGCTGGTGGGAAGACTAATTAAACATTAAAACACCTGCGCCTTATAGTCCAGTGCGGCTTATATACCGTAATTCCTCTAATAGTAACCCCGGCTTGTATTTGTTTCAACTGTAGCGGGTACCAGGCTTGTATTAGGAGGAGGCCTGTATAAGAGGGAGGCCTATATTTCAAATTTTCAATAGGATCATAATGAATAAATCAACATTTTGTGTCAGTTTGAACCCAGTAAAATGTACTGGGTTCATTTATTGAAACCAAGTACTGTATGAAATAGTAAACAGTGCAATTACAGGTGGTCACTGGTCATTTCAACGTTTTCAAAGTGAAATCAAGTAACTAGCTCAGTATGCAGCTCAGTATATTAGTAACCCGGCTTGTATTAGGAGGCCGGCTTATAATTGCTTAGCTCAAGAGCGCACCCGGCCATTAATAGAGACCCGGCTTGTATTTGAGACCCGGCTACTATTAGAGGAATTACGGTATGTACACATCATTCAATTTAGCTGCTGCGGCTTATATTCAGGTGCGGTTTATAGTGCGAAAATTACGGTATATATATTTTTTTAAATCTCGGAGCTTCGAATTAACCCTTTTTCCGCCAATAACGTGTTAAGGTGCGTTTCTCCGCCATGCGTTGTCTGCCAATCACGCCGTAAGGCGTGTTTGAGATCAATATTTCATATTTTCGTCATGGTATTCATATTTCACCCACGGAGTCTTGGCTGGTGCTGTAGGACTCCGCTCAACTCTGCAACGCTTCAATACTGCCACATGGTGGCCGATCGGCGAGTTGCAACCGGACGTCGATAATTGTGACGCCGGTGTGTCTCCCTATTCCGTCCGGCCACTAGTTTATCGTCCCGGGACTCAATCCAGACACCGTGGATATCGATCAGTTGCCATAACTCAATAAACAACATGATTTGGACGTATATTAGTATTATACAAACCGGAACTGGATCACCTCGATCAACATCACATAACTGGGATCGGTTTACTCCAGTATCATCGCCCAACGCTACGAGGAAGCTGCCGTAAGTTTCAGTGTTTTTTGATGAACATTTTCGATACAAACTGCTCTGATCTATATATCACCCATACTACATAAATGATTTAACGTCGGCCACGGAATTATAAACGACCCCCCCCCCCCCCCCCCTCCGTTCACCTGCAGATGATAAGTCATAACATCTAGGACCATGTACAGTTGAAATTTTTAATATAACGTTGATCGGTGTCAAACGGCATTTGATAATCTAATATATGCATTTATGTCTATATCTCACGTTCTAGGAAATACTGCAGAAAACGATAAAAACATATTTATACTCTAGACGGTATTTTTGTATGAATGTGTGAATGAAAAGTAAAACGTTCCTACATCCTGAACGATAGATAATTGATGTTGAATGGGCCATAGTAATGTCAATTTAGCAATACAATTTAAAAGGTTATAGCCCTGCAAAGAAGGTGAACATTTCCATAGACAAATAGCGCTGGCAGAGGATGGTTTAGGATGGATCAAAGTGGTGGCAGAGAATGGGTTAAATCGAATCTCGGCCCCGAAGCTTCGAATGCCAAAAAAATATTTAGGCGAACAAGAAATTATATTGTATTGTATTGTAATGACCCTGCTGTGTTACAAACATTATCATTCATTCATTCATGTAGTGGAGGGGGGGGGAGAAACAGCCCAGTGCAGTGCACGGTTGTTAATTTGTTCTGTCCGCTTGTCATCATGCCATTACAAGCTTCAACGTTTTATCATCTAAATGTGGCAATACAAGCTTGATATTCAACATTAAAGATCAAAGTAAGCCAGTGTAAAGTAAAGATATTGAGCATGCATTTGTAAAATGTGCAACCCTAGTTTCACCTAGTGTCGTATGAGACGTATTTGTTGTATGGCTGGATGTACCGAACCGTGACGTCCGTACCGTGAAGTCGCAGGACGAATACACGTACCGCTACACCCCTAGTCTATACAGATTTACTGCTGTGTATCTTTGCCTTGTGTGGAATGTTTGGGGAGTGGTTACCGTGGTTACATGCTGCCTTGCTGGAAGAAAGATTCTAAAACATTCTCGTCAAAGTACAACTCAAATGAGAAATTATTCTTGATAGTTTGAAAATGGCAATTATCTCATAAAAAACAAGTACCTTTCAGAATATATAGACAAATATATTACACAGAATAATACTGCTGTGTAGTTTGTTTATACTTCAGAAGTATACTTCTAAGTATATTAGACTAGGATCCCAAAATTAATGGAAGTGAATGAGGAGCCTGACGCCTGGGAGGAATGGTGGTGTTGACAGTGGACAACAGGGACAGCAGTGGTCACTAGCCCACTTATAGATGACCTTAGATAGAGGTAAGACTGCTGAATTTTGAAAGTACTACTATAGTGAAATATCCCTTGTTGTAAGTTGCTCTGGATAAGGAAGGAAGCGCTTACATCTTCTGATGTAGTTTGTCCCGCTGCCTCGCCTCCCTCAGCCGCTTCAGCAGAGGCAGGTTTGGGTTCCGGAGGACCTGTGGGCATGGGCAGACCCAGGTCCTGCAGGACCTGCAATAGACATGGAGTCATCATGGTCAATAATCACTAAGGAGCTGACTGGCAGTAACTCACAAGTGACTTGGTTAAATACAATGAATAAAAGACAAAAAAAAAGTTCCTCTCACATTTAAGATCAATGCAGGCATTTCTTTTTATGAATTTACATTTGTACTCATTTGCACATCTTTCCATATTCCTGATTCCTAAATTTGAATACATAATTAAAACTCTACATTAGTGATCTAGTTTAGATTTTAATTACTTATGACTGTTTATATTACAGACCTTACATTGCAATACATTTTTTTTTTACAGTTTCTAGAGTTTATTAAAAGGGGAATTCCATTCTGGGTCTCTTGTATTTGTAGAAAAGTTGCTAAAAAAAACTTTTGTCAAAGTAGTTCACAGCCAGCTCTGTACATATAGTCAGGCCAGGGATGTAGCCAAAAACTACTACAAATGGTCCAGCTTCCTGCTTTACAAAAGAGTACACTGAGGTGAAAATAGGTAGGTGTCAGACAATGCCAACCAAGGACTGCCACTCCTACCAAACGCACACAAGGAGGATAGGGCTGAGCTTTTACTTCTGGTTACTCTGTTACCTGTTGAGAAAGATTATGAAGCTTATCTGAGAGACAACCACGAAAGTTCAAATTACCAGCCCATTGTAGTTCTTTGAAATGTAATGACGGTAGAGCTACGTGTCATTATGACATATCGCTCTACCAAATTAAACTGCTGATTTGAGTAGAGATTGCTTTGGCCAGCCTGATAAGAGAATGAATCAGTTATGCCACAATCTGGTACATTTGTTTAATATTGCTTTGCGGTAGAATTTACCTTTAATAGTTTTACTGTTTATCGAGTAATTTTTTTCTGATGCATACAAAGTCTATGGAAGGCTCACAAATTTCACTGCCATTATACATGTACATGTATATTGTGTATATGACAAATAACTTTTGACTTATTCAGCTGAATGAAACTGTTCAAATTAATGGAGGGGGAAGAGTGTTAAATAACCTCATGGGCCGTCTTTTCAGAGAACTTCCACTGCAGCTAGATGCAATTTTACAGGCCGACTGTTTCAATCGACAGCATACAATAGAGACAACCTGGAATACTGGATTGGTCTACAAAAAAAACAAAAAAACAGCCATTTTGGCTCAATGGAATATGCAAGAGCCTTGCCTTGGTGGCTACATTGAGCTTGGCAGTCCGCTTGGAAGACCCTGTCGCTTCATGGGTCTTCCCCTTGAACTCGACAGTCATTGTGAAGACGGGCTCGTGGACTGGGCCTGTCTGGGATGTCAGCTTGTAGTCCAGGCCAGGTTGGACCTGGTTCAGACGCATTACGGCATTCATGCACAAGTCATCCGAGACTAAGAGGAAAAGAGGAGGAGAGGTTGCAGAATGATAATTAAGTCCCTGGGACAATGAACCCATCTCAAGCCCTGCCCTCTTTTATTGATTAAAGTTTCAAGTTCAAGTTCGTTTATTAATCATCACAATAAAATACACATACTTTACGGTGAAATGTTTGGTTCTGTATGAGCCCCTGAGAGTGTGCTTCATACAGTACAAAAAAAAGTAAGAAAGTAAAAAGTCAATCAAAGCATCAGAAACGACCCCCCCCCCCCTTTCATGCATTCATGATGAAACATAATACCCATTATATACATTTGATTTGGAAATAGTAGCGTGTCCAGGGATGAAACGCCAATGCTTTTAGTAGAATTCACATTGCGCCCTATAACTCAGCCTCCCAGGAATTAGCCCGGATCACTCCGAAACTATACTTATAAATATAACGCACGAACGTATTCATAAAAACATTTATTCTTTTTTGCATCTTGGACAGAAGATAGTTACTGTCAAATGACCATAGTATTGTATCCATAGCTATAATATAGAATATAGATATATCTATCTTTTAAAGCGTGGCCTAGGTAGAGCAGGATATGGATAATAGCTGGCAGTGAATGAGTTATGGTGAGTGTTTGTTTAAAAGTGAGTGTGTGTATGTGGATGTGTGTGCAATGAGTGTAGATGATGGGTTGTTACATGGAGTCATTGAGCATCCTGATGGCCTGGGGATCCCCAGTCCGAGTCTCTCTGTACTGGCCATGAGGCTCCGGTAGCGCTTGCCTGACCGCAGCAGTTCAAAGAGGCAGTTGTTTGGGTGACTAGATTCTTTGGTTATTCTCTTAGCCTTGGCCCTGCAACGCTTGTTATAAATGTCCTGGAGAGTGGGAAGCCCACCTCCAATTGTGCATTCGGCTGAAC
Source organism: Notolepis coatsorum (assembly GCF_963971535.1). NCBI lineage: Eukaryota > Metazoa > Chordata > Actinopteri > Aulopiformes > Paralepididae > Notolepis > Notolepis coatsorum. Next base: position 125,908,096 of record NC_140171.1, read on the forward strand.
AGGCCACTCTCTGTAGTCTGCTGCGGTCGTGTGGGGTGCTATTCCCAAACCAGGAGGTAATGTTACCAGTCAGGATGCTCTCTATTGTGCATGAGTAGAAGTTATTAAGGATCTTCTGACTCACTTTGAACTTCCTTAGGCGCCTAAGGAAGTAGAGGCGTTGTCGTGCCTTCTTCACAACACTGTCAATGTGTGTGGTCCATGTCAAGTCCTCGGATATGTGGACTCCGAGGTACTTAAAACTGTTCACTCTCTCGACCAGTGCCCTGTCGATGCTGAGGGGGCTGTAGTCCCTGGCCCCCGACCTCCTAAAGTCCACAATCATCACTTTCACTTTGCTGACGTTCAGGGAGAGGCTGTTCTCCCGGCACCACAGCGTCAGGTTCTCTACCTCTCCCAGGTAGGCCCTCTCGTCGTTTGCAGAGATCAGGCCCACCACAACTGTGTTGTCAGCAAACTTGATATTTGTGTCAGTCATGCGTGTACAGCGAGTAGAGGAGGGGGCTCAGAACACAGCCCTGGGGGGCACCCGTGTTGACAGTGATGGATGAGGAAGTGCAGTTGCCTGCTCTCACCACCTGGGGTCTTCCTGTCAGGAAGTCCAAGACCCACTGGCAGATGTCGTAGTTCAAGCCCAGGTCTCTGAGTTTGACTACGAGCTTGGGGGTCAATAAATAGCATTCTCACATAGTTCCCCTGCCTCTTGTCCAGGTGTGATGCTGCTGTGTGCAGCACATGGGCTATGGTGTCCTCCGTGGACCTGTTGGGGCGATATGCAAATTGCAGGGGGTCCAAGGTGTTGGGGAGGGAGAGGAACAGATATCAAAGCACTTCATGGCTATGGAGGTGAGAGCTACAGGGCAATAGTCGTTGAGGCAAGCGGGCGTGGATTTTTTGGGTACAGGGATAATGGTGGACTTTTTCAGACAGATGGGGATGACACTGTTCTAAGCTCCTCCAATCATCCTCCCTCCTGTCAAGGGAAGCAACAGTTGTGATTGGAGGATCAAGAAACGAGGGTGGGGCTTAAGATAGTCTCGAGTTCACAAGATCTTCCCTCACTCAACTAAGCTGTTCTGATTTGACAGTTTTGCTGATGTGAATATAGCACTGATTTGCATAACTAACTATGGTTGACAGCGACAGCAGAGCGAGTGGAAATATCTTCACTTCCTCAAACAGAGCGAGGCAGAGAGAAGCTTCTGTCGGGGAAACAAACACACGCATTTGAGAGAGAGAGAGAGAGAGAGAGAGAGAGAGCGAGAGCGAGAGCGAGAGAGAGAGAGAATACCTTGAGGTACCAGGAATACCATGCCTAGGTATTCTTGGTTACCTAAATAGGTATACCCCCGTAACCTGATAGGTATTCACGGTAACTTTAGATATTGATATGTATTCCGGTGACTTGTGAAAAGGAGAGGTTACCAGGAATACCATTACCATATAGGTATTCACGGTAACTTATGTATTGATATGTATTCCGGTAATTAATTAATTGAAGCTAACACATCATGGAGGCCCAGGCCGTTAGCTACAAGCTACAAGCTAACAACACATCTTGGAGGCCCAGGCCGTTAGCTACAAGCTACACACACACCCCACTACATGTGACTCCCCCCCCCCCCCTACATGTGACCCCCCCCTACATGTGACCCCCCCCCCCTACATGTGCCCGCCCATACATGTGCCCCCCCTACATGTGCCCCCCCCTACATGTGCCCCCCCCCCTACATGTGACCCCCCCCTATATGTGAGCTGATTGAGATCAATGAAGATACTGTGTTATCTCACACACACACATTCTGTACACACACACATATACTGTACACACATACTGTACACACACATACTGTACACACATACTGTACACACTCATACTGTACACAGATACTGTACACACACATACTGCACACACATACTGTACACACAAATATTGTACAAACGCATACAGTGTACACCCACCCACCCACACACACATACAGTACACACACACACTAGGGGCATGGTGACCAGGAATACCTGTTTTTTCCAAAATTCTGTTCAAATGCCATCTTGGAATAACAAAACAACGATTGTGTGCAGACAATTGAAACTGTTGGGTTCCTTTCCACTTTCTTGAATATAGAAAAAATTTAAATACTTGTTCTAGAACTGTATTTTTTGCACTTGTTTGTTAAGTTACTGGGAATACCCTTTCCTTGTTTTTGCTCATTTTAACAGACAAAACACAAGACATTCTAGTAATTCTGGTTTACACCTAACCCTTATTATTGCTGTTATGATTTCCAAAAATAAAATCTCACCAATCTTTAGTAAAATAGGAGATTTAAGTGTTTATCTGGAATTGTGAGGATAGGTATTCGTGGTAACCTGGGATCAATATGTGAAACGTAATTATCTCCTAAAATAATTGGCCACAAAAGACGAAACTCATTTTGGTTGTTCATTGGGGTGCCAAGATCATGCCCAAAACATATCATGCATCTGCCATGAAAATTAAGCCTTTTTTGTTTGTTATCAATTGAAGGCCATGAACTATGTTGACTCATATCCCATACCCGGATTTTTCCTTCAGATTCAGCTAAATTTGAATTCTCTTGATAACTCGGGGAGAACTATGGTATTATGTTACATGATGATGATATCCCTACAAAACAACCAAATTTTTTTTATTCTCTCTTAAATTGGAGGAGATAGTGAATTGGTATTCCCGGTAACTTAGGTAAACTTTAGAGGTCCGCCATCCCTCATTACATGATGTTTTTTTTTTAAAGGTGAATTATTTGGCATCTATAACAATCATTCTTGACATGAGAAAAGATTTTAATGTTGTTCGTATAACGTCCTGGGTTATATGGCTTAGAAATGGGGCAGGTTACCGGGAATACATGCGTTACCCATATAGAGAGAGAGAGAGAGAGAGAGAGAGAGAGAGAGAGAGAGAGAGAGAGAGAGAGAGAGAGAGAGAGAGAGAGAGAGAGAGAGAGAGAGAGAGAGAGAGAGAGAGAGAGAGAGAGAGAGAGAGAGAGAGAGAGAAACACAAACAGTGAGCTGGATGCAATCCTACCTTGAGGGGAGGGAACAGATGGTGGAGGTAAACGATACCCTATCCCCCCCCTAACAGTGAGCGGTGGTGTTCCACAAGGAAGCATACTAGGACCGCTACTGTTCCTAATTTATGCAAATGACATGTCGTCAGCTTGTGACTGCAACTTGTTCCTGTTTGCGGACGACTCAGCCCTGCTGGTCTCTGACAAGAACAAGTTACAGGTTGAAAAAACCCTCAGCTCGGAACTAGGCAAAATCTGCATATGGCTCGCTGATAACAAACTATCATTATACATGGGCAAAACAGAGTCCATTCTCTTCGGTTCAAATAACAAACTCAGCAAGACCGACGGCTTCTCAGTTACAGTGGGTGACAATATTGTCACAAGGAAAGATGAAATTACCTAGCTGGGTTCCATCCTAGGGCTGGGCGATATGGCAAAAAATCATATCGCGATAACGATATGATAATGTTATCATATCACTCGATATCGATAATTATCGAAATTGTTATAAGTTAAAAAAAAAAAAAAAAAAAGAAAAAAAAGGTTTATCTTGCAGCAATTCTTTGTCGTTGCCGCCATCTTTAGTGTTACATCCCCTCACACTCCAGTTTTTTTGGTGGACAAACCACCACGTGCACCGTGACTCGTAACTGGAGTCTAGCTCTGCTAGCACACATAGCCTACTGTGTACAGACGGTTTCAAACTGTATTTTAAATTAGAAAGCAAACAAAATAAATGGACAAGAGAAAAAGAAATCTCAATTTGGTCAGTATTGTCATTTGGACGAGCAAAGCCATTACTTTAAGTTGCAGGCAAGAAAGACAAGTCTGTCCACTGTCTCTGGTTTTAAAACTGCCCTGTTGCAGGTCACAAAAAAAATTAAATAAAAAATCCCCGATATTGATTATTAAAATATATCGCGGTATTTATCATTATCGTTATATCGCCCAGCCCTATTCCATCCTAGAGGCTAATCTCTCCTGTGACAAAATGGCATCCAATGTAATAAAAAAAGTCAACCAACGAACTCGATTCTTGTACCGGATCTCCTCTCTGGTAAACAAGAATACCCTGAAGACTCTGGCAGGAGCACTCATTCAAGGGTACTACGACTATGCTTGCACCTCATGGTACCAAAGCACCTCAAAGGCGCTAAAAACAAAATTACAAACATCTCAAAACAAACTGGTCAGACTACTGCTTGACCGTACTCCTAGAACCCACCTCACCCCTGCCCACTTTAACAACCTAGGATGGCTTAGAGTAGACGACAGAGTACAGCAACTTGCAATGGGCCTGGTCTACAAGATACACTACACGACCAAGGTACCCATGTACATGTCAAAATACTTCCCAAAGGTCAGTGAATACCACGATCACAACACCAGAGGGAGCTCCACAAATCATGTTAAACCCAGATTCGGCTCAAACAAGGGACTAAACACGTTTCGCAATTATGCCACATCAATGTGGAACGCCCTACCCAAAGCTGTAAAGGAATGTGAATCGCTACCCACCAGGGTTAGAAATTTAAATTTTTTTTCAAGGGCTTTTTTTGCCCCCCTTAATTGATTTTCGTGGGCTTTTTTTTGTATTTCGGGGGCACTGAATTTTTATGATAAACGGTAGGGGTGGGACGGTTCACAAAATGGACGGTTTGGTTCGTATCACGATTTTGGGGTCACGGTTTTCAGTTCGATATAACTAAATTTTTATTAAAAAAATATTTAACACTCAAATCTAAACATGCTTCTCATTTATTAAAAATAAAATAAAAGGTTTACAGTGTTTACAGCCTTAAATAATGTTTGGCACAGAAAGACCGAACTGACTGAAAAATATAAGCTACATTTGTCAAAGTATTAACTTAGTGCAAACAAACAATATGCTCAGCCAGCACTAGACTTTCCTTTCTTTAATATAAACACACAAAAACAATGTCAACCATGTTTAAATTACCTGATTGTCAGTTCTTAATGGAAAGATTCGTTTTCTGCTTGAAATTATTATGTTTCGGTCTACATTTATGGGCGGCTACGTGGCGTAGTGGGCAAGGCGCTCGCCACGAATGACGGAGACGCTGGGCTTGCCTGTTCGAGCCCAGCGCTCCACATTGCTTTCAGTTTAGCTGGTCGTTCATACTAATACACATTGGCCGTATTGGGGTGGGAAACTGATGGGTGGGGATCGGGCGTTGTGGACAGCGACTCCTACAGGTCGGTTGGTGCGCCTGCGCAGTAGAATCAGGAAGTGTCGGGGGCAGCGTGAGCCTCCCACGCGTTACTCCTCGCCACTGAGAGATCGAGCTGCGCAGGTGAAAAGATGCGACTGCTGTTACCTAAAGTACCGGAGGGGACTTGTGCTATGTATGACTTAGTCCACATTGCAGCCGGCTTGTGGGAGGCAAGAAACAGCGTTCGTGACAGGGGAGGGTTGAATTGGATGATACGAAATTGGGATGGGAGAAAATATAGAAAAATGGGAGAAAAAGTGGATCAAAAAAATGTTTTCGGTCTACATTTATTTAGACTAACATTATTTAAATATTGAGTGCAACTGTGGTGGATTACGTAATTCGGTGAGTTGGAACTATCTATGGGTTGGCGCCGGGTCCCCACGGACATTTTAGCGTCACGGACCACCAGCTCAGGCAATGTTATCAGCTCCGGTAACGTTAGGAGGAGTTCATAACATCAACATGCAGTGGAAAAGCGGCAATAGTCCCGGTTGGAGTTAGTAAAACACAGTTGTATGTTAGCCTTCTTGGATGTTGAATAAACGCATCAACAATAAAATCATTGTCTTTAAACACCCCGCCTCTCAGACTCCCATTTCCTCCTCTGCTACAGTAGCTAGTAGCTACGGTGACATTTCATTGACTGTACAGTATTAGCTTGCGGGCTGCGTCGGGCTACCATAGTTAAAACGTGCGTCGTGTTTACAAACTGCTAACGCTATGGCAAGATGTGTGTAGGCCTATGTAATGTTAATGGCTATGTTTTTAAAGTCGTAATGAAGATCGATTTATATTGTGCGTGCCATTTTTACACAAACTGACTAGCACCTGGCTGCAGTGCTGCTGCTGCCTGCAGCCAGTGCAGAACACCGCCTCGCCAAATGATTTTTTTTATTTGCGCGTCATCTGAACCGTACGATACACAGATGCTCCATTACCGGATAAATATATATATATAATTAGTAAACTGTCGGGGGCATTAAGTGCCCCCCTTAACTGATTTTCGAGGGCATTTTGTCCATTTTCAAGGGCATTATGCCCCAAGCCCCCGTTAATTTCGAACCCTGCTACCCACTTTCAAAACCACTCTCAAGGAACACCTACGGGAGACTGCAATTCGAAACTGGCCCCTGTAAATGTCCTAACCCAACCCCCTCCAATGTACAGTAATTTACCTAGTATGGTTGTCAATATTGCAATGTACAGTTTTGCCTGTTTGTACAGTGTTCCCCCCCCCCCCCCAATGTACAGTTTTGCTTGTTTGTACAGTGTTCCCCCCCCAAACCCCCTCCAATGTAAATTACCTAGTATGATTGGGATGTACAGTTTTGCTTGTACAGTTGTACAGCTGTTCCTGGAGGCAGTACTGTGATACGCATTTGCATTTCAGCGTCCTAAGATAAGATATTACTTTATTAATCCGATAACAAGGGGGGCGTACTACTAGCGTAGGTCAGTGGCCAATCAGAGCGCAAAGCGGGAACCCGGAAACACGAACACGCTGGTAAAAGCATAGACGCAACCTGGACCATGCGGGGGAAGCAGTGGAGAGATAACTTTATGCTCGTGTCCCTCTCTCTCGATCTGTCTGCCAGTGGCAGACTGTTGGTGACTCTCAGGCTGCGGTTACACTAATGGCCAGTTTTCGTTTCGTTTTCAGGGTCCGTTTCGCTTTTCAGAACGCAATGTAATGGCAGGCAAGTTAGACATTGTTTTTGCCTCCTGAGCACAGTGAGGTGGCAGTAGGTGGCGATGTAGTTCAAACATGAAGGGCATTTTCAACCAATGAGAAAAGTTGAATGTGCCAATAAAATGTGCCAATGTGCTAAAAATCAACAATCCACCATCTTTAAATGCCTCGCGTGAGCCATTTAGCCAACGTAGCATTTATTTTTAAGCAAAGAAAGTGCAATAAACAAAACGGATACATTCACTGTGTGTTCTGCCTCTCATTTGTTGATGAAACAAAACTAACATCAACACAATTGACCACCAAGAGCGGAGTTTAGTCTCACAAAAAGATTGTCGCCGATTTTGTTAGCTTACGTGCTAACGTGATTGGGATATGCCAGTATAACAGTTTAGCATTGTGGCTAGCAGCGAAGTTTGTTAGCTTACGTGCTAACGTGATTGGTATATGGCATTATAACAGTATAGCATTGTGGCTAGCAGCTTGGTAACGTTAATGCTAGCAGAATGAATGATGTAAACTTTATTTAACAGATTGCAGAACGGGTACAATACAATGCGGCTCAATACAAACAATTGTTAACACTTTGATCGCCATGGTTAAATTCATAATTTACCATCCCTCGCCATCTCTATTTGTCTATGGAGAAGTTCCCCTTCTTTGCAGGGCTATAACTTTTTAAATTGTATTGCTAAATTGACATTATTATGGCCCATTCAATGTCCTATATCTATTGTTCAGGGTGTAGCAACGTTATACTTTTTCATTCACATATTCATACTAAAATATGGTCTAAAGTATAAGTATGTTTTTATCGTTTTCTGCAGCTTTCTCCAGAACTTGATTTATAGCCCCAAATGCATTATATTGATGATCAAATACAGTTAGGTAGCGATCGGTGCCAGATAAAAAATGTCAACTGGAGGTACTTCTAGAAGTTACTACGTATCATCTGATGTTGACCGGATGGGCGGGGGGTCGTTTATAATTTCGTGGGCAACGTTATATCATTCATCTAGTGTGGGTCATATGATCATCAGAGCAGTTTATATGGAACACATTAGAAAATAACGCTGAAACTCACGTGGCTTCCTCGCGCCGTTGGGGGATGAGCGTGGAACTATTATGGGATGGAGAAATACCGGATCCATTTCCAGGTTGTATAATAGTATATACGTCCAAATCATGTTGTTTATTGAGTTAGGGTGAGCGATCGATTATCCAGTGTGTCAAGATGGAGTCCCGGGAGCTATAGCGAGTGGTCGGACCGAATTTGGATGAGCACCAGTTTCCTGTTTCCGGTTTGCTGTTTGGGCGATCTGCCGATCGGCCACCAGGTGGCGCTCTTGAACCGTTAGCGAGTTGAGTGGAGATCAGCAGTATATCTCAGGTCCCCGGAGGAGAAATATGATTTCGATCACAGATTTTTGAAATATTGATATCAAAGACGAGTTACGGCGTCTTCGGCAGAATGAGCATGGCGGGGAAAGACGAGTTCCAGCGTTTTCGGCGATTAAAGTGTTAAGGGAATGCAGACTGTTGTAGCTTGGACTGGGCTCCTTATAACAATAACTTGACAACACATGGTAGCCGCAGCTACTTGGGACAGCTCTGCTGTAAACACTGGAAATAACCGTGCGGGTCTCTACTGCGCATGGGCGTTGAGCAACAACGGCTCCGTATCACGCAGATTACATGGCACCATTTTGGCGAGTATCCAAAACGGAAACACCTTTTCAGCGTTGCCAGTAGGACAACGCGTTTTCCTGCCAAAACGGTGTTTCTTTTTAACTTGGACAGCAAACGTAATCATTCAGCAACAAAAACGTTGCTGTATTCACCAGTGTAACCATGGCCTCACTCAAAGCGATTATGGGCGGAGCCCATCCAAATATAGCCTGAAATCCTGAGGCTGAAAAATTATGCTTTTGAGTACTTGATCAAAAATATAAAACAATGCATTTTTTTTATAAACCTTTCTGATGTGTTCCATAGACTCTCAGGAATTGTGTAAAGTTGCCCAAATAGTGCAAGGAATAGCAATGCATGTCCCCTTTAATATCTTTGATAAAACTGACCTGATTTCCTCTGAAAACGATTACGATCACGATCCTTCTGGAACTTGAACTTCCTCTTGTTGAGGCGGTCCTCCCCTTCTTTATCCACCTCTGAGTAGGGTCTCTTAGCTGGCAGACCGCTTGACCCAGAAGGGGTGACCTGGCCTGGATCAAACAAAAAAAATTATTTCACATAAGTAATTGGGTATTACCGGTATGTAAGTCAAACTTCAAAATGGAGGTGAGAAATAAGGCCATCTAACGCAGCCACATGTGAAGGAGAAATACCTCACTATTAACACATTGAGTGCCACGCCCCTTTGACCATATATGGGCTAGAGTGCCAATAAGGAAGTCAATGGGAGGTTGGGGAAATTTGCGACGGCTTAAACTATATCTTATATTATGGCTATGGGTCTAAAACACCCCTCGCTTATCAATGACTTGCTTGCAGTCAACATGTACGAAACGGATTGTTTTTTCATTGGTACATTTCCGTTTTGAATAAGAGTATAGTTTTGGAGAGTTCTAGTAATTCCAGAGAAATTCCACGATAATAGCTCTTTAGTGGAATACACAAAACACGTTGTAATTTTTCTGCTGATTTATGAATCGTTTTCAAATAAACGCTAGATTATCGATAGTATATGTGCACGCTAGAGAAGCGGGCTGAAAAATCTATTATCCATGACCTGGTCAGCGCTAACGTCATACACACACACACACACACACACACAGACATGCTGCGATGGCTGAGAAAAAAACATCTGATTAACCCATGGCTGGATGGATGAAAAATTTATGGACATTGCTAATAAAAGCAAAAGCGAGAAAACTCGTCATTGGCATTCAACGCATGGAGAGTTAACACGACTAATCTCGTCGTTGGCACTCAATGTGTTAAGCTCTGGGCTGAGGAGTTTACACCAGTGAAGGGAGATAGATCATTTTGAATATTCCAGTATTTGTTCAATTACGTATTCAAATCTCAAATCAATAGAACGCTTGTTACTGTCGCTGGTGGGGCAGGTTAGAACGCGGGGGCCCATGCCTCAGCCACGGTAAAAACCTGTTTAGCTGCTAACTTTGAAATGCTGCCAAATATGCGTTCCTACCCGTGGGCTTGTTGAGAACATAGCAGCCACATGTTAAGAGAGACAACAGTGTTCAGTGAAGGGATATGGAAACCCGTTCTTCTAAAATGCTGCCAAACGTTTATTTTGAGAGGAAAACTTAACAAACATTCCCGATAATGACAAGAGATGGAGAAATATGCCAAAGACCAGTGCAGACCAGAAAACCAGAACTTTTATGTCAGAATAAAAATGTCCATCGATAGCCTACCCCACACTGTGCTAGTAAAGGCCTACATCTCTACAGCGACATCAGTTCCTTCAGAGTTTATTCTGCAGCGAGTGCGATTGTGGATAGAATGTGCACTCGTCTTCTCCCTACTCATGACAGATGTGCTCTTATCTTCAGGAATGTAACGATAGAATATATTTTGAACTACAATAATGAACACGCTTAATGCATTGTGGTTAATTACGAAACGCATCATTACTGGAGTAGCTAGCTCGGTACCTGTTGCATATTTGGTGGGTTTGACAAACTTCCGTGGTTTAACAGGCACCAAGTCCATCCCCAGCACCTTGTGCATCTGTCCCAATGCGGACAGCCTCAACGCATGCTACGGAGGACAGCAGAGTTAGGTTCCATTTGTGTAGTCCAACAATTTAAGTGTGGAGTTAGCATCCATGGGTTATCTTGTTTTACCTGGGCACTCTGTGTGATGTCTTCACGCTGTTGTGGTTCAAGATGCGCAATGGCATCAACCTTTTCTTTCTCACACGGATCTTTAACTCCTGGACCATCTTTGCACAAGGAATGTTCAATTAGTCTTAACATTGTGAATATAATGTATATATATATATTTTTAACAATATTTGTATTGCATTTTCTTTTTCCATACACATAAAACAAAAATACAAGACAAAAATACATTACAACCCCCTCCATTCCCTAATTATAATTCAAACTGACATTCACATGAACATTCAACAAAAAAGTACAGTAAGATTAATTATAAGAAATAATAAAAATTAAAAACCCTCTTCGGCCTCTCTACCTCCATCTTTTATTCTTTCCTATCCCTAACCTCACGTTCCTCCTATCCCTTTCCTTTAAACGCACACCTTTCAAGAAACGTATAAATGTCGCCCACGTTTTTCAAATTGTTGGGTTTTCCCTTTTGTATGTAAGTTAGCTTTTCCATTGCTAAATTCTCTGACACTTCCTTTAACCATTGTTTAGATCAGGGAGGGGCAACTGGCGGCCCGCGGGCCGCATGCGGCCCTCACCGACGTTCCATGCGGCCCCAGGCCAATATAAAAAAAAAAAAAGAAAAAAAAAATATAATATTTTTTAATTTTTTTAATTTTTTTGTATTGTATTGTATTCGACTAAGAATAGTTGGCAGTCGACTATGGCTCCTTTCGATCGATTAGTCGACTATTTGACACGCTGTTGAAAGTGCCGTGCAGCAATATGGGGGTTTTGATAAACTGTCGGCTGTTGTTACCGATGGAGCACCGGCAATGAAAGGAAAACGCACAGGATTCGCCGGGCTTCTAAGGCAGAGTGGCGTTGAGTGTCCAATGCTGCACTGCATTATACATCAGGTAAGTTCGCTAACATAATTTCCATCTATTGTGGGTCACTATAATGACCAATGCGAGTCGAGTGTAGTCAAATTATATGCGAGAGTCGTTAAATAGTTTTTATTTTTTTTTATCTGATATAGGAGGCTCTCTGTGCCAAGCAGCTTGACTACTACAGCCATGTTATGGATTTGGTTACCAAGGTTACCAATCTAATTCGTGGAGGCAACAGGTCACTAAACCATAGAAAGTTTGTCTCCTTTTTGGAAGAAATGGACACTGATTATGGCGACTTGCAGCTACACACAGAAATCCAATGGCTGAGCCGTCGGAAAGTACAGGAGCGACATTGAAACACTGCAAATGCAATTCAATGATCGGTTTGAAGATTTCAACGGCATGCAGTCACGGATAGCGCTGTTTGCCGGCCCCCTCACCGCTACGGTGTCAGAGCAGCCCCCACCGTTGCAGCTTGAACTGTGCGAGCTACAGTCAGATCCTTTTTTTCAAGCAAAGAGAAATGAGAGGGGAATTTCGTTTTGGAAACTGCTACCTGAGCCCCGCTTCCCACTCCTCAGGGACTTTGCCCTCTCTATGGCCAGTATGTTTGGGAGCACATACATATGTGAGAGCAATTTCTCAAACATGAAGCACATCAAGTCAAAGGAGAGAAACAGGCTGTCGGATGAAACATTATTTCATCTGATGCAGATTGCATGCACAAACATTGAAGTTGACATTCCTGCTATTGTGCGCCAAATGGAGAGACCACAAGTGTCTCATTAAAGACAGGGGGGAGGAGGAGATGATGAAGAGGTGTAGAGGGGGGGAAGGAGATGATGAAGAGGTGTAGAGAGGGGGGAAGAGATGATGAAGAGATGTAGAGAGGGGGGGGGGAGATGATGGAGAGGTGTAGAGAGGGGACCATTATTATTATTATTATTATTATTATTATTATAACCATTATTGACCCACTGTGGGGCGAGGGTGAATGTCATGCCAGTTTGATAAAGGGTCAATGGGAGGCATGTAGTATTGCAGTGCTTCATATCCATAACATGTATTTCAGTGTTATAATGTTTTGTTTAGTAGCAGGATAAAAGTTTATACATTTAACAAAATCATTTATTATTGCACTTTTGATTTACTGTTGTAGTGAAATGCAGCAGGAATGCTGCTTTGTGTTTGTTGAGCAGTGGGCTTTAAGTTCATACATTTATTTTATTAGAAGCCTTAATTATAATTGATCATTTTTGTATATATTTGGGGTTACACAGCAATACTTTTAAATTCAGCTGTTTATAAATTCATAAAGTTGAAATTGCATTACTAAATGCATTTGAAATGGAATAAAAACAAAGTTACAACAAATTTTAATTGTTTATAATACCGTGTGACTATTAGGGCTACTGGCCGGACTGCCGATAAACAATGCGGCCCCCCAGATTGATTGTGGACATTTTGTGGCCCTCACCATATACAAAGTTGCCCACCCCTGGTTTAAATCATTGTCTCTGTATCTCCTTCCAGTTTAGAGCAACCACTCATTTCAAGCATTTATCAATTTCCTCTTTCTAGTGTTAGCTGGAAAGTTCTCTGGGTACACGTGTAGTATACATATCTTAGGATCGATCGGGACTTCTATCTCCGTCAGTTCGGAGATAAGCTCCAGAACTTCCTTCCAATACTCCTGCATCCTATCACATTCCCACATACAGTGGTACAGGGTCCCAGCCTCTACCCAACACCTAGTACATTCAACATTGTGAATATTAATACATATTCATTGAAGTATTTAAAAGCCTACCTTCCAAGAGCATTCCGGAGGCAACACACTCTAGGACTCTGCGGAAAGCCTCGCCTGCTCCCAACGGTCTCTCGCAGGTCGTAATAGACTTCTCAACCAGCAGCTCCAAGGGCTAGGTTGGAGTTAAAGGTGACAGAACATTGATGACTACGGAAAAGATAGAACCTGCTACAACCTGCTTTCATGAAGTGGACAACATTAATAGACCTAGGGCTGCAACTAATGACTATTTTGGTAGTCGACTAATCTGTCGATTATTTTTTCGATTAGTCGACTAATCGAAAAACAATTATATAAAAAAAATTCAAATAAAAAAATGTAAGAAATATATATATATATATATATTTTTTTTTGCACTACCTATCTTTGTGAAAGTGGCTTCTCAGCTCTGGTCCAGCTGAAGACAGAGCAGAGGAACAGATTGGACATTGAGCATGATCTCAGAGTTGCTTTGAGACTCTTGTCAGGACCAAACAACATCCCCAGTTATCCCATTAGTTCCCCCAAACTTACTGTCGGTCTGTTATGTTAAGCTAAGAAGTCTTCAGCTGGCTGGACCAGAGCTGAGAAGCCACTTTCACAAAGATAGGTAGTGCAAAAAAAAAGAAAGAAAAAAAAATATATATATATATATATATATATATATTTTTTTTTTAATGACTAATCGACGCAACAATTCCTCGTCGACGATTTTTTGACGTCGATTATGTCGACTAATCGGTGCAGCCCTAAAGACCAATAACAATAACCAGATCCCAGAAACAAAAAGGTCAAGATAATTAAATAAAACTTGCAGTCCAATTGAAATTGCCATTCATACCCTTTTCCCCCAGTTAGAATCCATATAAAATAGGAGTTTTGTACTTTCTGTAACCATATTTTATTGGTCAAATGTAAATAACATTGTTTGTAGGATATAAACAAATTGTCTTTAGAGCTGTCAAACTGCCAGACCTGCAGAGCAGAGATCATAATATTCAGGAGTTAAACTTGAGACAGCTGGTGACACCAGGCTGTGCTGTTCTCAAATAAAATACATTTGACTAACGTTACCCTTCAGCTTCATGGGGCACGTACGTGGTGTGACACATAAGCATAAATGTTGTTTACAGCCATGTTAACATGGTGTCAGATAACGTTGGGAGTTAAGGGACCATGCCCGAGTTTCCTACTTGGAATTCTGACTTCAAGTTTCAAGTTCAAGTTTCTTTAATAGTTGTCATACAGAAGTACAGAATACTTTCATACAAAATGCTTCTTACTGTTACGCTCCAGAGACTGTGCTAGACAAGATAGTATCAAGGGGCCTTCCATTGCATTTTTCCTAGTAAGAAGTCAGATTTTTCCTAGTTCCGACTTCAATGGAATGCAGAACATCTGATGTGAGGTCAGGAATTTATGTTCAGAATCTTGGGTTAATCAGATGTTCCTTTCTACGCCATCGGACTGTGTGTGTGTGTGACGTTAGCGCTGAGCAAGTCACGAATAAGCGATTTTTCAGCCCGCTTTTGTATCGTGCATAAGGACACATATACTCTCGATTATCTAGCGGTTATTTGAAAACGATTCATAAATCAGCCGAAAAATGACAACATGTTTTGTGAAAAAACAATCCGTTTCGTACATGTTGACTGCAAGCAAGTCATTGATAAGCGACGGGTGTATTAGACCCATAGCCATAATTTAAGATATAGTTTAAGCGTTCGCAAATATCCCTGTCCTCCCATTGAGTAGAGTGCTGGCATGGAAGCACCTTATTTGGTCATATGGGCGTGGCTCTGAATGAGTTAACACATTGTCTGCCAGGCATTGTACACATCCTTATGCCCAGTCTGCCCAGTCTGCCAGTGTTGTAACCCTATGGAGATGTTTACCTTCTTTGCAGGGCTATAACTTTTTAAATATTATAGCTATATCGACATTACTATGGCCCATTCAACATCGGGTATCCATCGTTCCGGATGTGGGAACGTTATATTTTTTCATTCATACATTGTCGTGTTAGTACCGTCGAGAATATAAGTTTTGTTAGTTTTTAAGGTTTTCTGCAGTAATTCCTAAAACGCGAGTTATAGGCCCTGACGCATATGATAGATTATCTATTGGCGTTTCTTTCCTATACACGCTATATTAAAAAATTCAAATGTATATGATCGGTGTTGTGAAGGATCAGATTAAACCGAATATATATATTTATTTATATATATATATTTAAATAGTATTTGTATATCGTTTGATATCCCCTGTATATTCCTTGTACAATATGCACTGAATATCCCTTTAGTCTACTAAACAGCCCATAATAGTTTCATTCTACCATTGGACGAGAACCTGGCGCCAGCAGCCATACCCCTAGGTTCAAGTTCAATCGTGCCGCCCAACATGTCGTGGCAAGCCCCGGTTCCGCGTAGGAATACGTCTGGCGAAATACGAATGGTACTATTTGTTCATAGCGCATATATATATGGCGCAAGTAAAGTAGAACTTTCTTTTAGTCCAGTTCTTTACCCTCCAACCGAGTAACAGACGCGAAGCCTCACCCACGACGCACGTGTGGTGCAGTAAGGCCTACTTGGCCTCAGAATAGGCATTGAGATATCGTGTGGATTAATAGTTGAATAGTCATAGTTTGGCACTATACCGTCGAGTTGGACGTATTCTATTAAGCTAATAATAGTCTATTTATGTATGGTGCATCGTTCGGTTAGAGTTATAAAGTTATCAGTACCCCCATCGTTCCTGACGTTATCTGGAGTCTTAACCAGGCTGGGCAGACCACTAGTGGTGCTTGCATCCGAGGAGCTCCGGGCCAGGGCGACTGGACCTGTATATTGGATTACTCTACCCGGACGACGGCGAGCCTTCTACGGCTTGGATTATGCTTTGGGTGCTTTGATTATTCCATGGATAACGGCCAACACTGCGGAGTGTTGGAACTACCCCCCGGAGAGGAGCAAGGTGAGACGGCGCTCTACACCAGTGAGGTCGCCTCACGTCTCTCCGTTGTGGACCGGCAGCTACCGTCCACCAGAGGGTCCAGCTGTATTCGTCTGCGGACCGAGGTTCTGTGGGCACCGTGTTCAAGACTTTGAATTCTCCCAAGAAATCGTCGGCCAGATGGGATACCGCCAGCGGCTTCTCTAACCCCCCCCTCCTACTGTCTTACAACCAGCGGGACCCCCCCCCCCCTTAGTGTATCCAGCTATAATCATTTAAGTACCATCGCTATAGTTTCCTAAAGAAACAGGTTGTATACTTACTCCCTGCGTAACCAGAGATTGGACATTCAATGTTGATTTACCTACGAATACTCATTTGCCATACAAGTGCATTTCAAATCATAAGTGTAAACAAGTGAACGTTGTATATACCTTTTGCTATATTAAATATTCGATTTGTACATTTGTGTGGACTTCGTTTCATCAGGTGGGAAAGTGTTCATCATATTTATATCATGTACTGGATGGCCAGAAGTTAAAGTACAAGAGGTAGTGGTTTAATATTACCATACTTAACAATACAGTCAGGGAATTGTACCCCTCAGTTACAATCGGTATACATTATGCTTCATCATGCGTGAAGGAAAGGGGGGGGGGGGTCGTTTATAATTCCTTGATAGTCAGTAACGGCTTTATTTAGTATGGGTTGATATGTTGATCAGATGGATTGCCGTGAAATTAATAAACAATCGGGCTGAAAATAACGTTATATTCCTCTTACCGTTCGCCGATGAGACTGGAGGAAAAATATTCCAATTATTTGAAGTCGATCTGCTAGATCCATTTCCCGTTTGTATGACGCAATAAACGGCAAAATCATATTGATTATTGCGTTTCGAAAGCGATCCCATGCACTCGAGTGTGTATCTAGACCCACGTTACAAGATATTACTGCCGGAGGAATTGCCTCGATGCACCGAGCGCCACTTCCGGTTTGGCTTGGAGTGTAACTCGCCCGACATCCACCAGGCGTACCGCGTATTGAGGCGTTGCAATATCAGACCGGGTCCAGCTGCAGTCACGGAGGGAGGCTGGATGAATTATGAATGCCATGGCGAAAAAATGAAATAGTAACTTGTTTCTGGCGCACAACGCATGGCGGGCAATAACGAGTATACTCGTTTTTGGCGTCCAATGTGTTAAGCACCCTCCACAGCCCAAATGGAATGATACATTATTTTTTAATAGGGCCAGTCGACTATCTGCAAATGTTGGCAAATCAAAGTCGACTATACAAATCCTTAGTCGGGGACAGGCCTAGTACATTGTATCGTCTCTTCCAATAAAAAATACATTTGTTTAAAATGGCATTTCTATTGTTTTAAAACAAATAAGAGCGCCACCATCCTTGCTTATCCATGCCCACCTCCATGCTTCTTAATGGTGCATTCCATTGAAGTCGGAACTAGGAAAAATCTTTTTTTTGTGTGTGCATTTAACAGAGATTGGCAGTCGACTACGGCTCCTTTCGATCGATTAGTCGACTATTTGACTAGTCGAGGTCAGCCCTACAATGTACATAGGGAGTAGTGGTGGTTATTAACAGTAAGCGATACTCACCCATCCTGACAGTGGAGCCCAGGTAGGAACACGGTTACACAGGTCCCTCATGATGCGGATCACGATGACGGCAGACTTCAGGTCGTTCACTTTGGCCTGGAGACACAAGCATGGCCAGCTGAGTCAGAGGAGCCATCGCCTTCAGTGGCACAACCCCCTGTCCCTTTTGGGGTTCAACAACGTGAGGTTGAACCCCAACTAGTGGGCATATTAGGTCCTGTATAACTGCGGCATCTCACAATCAATCAATTGTAATGATTGAAAAGTTACATTATAGATGCCATTTTTGGATGCTGTTTTTGGCAAAGAAGGAAAATTAGATCTTTGAGAGGCAATATTCCTGGACAGTGTGTTAAAAAAATTTATAATAATAAATAATATTTATATATTATCTGATCTAAGATATGATGTGTAACTAGGTGGCTTTCACAATATTAGTGCAGTCGAAAATGAAAACGATACAGCTCTGTCTGATAGATATAAGGTAAGGTCGACCATTTTCAGAGAACTTCACGGACAATGGCATCAGGAACATTGCATGGACTGCATACCATTGGTATAATATCCCACAAACGGTTGTCGTCCATACCGGTGATTTATGTGAACCTGTTGATTTAAAATCACTGGTATACGGACCAACGGAACAAACATTTATCTTAATATGTAGAATCCATTGACATTACAGTGATGGACCATCCATTAATGTAGTATGCCATCGGTCAGCAATAGCAGAGAGCGGAGGGCAGAGTTAACATTTTCTTTGCAATTTCCACTTTCTAGGTGAATGCATGGAAAACAAGAGATTATCGAGAGTTAAGAACTCACAGATTCATGGACAAGTAAAAGGACGAGGATGCAAACCTGGAACCACTTGGCGTGGCGGAGAGACGCCAAGGCAGTTAGGCATTTCTGCCTGTCCAGAACGTCCGGCGGATCGCTGACTGTTTGCGTTTCTATTGGCGAGGTGGAGTAAGAAGACAAGGTACAGTTTGACCAAGGGGGTTTGGTTCTGTCTCGCAGCTCAGGGAGTAGCAGCCTTCCCCAAAGCACCAGCAGCAGGGAAGGGGGGCAGGGTTCCCCACTATAATGTAGTCCGGTAGTTACCCATTATAAATGTGAGCCAAATCCTACACGGTGAAGATGATGGTATACAGAAGATGATGTTATCAGTATTTTATAACTATTTATAACAAAGTGCCATGTTGTCATCCTTAACGTGTCCCATAACCCTGGTATGCTAAAATATGTGTCCCCTTCCCTCAGCCCCTTGGGCTTGGGTTTGCTGTTTAACCCCTTCCGAGACAGAGTGTATTCCAGTTGGTCAAAGGTCCAGCGTCCCTAAAAAGACTTGACACACTAGAAGGCTTAGTGGAGAGAATCAAGATTTGTAACAACAATCAGTTGTAAAATCAGAAGCATTTTTTAAAGAGTCTGGAAATCTGCTCCACACTGCAGCAAAACTGATGGCTTCCCTTACCCAGATATTACCTAAGATCCAAGCGTCCATTTAGAATGGGTCTCTTTTGCCGATTGATACGCTCAAGTTAGCTTAAGTGTCTTCTTCTGATCTTCACCAAATGAGCCCATTTCTGCCTCTCCCTTTCATACAGTCCATGCTCATTCACACAAGAACCAAACACTCCCTTAAGATAGACAAACACTGACTTGCTGCTCTAGTTTCTTTTCATATGTCTGGTTAAATTTTGATTCACCTAAGGCAGAGCCAAAGGAAATCCACTCTGTGCCGATCAGTTTTGCTGCAATTAGAGCCAAACGTACAATTTCTGCATAAAACACATGCATTTCGCGCTTCAACTAGTTATTCTTAATAAGCCTTCACTTTAAACTTAAATACAATTTTACAGGAATAAAGAAAGTCGTTCATTACTGTGCCATTGTCATATAAAAAACATTTACACAATGCATTAACGATTACAGAGGCATTGCAGCGCTGCTACTTTCAACTTGCTACTTGTAAGCGACGGCAGAACATCCAAGCTCAAGTGAAGAGCCAACGTTTGTTGACTGTTCACTGGCATCGGACGGAGAGGGCACACTGTGCAGCTTCACTGATTTCTGCATCTCGAGGATGGACAGAACGGATGTAAGATCAGTGGAGCGGCACAGGACCCGCTTGTGGAGGAGAAAACAGTTCAGTAGTGGAACTGCAGGGCTGGTGGAGGCTGGTTCCCTGGATGGAGGGCGTGGCCAAGAAGCGTACCTCCCGCTTCAGCATCGTCCATCTCCATCCTGACCAGGGGGGACGTCAGGTGGATGGTGAGGATGAGGACGGGCTCCTTGATACTCTTCACGATCATGGCTGCGTCCTCGGGGCTCTGGGTTACTTCATACTTGTCCTCTGTGACAACCTATTCAAAGAATAGAACGGGGACAGAGGGTTAGATGGCAAATGTGGATTCAAAAAGAAAGAAGAGCTCTCCTAACACCAGCTTCTATAAAACAGAAGACAGTAGGGTGACCAAATCCATATGATCTAAATGCAGGACAGCGTGTCGATTTTGCGGGACATTTGTTGAAATTGCGGGACAGTAATGAATATGTATACAATAATCATGTTTACATAATGTATTCATTTTGATAAAAATATAAGCATTTAATGTATTAAAAACACAATAGTGTTGCGTCTTAATTGCTTATTATACTCATGATCACTGTATAGAAGAATACCATGCAATCCAACATGCTGTTAAATTACCTACCGACTCCTAGAGGTTATATGGCTATAGAGTTAAGATACATGTACCCTGTGATCTCTCTTGTAATGTGATACTGAAGTGCATACATGTATTACATTGTCTACAAATTACAATGGTAGTGGCTTCCTTGATTCTAAACCTGTGCAGAACACTACAAACATTTCATTTTTCATTCAATGATAATCTGACAAAATTGTACAATTATTAAAATGATAATACTTAATACTTTTTTTTATCATTTATACATTTTTTTAAACTTTAATTAACAGGTTAAATGTAAATAGTTATATACAGGATGACTATAATAACAAGAGCATTAGTAGGCCTGTGTTATGGCCTCTAGAGTGTTATCCTCTAAGTGAAATACATATACAAATGAAAACAGCAGTGAACAACAGGAAACAACTATATATACAAAATATAGCCTATGGGGAACAGTAGGCTATAGGCTAAGCAAATAGCTGTAACACACCATTCGCATTGGCCTGGACATATGCTGGAAAGTTTCAGCACCATGGAGAGCACCATAGTGCCTTAGTGCTTGAGGAATCTATATTACTGGACCGTGCAGCTTCCAGTAGAGCCTTCTGACCAAGAGCATATTTATAAAAAGCTTCACATGTGAGAGAGAAATTAGTTTTGACTTGTATTTCTCTCTTCACGAGCTCCACGCTGCATCTATTTCTCTGGTCCGTCCACGCGCCGGTCATGAGGGAGAACAACCTCTCTACGAACGCATTTGTGACCGGGATGCTCAGGAAGAATGAAGCCAGCTGGGTCAGGTTGGGGGTCTGGATGTCCTTCAACAGCAGCCCCCACTTCACTCCAACAGTCGCCTCCATCTCCAACACTTCCTTCTGACGTGGAACGATTAAACAAAACTCCTCATAGAGCGCATCCATGTCTAACCATAAGGGCTTCAGCTGTAGCGCACAGGTCAATGAAGCTGACGTTTCTCTTTAGAGACATGACAGAAAGAGCCTTCAGATCATTCTCATCGGAGAAATCGAACCACTTCTCGAGGTAGACGATGGCAGACCTGTAGAACGGATGTGAAGTCTGCTCTTGTCTTTGCCACTCTCGCATCTGGGAAGTGGCGGAGAAGGACACTGGCCTCTGTTCCAAAGAAGGAATCCGTGAGCCTTTGCTGGAGTTTCCCACGCAGGGTAGAGAGACAGCTATGATCGCAGGCAGCCCCAGCATGAGTGGAGATACAGTTGTTGTTGTTGTTGTACACTAAAGGCGCCAATAAGAGCTTGCATTATATATAGTACCTGGCGCAAGCTGTTTATTGCCACGCAACTTCGCGCCAGGTACTATATAATGCGCTCGTGCTGGTTAGAGTCTAGACCAGTGATTCCCAACCTGGGGTCCGCGGACCCCCTGGGGGTCCGCCAGGGGGCGCAGGGGGTCCGCCAGACCACAGATGATTTGAGTTTTTTTTTTTTTTTTTTTATTATTATTATTTTTTTTCTTTCAGAGAAATATTTAATTAGCATATTTGTATCATCAGAAGCATGAATAGTCTCTCCACTACAATAAAAAATAAAGATAAATAAATAAACATCTAGACATGATTTTTGAACGTTAACAGTAGGCTACCGGGTAGCCGCTAAAACGCGAATCAGTTGACTGTATCACTTTCTGTAGCTAGCCTAGCACGCTAGTTAACTTTCTCGGCTCGTCTGCAGTCAGCCGCCAGAGGCGAAAATGTGTGACAAACGAAAAGGAGATGACGGCAGCTCATCTGCAAAAAAAGTTAGGACCTAAAGCAATCGCGAAAATTACATCACCATGGGCTTCACTGAGGGACCAGACAAACGACCTGAGTGTGTGATTTGTGGAGAAAAGTTGGCAAACTCGAGCCTGAAGCCCAGCAAGCTGAAGAGACATCAGGCGTCTAAGCACCCAGAAACCGTTGGGAAAGATCCGGACTTTTTTCGGAGGAAAGAACAGTCTCTCAAGGCGAACAAGCCTGTTGATGTTAGAGTAGCGTGGAGCAGGGGTGGCAGTGATTTACAGAAGGCTACCGAAGCCTCCTTTGAGTGTTCGCTTTTAATTGCAAAAGCAAAGAAACCGCACAATATTGGCGAGCAGCTCATCAAACCAGCCTGCATCAAAATGGTTTAGAAACTGTGCGGCCCACAGGTGGCGGATAAACTAAAATCAGTACCACTCTCGAACAATGTAGTGAAAGAGCGAATTGATAAGATGTCAAGTGATTGCGAGCAGCAGCTGTCAGAAAAGCTTAGAAAGGGTCCATTTGCCATACAACTTGATGAAACTACAACTGTCGCAGACGAGGCTGTGCTCATCGTTTATGTGCAATATATCGAAAATGAGGATCTGAAGCAGGACATTCTCATGTCAGTCAACCTTACTACCACCACTCGAGGTGAGGATATTTTTACTGCAGTGGATTCTTACTTCATTCAACATAAATGCAAACCGTTCACCATTAGGGCCTGATTTGAGAGGATGAATACAGGATTTGAATATTGGCCAAAATTTTGAAATACATATGGTGCAAGATTAGATTTGTTGATTGAAGGCACAAGTCAAAGAAGCATAGTGGGTCTAATTATGATGCATATGCCTGTGTATAAGCAGTTTGTTATTAAAATGACAAAAAAAAGGTATTAAACCCAGCTAGGACAGATTCTCTCTGCTACTGATTGGAATTTCCTGTCTCATATTTAGTTTAATTTGTTGCATTGATTTGTTCCATAAATGCAAACCGTTCACCATTAGGGCCTGATTTGAGAGGATGAATACAGCATTTGAATATTGGCCAAACATTTTGAAATGCATATGGTGCAAGATGAGATTTGTTGATTGAAGGCACAAGTCAAAGAAGCATAGTGGGTCTAATTGTGATGCATATGCCTGTGTATAAGCAGTTTGTTATTAAAATGAAAAAAAAAAAGTATTTTATGGTATCTTATTAGGAGGGGGTCCGCGAATTTCATCAGAGCTGTTTGGGGGTCCCTGGGGGGAAAAAGGTTGGGAACCACTGGTCTAGACAAGCGGTTCTCAACAGGGGTTCCGCGGCACACAGGGGTTCCGCGGAGAGCTGTCAGGGGTTCCGCAAGATGCCTGGCAATGTTCTTTAAAAATATAGAATGACAACAGTCTTATTTTGAAAATCCTATAGCGGGTCTCATTTATGCCCACGCGCAGCTCCAGCTATAATAACTAGGCTCCAAAAGCTAGCAACATTAAGGTCATTATGATACTCTTATTTTGAAAATCCGTGGTGTCGTGACTCATATCCGCTCCAGCACACAGCCAATAGGATGCAGCTGAGCAGTGAGCAGTAGCGTCTCTCAGCTCAGCAGCAGCAGTAGCGTCTGGATCTGGAACGCGGACATTGAAACACAGCAAGGGTAGTGTTTTTGCGACCCAAAACAAATCCCTGCTGTTTTATTCCGCAACGGGTCAAATGCATATAACATGCTTTGCAATCCTTGCCATTCCTTTATGACCACGTTGTGTTTAAGACCGGAATTAATGTCCCGTTACCATAAGCTAACAACAAGTTAAAGCCCTGTTCAGAGCGACAGAGAACAGCAGGGTGGGGACTTGGAAGGATGACTGGGAAGGAGGGGGGGGGGGCATTCTCCCTCTATGTGTGTGCGTTTTAAAAGATGATGAAGGCAGACTACTATATTATATTGATAGTAAATGTACTGAGGGTGGACAGACAGATTATGTTGATATTTAAACATAAAAAATACAATACATAATAAATGTATCCATGATCATCATGCAACATAAAACAATTGCAGGAACGGTTTGGGAGAGGAAGGTGTTTTAGGTTGCGTGTTCCAAAAAATGTACTTAAAGTTTAAAGCTCAATATATCAAAACGTGGCACTTTATAGTGAACATGCACTTTATAGTGAATCCTAATTCTTTTTGGATTACAGAAAATTATCCCTAAAGTGCTATCTGTTGCAGCTGCACTGTTTTCCATGAAAATACCATATTTGGATAAGTTTGACCATTTCTAAAAATCTGAAAATCATTATTTAATAAAACACAGAAAAGGATCACCAAGTTACTCTGGATAAAAAAAAACTTTACAGACAACATTGAGACAAAGCTTCCTGACACATCTCCATCCAAACTCTTGGAAGAACTCATTGAAATCTCATCTGATACCACCTGGAGAGCTAGTTTCAGAGTGTGGTGCTGAGTACCAAGTATCTCATGATGCTGCAGTTAAGGTGTTGATACCATTCAGCCCCACATATCTGTGTGAAGCTGGCTTTTCATCCATGACAGCTCTGAAAACAAAATATAGGGCCAAGTTGAGCCTTGATGATGACATGCGTGTTGCCTTGTCAAAGATCTCCCCACGTATTGACCGTATTATTAGCCAGCAGCAGCGGACCTCGCATTGAGCTAGAAATGTCCACTGAGTGAACAAGTGCTTATTTTCTGTATTTATTTATATTTTTTGAGAAATGGTAACTTGGTGATTTTCTGTTTTTGAGAAATTGTCAAACTTATCCAAATATGCTATTTTTATGGAGAACAGTGCAGCTGCAACAGATAGCACTTTAGTGATCCTTTTCTGTATTTAAAAAAAAAAACGTTTGTCATCAGATTCAGATTCAGACAACTTTATTGATCCCGCGTGGGGCAATTCATATTTGCAGATTCACCAACAAGCAACAAAGACAAACAAACAACAAAACATCTCAACGACAGCACGGCAAATAAAGAGTCATTGTATCATCATTGTAGCAAAAAAGACAGGACCGGGAAAGTCTTTATCGTATGTAGGGGTGCCCTGGAATATTTTATTGAACACAGGGGTGCCTTGGCAGCAGAAAGGTTGAGAACCCCTGGTCTAGACTATAGCAGGGTTTCCGTTAGAATTTTTTTTTGCAGGTCTGAGTGTCCGGTAGATTTCAATCTACCGGACAAATGGGATAAATTCCGGTCAGAGTTTATTGAGCTTAAAAACAATTGATAGACCTATATAAAGAATGACATCATCAAGGCATTTATAATATTTTAACTTAAAACTAGGCTACTTTTGCGTATCAGTCATTAATATATTCCAAATAAAATAAGTCCCTCGAGACTTCGTGCTGCTGCTGCCGACTTGAGGTGTCGGTGGGCAGTCTGCCCGACCTTAATAAACAGCAGTCTGTTATAATCACATTTTTATGAGCTAACTAATTCCGTTATATTGGACATTTGTATTAATTATATCAAGCGAAGAACTGAGAAATTTGGCACCGCTGTGTCAGCGCGAGCTGGCTGCTGATATATTTACGTGAAGCATGGAGCACTTGGAGCAGGCAGAGCAGAGCAGTGGTGTCAGCAGCGCCCCCACCCAACAGCTGAATTGCCAATGGCTGAATTGGAGTACTGCACCCTGCCAAGCCATGCTTCACGTAAATATATCAGCAGCCAGCTCGCGCTGACAGCAGGATGTCATTATTAGACCGGCTGCTTGGTGAGATTGTTTCGTTCATCGCATAGGCTATATAATTTTAGCCTATTTTAATACAATTCAAATAATCTAATTGTGTTTAGAGGGAATTATTTTCACCGGACATTATGACCGGAGAGATTAAATATGTCGGACTTCAACAGATTTTGCCAGTCAAATACCGGTAATTACCGGCTAACGGAAACGCTGGACTATAGGCTATGTTACATAACGTTACGTATGTAGTACTTGCGGTGCGTGCATTAGTGCATGTTTGGGGATTAACACAATGGCGCCCAAGGACGGATATATCCGTGGCAAGTTGTTTCGGCTTTTATTTAATTTTAACACTTTGGCTGCCAGGAGCCGTGTTAAAGCGTCATTCCCGGCCATGCTCAAGTTGCCGATGACGCTTTACAGCGTCTTTAATATCAATATTTCAAAAATCTGGAATCGGATTCATATGTCCCCTCCGCTGGCCTGAGATCCACCAGGAGGACCCACTGAGCTCTCTGGCGGTTCAGGAGCGCCATCTGGTGGCCGATCGGCGCAATCGCTTAACAGGAAGCGCAGTAGAGGTTTTGCTGGACGGCCGTATTACTTCCGGGCACTCGGTACATGTCCCGGGACTCTGGCTCGTCACACTAAATAGCGATCGATTGCCAATAACTCGATAAACAACATGATTTGGACGTATATACCATTATACAAGCTGGAGATGGACCGGGTAAATCGCCATCCCATAATGATACAATTTCTACTCTACGATGATCGCCCAACGGCGCGCGGAGACTGGGGTGAGTTTTAGCGTGTAACGTTACCGTCTTCGATACTAACTGCTATTATCAACATTTGACCCACATTAGATGATTGGTATAACGCTGCCCACGGAATTATAAACGCCCCCTCGCCCATCCGGTCAACATCAGATGACGTGTAGTAACTTCTAGAAGTACGTCTAGTTGGAATTTTTTATATCGCGCTGATTGCCATCAAACTGTATTTCATCATCAATATAATGCATTTGGGGCTATATATCACGTTCTGGAGAAAGCTGCAGAAAGAGATCAAAACATACTTATACATTAGACCATACTTTACTATGAATATGTGAATGAAAAAGTTTAACGTTGCTACACAATGAACAATACATATAGGACTTTGAATGGGCCCTAATAATGGCAATGTAGCAATAGAATTTAAAAAGTTATAGCCCTGCAAAGAAGGGGACTTTCTCCATAGACAAATAGAGCTGGCAATCTATGGTATATCATGAATTTAACCCATGGCAGCCAAAGTGTTAATAACCTATTCAAGGTCGCTGAGCGGCACTGCAGATTTACCCTACTCTTTGAATTCGAGAAAGTGCATTACCGGCCAGATCCTCTTAGGGGCGCTGTATCGATAATGCAGTGTTCCCTGTGGCAAAAGCTGTCTTTTTTTTTAGGATCTCTAATGTAGTTTTCTACTCACCTGAAGCAAGCGCTATTGTCTGTTGCACGGAATACGTTTTGGATCGCGGATTTCACTATGTAATAAGGGGATTTATCATCAGCCAATGGACATATCGATCTACCAGATGGCAATCGATAACTGGGAAATGCTCGGGGGGATCCAACCGGCTCATGGTGAGATCTTTGTCACGTAAATTACAAAATGCTTGAGCGCCAATAACGAGTATACTAGTTTTTGGATGCTTTGATCTTTTTCCTTTGATCCCGTTCTAAACACTCCCTGGCACATCTACCTACGTTGGAATTGCAATGCCGATCGAATCTCGCCAGGTGGCAGTATCGCCTACCTTATGCACATCATGGGCCAGCTATTAGTGCGTTAGTGCCAGCCCCCAAACAACTAGGTACTCGTTGTGAGCAGCAGTGAACAGGACACTTTCGACAATCGCGATCGCCTAGAGCGAACTATTGGATATTATGAAAGACTAAATGGATTATATGGATGATGATTATGGACGATAAGGTGCGTTTCCACCCGACTCTGTTGGACTAAGCACCACTGGTAAAACGTAAAAGAACTATAATCAAACCGACCGATGAGGAAACCTATTCGGCTCCGTGGTATAGTCTGGCCCGAGCACACAATAGTAACCTGGCTGCAATGCAATGGCGAGCGAACTATTGGATATTATGAAGAAGACAAAATGGATTATATGGATGATGATGATTATGGATGATAAGGTGCGTTTCCACCAGACTATGATGTTGGACTATGTTGGACTCAGCACTACTGGTAAAACGTAAAAAAAACTATAATCAAACCGACCGATGAGGAAACCTATTCGGCTCCGTCTATAGTCTGGCCCGAGCAGATGAAGAAGACGGATGAGGGCTACCTAACGTTATATGTATTGATCCTGTTCCGATTCAAGACACTTTTGGACTTGAAGTAAGAAATGGAGTACCTCTAAACCAAAGGTAACGTCTATTTTACGTGTACTTTATAGAAACTCCATCATAAAACATGTGTTTATATGATCGCAGCGTCGGATAAACGACCCCCCCCCCCCCCGGCTTTGTGATGAAACAAGGTCATGTGTTTACCTTTGACCTGGCAATAATATAGGTTTCAAGCGAGCAGCCGCAAGATTTGCGCTTACGCTGCACAAAACGTTGGACTATAAATAGTGTTCGTCAAATGAGCCATACTATCCTCTTCATAGCTATAACATAGATTAGAATATACAATAGCTCCGCAAAGATTGTGAAATATCGTGAAAATGGTCAGAAAAATTGCCGCCAGGCAGTACAGATGGGGAAAGAGGGTGGCGCTCAATGAGTTAAGGGTACTACCGACCGAATCACATCGGTACTACAGATTCACGTAAAAAACTGGCACTGTAAAAAATACTAATAATAAAAAAAAATAAACACACACACAATACACACTTACCTAGGATTTGACTTGATTCAACAACAAAGCAGTCGGGGAAATGGCAAGT
Source organism: Notolepis coatsorum (assembly GCF_963971535.1). Taxonomy (NCBI): domain Eukaryota; kingdom Metazoa; phylum Chordata; class Actinopteri; order Aulopiformes; family Paralepididae; genus Notolepis; species Notolepis coatsorum. Next base: position 125,937,280 of record NC_140171.1, read on the forward strand.
CGAAAACGTTGCAAGTAGGGATGCTCGATATTGGCTTTTTTACCGATACACCGATATTGTCCAACTCTTAATTTCCGATACCGATATATGCAGCAGCAGGGTCCCCCCCCCCCCCCCCCAAAATTGAATAATTTCAGGTAATTAACATTACATATCTCTTGTTGTGGAATTAACACAACATTATGCATACTTTTGACAATAAATAAAATCAGAATTTGTTCTTACTTGCTTGCCTGGGTAAATAAAGGTTATAGAAATGTAAAAAAAAATAGTTTTTTATTTTTATTTTTGAAAACAGATACCGATATTTTCCGATATCACATTTTAATGCCGATATCGGCCGATAATATCGGACATCCCTAGTTGCAAGTGTTGTTACACTTTACAAAGCTAGATGCAGACAACGCTCACTGCAATATTATATAATATATTAACAAATAGTTCTAAATAAAATGATTTTTTTTTTTTTTTTTTTTTTTTACAACTGAGGTAGGTAGATTACATTTTTAGAGACTAAAGTACCTAAAAAAGGTACCGTTGGGTACCGCTATCGATTCACAGGTACCGGTTCAAATGTGAATGGTACCCAACCCTAGTAATATCTGCAATGTCTCTTTTCCAAGAATGTGACAAGACGGCCCACATATGGACACCAGAAGGATGAAATCCATCCTACCTCTAACTGGGCAGTGAGCATTTCTGCCACTTGGTTGAGCAGCAGGACAGAGGGCTTCCCGGCACACAGCAGCACCAGCTCCAGGTCCAGGTCGTCCTTCAGCAGCAGGCCTTTGGCCACCAGGCCGACCCTCATCACCCCACGCAGGACACGCTGGGTCTTCACGTCACCACTTGACACAGGAAAGGGAGGTAACTTATTATTATAACTTCATTGGCTGCCTGTGCAGTCTAGGATACATTTTAAGATCCTGTTTGCTTATAAAAGCAATGAGTGGTCTCTGGCCCCACCCTACCTCACAGAGATCCTGCACCCCTACACCCCATTACGGTCTCTGAGGTCTGCTGACCAGTCCCTCATTGTTGTCCCCAAATCCAGGCTAAAGAACAGGGGGGACCGTGCGTTTGCGGTTATAGCCCCCAAACTCTGGAACGAGTTGCCTCCCTACATTAGGCTGGCCCCAACACTCCCAATGTTTAAATCCCATCTAAAAACACATCTGTTCTCCCTAGCATTTAAAAAGAATTTACAATCTACTGCCGTAATCCGTTTGTAGTTCTGTGTGCATTGTATTGTGATTAGTCCATGTGCTTTTTTACTGTATTGATTGATTGTGAAGCACTTTGGCCAACTTTGTTGTTTTTAAACATGCTACATAAATAAAGTTGGATTGGATTATTATTACACACCTAAATTGAATGTTCTAGAGATAAATTTAGCAAAGATAAGACAGATTCACCCACACACACACTTTCACTCTCTCTCAAACACACACAGCCACGGACATAACCTTCACATATTGCACACACATATACTCACATCCAAAACAGCCTTCTGTCTGCATAGTATACCATATTCTCCCTCTCTCTATATAGCCTTCTTCATACCATATCTATAACTCATAGTCTGTACATCAAGGTACAACATCGTGTTGTCTACTCTCCTGTATACAATGGGGGAAATAAGTATTGAACACATCAGCATTTTGTCCCGTAAATATATTTCCAATGTGGCCATTCAAGTGACATTTTCACCAGACTTTGGTATAATCCAGAAAAAATCTAAACATTAAAGTCCATACATAAATAAAGTTATGTGTAATAAAGTGGAATGACATAGGAAAAAAGCATTGAACACATTAACTGAAATTAATTCAATACTTAGTGGAGAAGCCTTTGTTTGTAATGACAGCTTCAAGGACGCTTTCTGTATGATGTAACTAATCACCCGCATTATTCAGGTGTAATTTTGGCCCATTCCTCTACAGATTGTCTTTCAATCTTGAAGATTGCGGAGGGGGCCTCTTGTGAATCTGGATCTTCAGATGCTTCCACAAATGTTCAATTGGGTTTAAGTCAGGTGATTGACTGGGCCATTCCAACAAGTTGATTTTCTTTCTCTGAAACCAACTGCGAGTTTCCTTTGCTGTTTGCTTTGGATCGTTGTCCTGCTGGAAGGTCCACCCACGTCATCCTCAGCATCCTGGTGGATGGTAGCAGGTTCCTCTCAAGAATGTCTCTGTACATGGCTCCATTCATTGTTCTTTCAATGACATGAAGTCTGCCAGTACCAGGAGAGGAGAAGCAGCCCCACACCATGATACTTCCACCTCCAAACTTCACTGTTGGTATAGTGTTATTCGGGTAATGTGCAGTGCCATTTCTCCTCCAAACATGGTGTGTTGTGTGACAGCCAGAAAGTAACATTTTGGTCTCATCTGACCAGAGTACATGCTCCCAGTAGTTCACTGGGGTCTTTGTCTTTTTTAAGGAGGACAGATATGAGTTCCATATTGACGTCCCTGGGGAAGTTCCCCTCTTTGATTGAGTATAAAATCATATCCAGTAATAGGGGTCCAATTGCTTCCCAACATGAGGTAAAGTTCTGGTGGGATACCATGCCATCCGGGAGCCTTCCCACACAAAAGATTTAAAAAAAAGCACCACTTCCCGACAATAATCTTCAAAGAAGTATATTGATACATCCTTGTATTTCAGGTTGCCTTTCATCCTGCGCGTCTCCAGAATGATAATTTATTTTATTCTGACTTGACGTAGGACAGCCATAATCACTCTAGGTCTGCCGTTGTTGTCGTTAGATCGGGTCCCCAATCTGTAACACTGATCCACCTCAGGTACCATAGGAAGGATAGTTGATCCCAGGATTTTATGTAATTCTGTCACAAACGCTTCAGGGTGTGCGCAGCTCACCGACTCGTCCAGTCCAACTATACGGATATTCAGCTTACGAAATTGATATTCGAGCTCGAATATTTTAGCTTTTTGTTCTTCATTGTTTCGCTTAAGCTCAGCCGTTATATCGTTGAGATCCGTTATGGATACGTCCATTATTTCGAATCCCTGCTTGTGTTCTTTGTAGTTTCCCTTCATCTCAACCGTTAGCTTATCGTTGAGCTCAGCTATGTCTTTGTAGATGAGTCCGAAATTATGTTGATGTTCTTCCAAACAAGTTTCCAATGCTACGGTGCGCTTGATATGTGCATCGGCAGCCACCCTTAGCGCTTCGATATTGGATTCGATAGATTCTTTGATAGCATCTACTTTTTCGGTTATTGTCTTCTCCATTCTTTTCATTTCCCGGATGATATATTCTGTATCTGCGGAGGTGTTTATAGCGGTTGAGGAGGAGGCCATCTCGTCAATATCCTCTGCTGCTTTACGCACGTATCCCGCGACCATAGGCGGGTCCTCTGAGCTTGGTTTTGCAATCGTTTTATCTCTCTTCGGTGACATCACGAGTCTTTCAGTCAATATAGTTAGTTGATAATCTCAGTTGATATATGCGTCAAGTTTTAAACGCATTGGTGGTATATAAATATGTTTTTAAAACTAAAATAAAAATAAACAGGTGAGCAGCTCTGTCACATGCGACCTACTCCATGGACGGGCTATTCCGGAAGTCCGGTAAACCTTTAAATACAGTAGAACCTCCTAGCACCAGTTGGGAAGCCTCTCACCTCTCCTTCCCTTCATCTGCTTCTGCGTCTTCTTCCTGCTTGTCGAACAGGTCGGAGACTGCCTTGAGGGCACACTCCACGTGGGAGATGACCGTCTGCACCGCCTCCAGCTCCTCCGGGGAGGGGTACACGGACGAGTGTTTGGCCATCATGTGGCGGTCGTAAGGCCGCAGGATGGGCTGCACCTTGAGGGGAAATCAAAAGGGTTAAGTAGTGATGAAGTCTGGAAGTAGTGATGGAGAAGTTGTTGAAAAGGGCAGGAAAGGGATGGGGGGGGGTTAGGTGTGATAAATAAAGTTTACTTTTTCAAGGCGTGAGTAATGTTTTCCCTAGATCCAGTACTCGCATGAATTACTCGAGTAGTGCTTGAGTACTTTTTTAGGGAAATCTATTTTTGGAACGCATCTTAAAAGAGCCTGGCAGCAGCAATGACAATGCACAGCAATATATACCAGATGCTTAATGCGTTTGAGTCAAAGCAGTCAAGTTACCATTTGCAATAATTACATTACCTCCACTCTGTCTGCAGCAGGTCTCTCCGATCATGAAACGGCATATTTCTGAATCAATTTTTATCTTTTAGATAATGCCAAGTTAGCTGTATATCAACGCAACAAACTTTTTGCAGCTTTTTGCAGCGTACTATTCATAGAATCCTCCTTACACTCTCATGCTCCACAGCTTCCAGTGTTATCTTCCTGCAACAACTGACGCCTTGTGGGATTTCAGAGCGGGATTTCAGAGCGAGATTACTGTTTCAGGGGCAAAAACAAGCACTTTTGGTGGATGTACTTGGTGGTAACCAAATCTTTATTTTTTATTTATCAAGTTCCCTCAAAAACACATTTAAAATTTGTTTAATGTACCTTTAGGACATTTGGCGCTCAAGTACCATATCTTGTCTATTGACACTGCTTTCATGTGTTCCACATGTATTAAGTAATCTGGCTCAACTTGAATGTATTAAAAGACCTGGAAAGGACAGAAAGACTGGTGGTGATCAAGGAGCATAATGAACAGAAGTGAAGGAATCAGACATTAAGGAAATAACCACCACTGAAAAAAATGAATGACGACTCATTTATCTGGTTTTGATAAACTGGGTAAACTGAATTTCAAGGAAGATTAGAAAGAAAAAAAGGAAGAACATGAACCTTGTGACTCCGCGGCGTGTCCTCGATCTCTTCTATGGTTGAGATGAAGTCATGATACTGCCTTAGCTCCTCCTCGTAGCACAGACAGTCATACCAGTAACGCAGATCCTCATATCTACAAGGAAAAACGTTTCAGGATTAAGGTGCTATGCTCAACCAATTGCAATTTCCAAGATAAAAGCAATGTCTTAACAAGATGTCTTATATGTTTTATATATGCCATTATATAGCCCCGATCACTAGTTGGTAAAACTGGGAAGCAAAAGTTGCAATTGGAGGATCAAGAAAAGAGGGCAGGGCTTGAGATAAGTCAATATAATCCACAGGCAGGTTCTGATTAGCTGAAGTGGGGCGTTTGGCACTGTGTGGAAATGCAACAGTACAACACATTTAATTGCAGCATTCTGATATGGAGCATGATTAAAAAAGTCTGGCAAATATTTTTTTTAAAGAAAAGCGTTGATGATTATATCTGCCAACTTCTTAACTTCTTTTTTTGTATAGGTATTTGAGATGGGGGGGGATCGATACAGAAATATATTAGGATATTTTGCATGCCGATATATCGATACACTGATGTCAAGTACCATTATATATATATGTAATGGTGCAGTGCATCCATTAGGCTATACATTTATTTATATTAGTTTTTTGCTCAAGAATCTTATTTTGCTGTAATGAAAATGATAGGAGTGAGGTGAACAGACTGAAAATATTATTAGTGCTGTCAATCGATTAAAATATTTAATCGATTGTCCATAGTTAACTCGTGATGAATCGCAAATTAATCGCATTTTTTTTTAAATCGCAAATTTCAAAACAGAGTGATGCACAAAATAACTTAAAAGAAAATAATTTAAAAAGAATAAAGTGTGCATGAAATAATAGGGGAAAGAAAACGTTAGGAACTTGTTACATTCACCCACACAAGGGCTGAGTAATCACACACCCCCCCTCTCTCACACACACTCTCCCAGCTCTCTTTCTCTCTTGCCCCTTCCTCATCTCTCTCACCCCCCTCTCTCTCTATATATACACACACACACACACACACACTTCAGAAACAAACATAGTATCAATGAGAGCATCAATAATACACCTGAGTGAAGTCTAGTGTAAAAAAAAAAAAAAAAAAAAATTCTTAAAGGTTTATCGTGAGTTAAAAAAAATAGTGGCGTTAATAGAATCGGGCGATAACGCGTTAATACCGTGTTAACTTTGACAGCCTTAATTATTATAAAAAACAGATGATGTATATATATTTTTATTGCAGATGTTGAAAAGGTTTTCCGTTGGGGACATGTGTCTAAGTTAAGCATGACCCTTGCAAAGTGACCTTTGATTGAGTAAATAGTGCGACTGGTAGGGCTGCACGATTTTGGGAAATAATCTAATTGCGATTTTTCGGACAGATATTGCGATTGCGATTACATTTGCGATTATATATATTTTTTTAAGCAGCCCCACTGAGGTTTATTGTAAAACGCGGCTTGCATCTGACCTACGCGGTGGGTCTGTTCGGAACACCGAGTCTGAAAATGTTTCTTTTTACCTGGGAATCGATACCGGTACGGTACCCAACGGTACCTTTTTTTCTGTACTTTACTCTCCCTCTCTGAAGTCTAAACTTCACAACACACAATCTAAAACCCCTTACCTCCCTCTCCCAAACTGTTCCTAGAACAATTTTTTTTATGTTGCATGATCATGTATATTTATTTTGTATTATAATTTTTTTTGTGTTTAAATATAAACATTATCTGGCAATCCTCAGTAAATACTATCAAACTGCTCTGATGTCAGACCAGATATGAGACGCGTGCACACACACACAGAAAAGGAGAATGGCTTAAATGATTTTAGAATACTTCAGCTAATGAAGTTAAATGTTTATTATCATCAACTATCCAGTTCGTTTTTATAGTGCAACGTTTTTCTACATGAATTGAACCAGTAGAGAGATTGTTATCTAAATTGCTATCTAAAACAGCACAGACGGCGCTCATAGGATGGGAAGCCCATGGTCCAAGGATCATCACCGCATCCTTTCGAACCAAGAAGAAGAGGATCAATATGAACATCATACAGTGCTACGCTCCTACCAATGACAGCGAGGAAGCAGACAAAGACCAGTTCTACAACAGACTGCAGTCCATTATAGAAAAGCACCCAGAGAGAGACATCACAATCCTGATGGGAGACCTTAATGCCAAGATCGGAAGTGACAACAGGGGGTACGAAGATATAATGGGAAGACACGGATTGGGGGCCATGAATGAAAATGGGGAGAGGCTGGCGGACCTGTGCGCTATGAACAACTTGGTCATTGGCGGCAGTGTTTTTCCCCATAAGAACATCCACAAGGCCACTTGGGTATCGCCAGACCACATAACCGAGAACCAGATTGACCATGTCTGTATCAGCAAGAAATTCAGGAGGTCCATGCAGGATATAAGAGTAAAGAGAGGAGCAGATGTGGCTTCAGACCACCACCTTGTCGTAGCCAGCCTGAAGCTGAAGCTGAGAAAGAATTGGATGTCGGCACATACAACACGACACAGGTACAACACAGCTTCCTTGAGAGACGCCAGTAAGCTGGAAGAGTTCAGAGTAACACTCAGCAACAAGTTCCAAGTTTTACAGGAGCTGTTGGAAGAGGACGAGTGCACCCTGGAGAACAGTTGGAAGGAGATAAAAGAGGCAGTAACGTCTACCTGCCAGGAAGTTCTTGGCCCCAAGAAGCACCAGCACAAGGAGTGGATCTCAGGGGACAGTCTGCGAAAGATCCAAGAGAGGAGGGAGAAGAAGGCGGCAGTGAACAACAGCCGGACAAGAGCAGAGAAGGCCAAGGCACAAGAAAGGTATGCAGAAGGAAACAAGCTAGTAAAGAAGAGCATCAGAGCAGACAAGCGAAGGTATATGGATGACCTGGCAACAGAGGCAGAGCAAGCAGCAAGAGAGGGGAATATGAGAGAACTGTACAACATCACCAAGAAGCTGGCAGGAAAGTACAGCAAACCAGAACGACCTGTGAAGGACAAAGAGGGAAGACCGATAACGGGAGAGGAGCAACAAAAGAACAGATGGATGGAGTATTTTGAAGAACTTCTAAACCGGCCAGCACCACAGAACCCACCAGACATCGCACAGGCTGACACAGACCTACCCATAGCCTGCAACGCACCAACCAGGGAAGAAATTAGGAAGGCTATCAAGCAGCTGAGGAACGGAAAGGCTGCAGGACCAGACAACATCCCTGCGGAGGCACTGAAGTCGGATATAGAAACCACAGTGAAGATGCTCCACCCACTCTTCATGAAGATATGGGAGGAAGAAGACGTGCCAGGAGATTGGAAAGAGGGCTATCTCATCAAGATCCCAAAGAAAGGCGACCTTAGCAATTGCGCAAATTACAGAGGGATCACACTGCTATCAGTGCCAGGGAAAGTTTTTAACAGAGTAATCTTGAACAGGATGAAGGACCTCATCGATGGACAACTCCGCGATGAGCAAGCTGGTTTCCGCAAGGACCGATCCTGCACAGACCAAATTGCAGTGCTGCGCATCATCGTGGAGCAGTCGATAGAGTGGAACTCGCCCCTGTACATAAATTTTGTGGACTATGAGAAAGCCTTTGACAGCCTAGACAGAGAGACCCTCTGGAAGCTTCTCCGACATTACGGGGTGCCGACCAAGATTGTTTCCATCATCAGGAACTCCTATGAGGGACTGACATGCAAGGTGGTCCACGGAGGGCAGCTCACAGAGGCATTCCAAATGAAGACCGGGGTCAGACAAGGTTGTCTGCTCTCGCCCTTCCTCTTCCTGCTGGCCATTGACTGGATAATGAAGACCTCCACAGCACAGAGAAGGTACGGGATTCAGTGGACACCTTGGACGCAACTTGACGACTTGGACTATGCTGACGATTTGGCACTACTGTCGCACACCCAACAACAGATGCAGGAGAAGACCAACAACGTGGCATCCACTTCCGCGCAAGTGGGACTCAACATCCACAAAGGCAAGACTAAGATCCTCAAGACCAATGCAGCAAACAACACCAACACAATCATGCTGGATGGCGAGGCTTTGGAAGAAGTTGAAGCCTTTACCTACCTTGGCAGTGTTATTGACAAGCAGGGCGGCACAGATGCTGACATTAGAGCACGAATAAGGAAAGCACGTACAGCATTCGTGCAATTACGGAACATCTGGAGCTCAAAAGAACTGACTTCCAACACCAAAGTCAGATTCTTTAACACCAACGTCAAGGCAGTCCTATTATATGGAGCAGAGACGTGGAGAACTACAGCTGCAACCATCAGGAAAGTGCAGGTCTTCATTAACAGCTGCCTGCGGAAGATCATCAACATCCGATGGCCAGACACCATCAGCAACTGCGAACTCTGGCAGAGAACAAACCAGCTGCCAGCAGAAGAAGAAATTAAGAAACGCAGATGGCGCTGGATAGGCCACACCCTGCGAAAGCCCGCAAGTACCATCACCAGACAAGCCCTAACATGGAACCCGCAGGGCAAGCGGAAAAGGGGCCGCCCGAGAAACACCTGGCGCAGAGACCTGGAGGCAGACACCAAGACCATGAAGATGACCTGGAACCAACTGGAGAGAACAGCTCAAGACAGAGATGCTTGGAGATCACTTGTTGACGGCCTATGCCCCAGAAGGGGTAGCAGGCGTAAGGAAGGGACTTCCTGGTTAACCCTTGTGGCTCCCTGGTCATGAAAACTAGTTTTGTGTGTGTGTGTGGGTGTGTGTGTGTGTGTGTGTGTGTGTGTGTGTGTGTGTGTGTGTGTGTGTGTGTGTGTGTGTGTGTGTGTGTGTGTGTGTGAGCACAGCGGTGTCTGTTTATTATTATTTCATGAAATTGGGAAAATATCTTCATTTTACATATATGTTCATTGTGTCAAAAGCTTATAATTTGAAACACTCTAAAAAAAAGTTATAGTGTTTAGTCCCCAGGTGGACTTGGTCATGTTTTCTACTCCATCCGCTCCCATGTTAAATGGCATTTTTAACCATTTTTAATCTGCTCTCATTCGTTAAATTCTCGATATAATTACCAAATGCTTTGCATATTCCACGACCCAAGAAGCCCGTCTAGCGTTAAGATGTGCTGTTACCGATGTAAAACACATGGTGGCGTAATTGCTCTACAGCTAACTTTGCCACAATTCAGGGGAAGGATGGGAGGTGCTCTTGCGGGCTGAAGTGGCTGACACTGCGGATACATGCTTTGGGGTGGTGGGGGGGAAGCGAGCGTATTTTCAACACAGAACCGGACGTGAACCGGACCCCCGTGGTCCACAGCGTGCCAGACGCCGAAACACGAGCCCCCCAGAGCCGCCGCGCTCCAATGAGGAAGTGCATTTCACGGACCACCTCCGGTCGCCTGCCCACCAGCGACCAGAGTTCAAGATTCCACCTTGAAAACGCCCGCAGGAGATTGTGGTATTTATAAGCGTCTAGTAACGTCTCGCGTCTCTGCTGTTTCTGGCCGAATTAGTCATCGTTTTTCTTTTTTTTCTGATTCTTATTCAGAGGTATTTCGTCGAGATTACATAATGTGTAATGTGGCATCAGAAATGTGTAGAAATATGATAAATATGGCTATTTATCAGTTTTTTTTTCGATGAAAAAAGACGTGGTATCAAACAAACACAGATTTAAGTGGTTATAATTCCGAAATATAAGTAATCTGTTAGAGATATATTGAGATTAGGCTATTACTGTTAATCATGGGGGAAAACATTTAAAAAAAATAGTAAACAGTTAAAGTTATATGGCTTTGAAAAAAGGCTAATTTTCGTCGAAATCCTTAGGGAGCCACATAATAAAAAATAAAAAAATATATTAATTAATTTTTTATTGCATAATTTCAAATCGCGATTTCGATTAAAAATCGATTCATCGTTCAGCCCTAGCGACTGAACATAACAAATTGTATAGTTGGATACTTGCTTTTGCCCCAGACTATGACATTTGGCCCTGCACACATACGTGGTTAATCTTTTCATAGTAATGATTCCACTACGCTTTGCTCACTTCACATCACAGCCAGGCAAATTAACATGGACTGAAATTAACTTTTGATCTATGTCATGTAATTTTATTTTTGCTTACTTAAAACCATTTAATATTACCTAAATACTGAGCACTACCATAATGAATCAAATTAGACTTGTAGTGGAAAGACTCAAGATGTCAGCCCCCAGTAAACAGACAGACTCCATTGAAATTTAGAGAAGTTGGGCCATTTCAACAACTTCGGGGTAAGTGCTAAATGCAAACGTTTGATTGATTGAAAACTTTTAACAGATTGCAGAATGGGTAGTACGGCTCAATACAAACAACTGCTAAGAAGATGAAAAATACTTTCGACTTAGGGGGTGGGGTGGGGGAGTGGGGGGGGATTTTTAACATTTACAGGGGCCAGTTTCTGATTGCAGCCACCCGTAGGTCCTCTTTGAGAGCGGTTTTGAAGGAGGGTAGGGATTCACATTCTTTTACAGCTGTGGGTAGGGTGTTCCACACTATTGTGGAATAATTGCTAAACGTGTTTAGTCCCTTGTTAGAGGCGATTCTGGGTTGAACGTGATTTGTGGAACTCCCTCTGGTGTTGTGGTCGTGGATTTCACTGACCTTTAGGAAGTATTTTGACAGGTACATGGGTATCTTTGTGGTGTAGTGTATCTTGTAGACCAGGCCCATTGCAAGTTGCTGTACTCTGTTGTCTACTCTAAACCATCCTAGATTGTCAAAATGGGCAGGGCTAAAGCCGACCGCAGACGCCTTAGCACCCCACACCAGACCGTTCAGGTATAATAATTAGCTGGGGGTGTTGTTTCCCCCCGGGAGATATGAGAGGACGGACCGGATGTTAGGTTGTCGTGAAGCGAGTGTATTAGCAGGTAGCTGTGTTGTGAATTACGAGGGAAGTATTAACCTGTAAAACCCATATTGAGCTGGAATTAAACCACCATATACGAATACAACCTCTCCTCATTCTTCCTGACATTACTGCATGACTGATCACTACAATACGTTCACTACCACCGATTGGACAAGTATTGTTATGCACCTGCTGAGAGAGAATGTTTTTTCACGGAAGATGCCCGTTCTGTTCTCAACCATAATTTTCTTTGGACAATAAACCTTACAAACTACATCAGCTGCAGCCTGGACATTAAACTCTGTCAACATCCACAACTTCTTTTGTTACCCGAGTATAAAAACATCTAGTAGGTGCATCGTGGCGCATTGTCAATTTATTAGATAATGACAAGCGGCCACTAAACCTTAAGTTCTCAAACTAACGTTATTTATTTAAATTGTTCCTGTTAATAATAAACATAAGTAGCATGGTAATAATACATAGGTTATTGATAGGGATGCACCGAAATGAAAATTTGCCACCGATACCGATTGTTCAACTAACACAATCGGCCGATACCGATACTTGTGGCAAAATATTTTTTTTAAATATTTTTTAAATATAGATATTTTTTGTAATCTTTTTTTTTTGTAATCTTTTTTTTATGAAACTACTGTATATTTGTCTTACAAATTGTGCTCACCGATATGAACATAGGCCTCTTTACTTACTTAAAAAAAGGAAACATCAAGAAATAGCACTATCTCTCTCCCAGTATGTTCTGCAGGGCTGCAGCTAGATACTAGTTCTCCCAGCATGGTCTACCTGCTGGGCTGCAGCGAGATACTATTGTCTCAACCAATGACATTTTGATAGACAGTCGATTCTGCCAATTACGTCACACACCGCTTGCACCCGCCTCTGCTGTTACCACCAATCGGCAAGCGTGTTGCATTTTTTACTCCTGCTTTTGTCCGCCATTGATTTTGAGTTGACAAGGTTTTCTAGAACAACAACACGGCTCGGCTGACGTTTAGCTTTTAGCTCCGCAGGATGACTTAAATGAGGTATAATGATTTTACTGCAACTAATGTTATAATAAAACAAAGCCTTTCTATACATGTGTCTGATTGAAAACGTTATTAACAGATTGCAGATTCGCTGTTCGAATCCAGCTCCCGGCGTTGCTATCAGCTTGGCTGTCCTCTCACGCTGATACAATTGGCTGTATCAGGGGGTGGGAAGCTGAAGGGTGGGTCCTGGGCGTTGTGGACAGCGACCCCTACAGTTCGGTCGGGGCGCCTGCTCAGCGAGGGTTGGATCTGAGGAGAGATAGTGTGGCCTCCCACACGCTACACTCTCCCCGGTGAGAACCTGCGCGGCCAGGTTGGCCTGCCCCAGGCTGCACATGCGTCGGAGGAAAGCATGTGACAGTCTCCGGTCTCCCGGACCAACAGTAGGGGAAAGTACGCAACAACCAGGAAGGGTGGGATGGGAGAAAAATCGGGAAAAAGGAGGGGAAGAATGATAATATATAAAAAAAAAAAAAAAAAAAAAAAAAAGATTGCAGAATGGGTAAAACTCAGGGCTCTGTGAGCAACGGAAGGAACTGAGCTAGTATGAACGCTTGCTACGTTCGGGTAAATAATATGCTTATGTTATGAACGTGTAACACCAGTGGTGCAGTCGCGGTCACACCTGGTTACACGCCGTGTTACCAGATCACTGAGGCAGAAGTACGCGTGATCGCGCACGGATGTGTACTCGCGTGTACGCGCACACAAAAATGCGCTGTATCCATTCGTTGTGACTAGTACCCGGCCACCGTTTTACATAACAAAAAGCGCAGGTAGACTAAGTGTCTGGGTGTTGGCTATCTGAATGCATCTCCCCCTTCATTCTGTGTGACACAGGCAGTGGAGGTGAATACTAATGTGGCTCGGAATTCGTGATGGGGTCTACCTGCTTATGATATTGAATCAAGCGTCTGTGCTGCGCGCCAGCTTTCCACGCGCACATTCACACAAATAGAGAGCAAGAAGAGCTTGTATGATAGAAAGATTGCACTTGCGTATATGCGCTTGTGTGTGTGTGTGTGTGTGTGTGTGTGCGTGTGTGTGTGCGTGCGTGTGTGTGTGTATAAATCAGTTATGTGCGCATGCACGTACCCGCGCGTGCACGTGGCGTGGCGTGTTACCAGTTCCCATATTAGGACTGCACCACTGTGTAACACTAACTATATAATGTTAATGCCACAAAACGAATGCCTTGTTAATCATAAGTAGTAACTTTGATGCAGTAGCTTGTGTGTGTGTGTGTGGGCCGGGGGCGGCGTTGTGCAGGTAGGTTGCGAGTGAACTTTTTTTTGTCTTGACGCTACACAAATTGATGGATATTTATCGACTACTGCCATGTTATAATAAAACAAAGCCTTTCTATACATGTGTCTGATTGAAAACGTTATTAACAGATTGCAGAATGGGTAAAACTCAGGGCTCTGTGAGCAACGTAAGGAACTGAGCTAGTATGAACGCTTGCTACGATCGGGTAAATAATATGCTGATGTTATGAATGTGTAACACTAACTATATAATGTTAATGCCACAAAACGAATGCCTTGTTAATCATAAGTAGTAACTTTGATGCAGTAGCTTGTGTGTGTGTGTGTGGGCCGGCGTTGTGCAGGTAGGTCGCGACTCGCGAGTGAACTTTTTTTTGTCTTGACGCTACACAAATTGATGGATATTTATCGGCTATTGCCATCGGCACATTCGAGCTTATCGGCCGATAGGCCGATTGCAGTCAACAAGGCACTTATCGGCCGATACCGATACATCGGTGCACCCCTAGTTATTGATCAATGAATGTATTGATAAATTAATTTATATTACAAATGATACACCAGTAGAAGTCATGTTATTTCCTCATTGTCCTTGCTGTGTCGCCTGCCGTCGCCTCAAAAAATAGGATTGAGGCGATATTTAGCCAGGCGACAGAAGTTGCTGCGCGATCGTCGCTCGAAAATCTCCTGCCGTGTGGGTTGTCTCATTCATAACAATGGACACGATACAATTCTGTCGGTCGCCTCGCTTAAAAAGTCGGTCGCCTGGCAAAAACCGCCCGCCGTGTGCGTTGGACTTAAGGTGTGTTTTAGGAGTAAGGCCAAGCAGTAGTCTGACCAGTTTGTTTTGTGATGTTTGGAGCCTTGTTTTTAGGGCCTTTGTACCATGAGGTGCAAGCATAGTCGTAGAAACCTTGAATGAGTGCTCCTGTTAGAGTCTTCAAGGTATTCTTATTTACCAGAGAGGAGATCCTGTACAAAAATCTTGTTAGTTGATTGGCTTTTTTGATTACATTGGATGCCATTTTGTCACAGGAAAGATTTGCCTCTAGGATGGAACCCAGGTAGGTCATTTAATCTTTCCTTGTGACAATATTGTCACCCACACTGTAACAGAGAAGCCGTTGGCCTTGCTGAGTTTGTTATTTGATCCAAAGAGAATGGATTCCATTTTTTTTTGTTATCAGCGAGCCAGGTGCAGATTCTACCGAGTTCAGAGCTGATGGCTTTTTCAACCTGCAACTTGTCCCTGTCAGAGACCAGCAGGGCTGCGTCGTCCGCGAACAGGAACAAGTTGCAGTCACAAGCTGATGACATGTCATAAATTAGGAACAGTAAAGGTCCTAATATGCTTCCTTGTGGAACACCACAGTTCACTGGGAGGGGGGAGGGGGGGCAGTGTACCGTTCACCTCCACCATCTGTTCTCACAAATCAATCAAACGTAGCATAATATTATGATTGTATGTTTAGGTATTATAAGTCATATAAAATGCTTCCGAGTAAGTAAAGTAAAATTACATGACGTAAGAGTCACCTGGGAGATCAAATGTGATATGAAGCAAGCAACTTTGATTGATTGAAAAACTTTAACAGATTGCAGAATGGGTACAATACAGTACAGCTCAATACACACAATTGTTAAGGGGATGCAGACCAGAGAAAGACTTTCGTCTTGTTTACATCAGGGTCCCCCATTTTCAATTCATCATAACATATTATGACATACATGACATACAGGTAGACATTACTGCTACATCTATACATTTATGACATACCAGATTTACAAATACAGTACTGTTTGTGACGTGTTACAAAAAGAAGAAGAGAGTATATACATTTGATGAAGAAACTGTACATTGTAAGAGGTGGGTGGGGAGGGGGGGTTGGGTAGGGGAATTTTCAATCAATCAATGTACAGTTTCTACGTCAAATGTATACTCTTTTCTCTGGACTCTTTTCGTATCACAAACAGAACTGCACTTGCAAATCTGGTATGCCACAAATGTATAGATGCAGCAGTACTGTCTATCTGTATGTCATGCATGTTACGATGAATTGAATGAAAATGGGGGACCCTGATGTAAACAAGACGTTGTTACAACAACATCACTTAGCCTCGCGTGTTATTAAGTACTGTAACAGCTGTTGCTTCCTTGTTGCACTCAATGCATCTTCAACGTTACCTGTCAAAATCGGGTGGAAGGAGGCGATGACCCTGTTGTATCAGGTTGTCCCAGTAAAGGAGCTCTTCATAGGCCTTGCGCTCATCCCACCCAATTGGTGGCGCTGATTGGGACATTGTTTGCAATATCAGGATGTTTTCTACCTGTTTTGCAGAAAACACTGCAGTGGAGTAAAATATCACAGTAGGTACCGTACAACTGGTCAAGCAGGCAAGCAAAGTAAGGAGACAGCCAAGTTAGCTCAACACAACAGGCATGCCTTGCACTAACGCGTAACATTACCAAATTAACTAACGTTATTGTTTATACTGCATTCACATCAGAACTTGTTATCGTGCAACGAATCGACATGCGAGTGCTGGTTTCATTGCACAAGGGCCACATAAATTGGTTAGGTAACGTATGCAAAGGAATCGCCATTTTAGGGAAGCTAACGTTTGTAGTAGCTAGTAGCTACTGGCCATCTTACGTTCACGCCAGTTTTGCTAACACCATTTATACGATTGACGCTAAACGACTCGCTAGCTTAGCTTGGTGGCCACATACAGCTAACTACTGTTTGTTAAGTAACGTTAAGTTCACGCAACGTCGTATTAGACAGTTGGCGATGTGTGTGCGATGTGCATCATTTGTTGTTTCAAAGCTCACCTGGTGGTACAATGAGCTGCAGAGAGTCACTCGTGCCGCTTCAGCTCCGTTAGCTCGCTGACTGCAGTGGTGTCAATAGGGGATATCTGCAGAGCCGCAAGCCCAACGTCTGAGCGGGGCCCAATAGTACCGTGCTATGTGCGGTGCTTGTATGTGCGGGGCTTGTAAGCGCTGGTCTGAAGGTCTGCAGCTGGAAGCATCTCGCGGGGCTTGGACGTTGGGCTTGCGGCTCTGCAGATATACCCTACTCAGTAGTGTGATTGATTGATTGATTGAAAAATTTATTAACAGATTGCAGAATGGGTACAGTACAGTACAGCTCAATACATACAATTGTTAAGAGGATGCAGACCTGAGAAAGACTTTCGTCTTGTTTCCATCAGGGTCCCCCATTTTCAATTCATCATAATGTCGCCTCCAGTGTGCTTGTTAAAGGCCAGTTCACCAAACAGCATCAAACAATGCAGATTCCCCCCCCCCACATAATTTCACACACATCCCAAATCTAAACAATTTTGCATATATTAATTTAGTTTGACAGTTATTGAGAGTAAAGGTGGTATGGCCATCAGTGATCAGTCGGGGACATTGGCTTCTTCTTGTGTTGTGTCAATTACAGCACCATTAAATGAAAAATAGGGAGGGGACTGTACATTAGGAGGGGGTGGGTGGGAGAGAAATATACATACGGTGGGGAGAGAATAATATACATACGGTGGGGACGATACTGTACATTAGGAGGGGGTGGGAGAGAAATATACATACGGTGGGGAGAGAATATGGAGACTGTACATTAGGAGGGGGTGGGTGGGTGGGAGAGAAATATACATATGGTGGGGAGAGAATATATACATACGGTGGGGCGGAGACTGTACATTAGGAGGGGGTGGGTGGGTGGGAGAGAAATATACATATGGTGGGGAGAGAATATATACATGCTACTTTATCATTTAATTGAGTTGTAACTAACAGCACGAGTTAGTTGGAGGCCGTATTCAAACTCATCTACTTCCAATCTGTCAAACTAAAATAATGTGTGCACAACTGTTTTGAGGTTTTGGATGTGTGACTGTGAGATCATGCCCAAAATAAATCAGCATTTCTTTTTGTGAATTATCCCTTTATAAATCCCCACCGCATTAGCCATGTAGTAGCGTGATTGCTTGATTGATTGATTTGTGCTCAGCTGAATGAATGAATGAATGAAAACTTTATAAGATTGTGGAATGGGTACAATACAGTACGGCTCAATACACACAATTGTTAAGGGGATGCAGACCAGAGAAAGACTTTCGTCTTGTTTACATCAGGGTCCCCCATTTTTCAATTCATAATGACTCTCTGCCTCTTTTAGTTGAGTTAGAGAGGCTAGCGTTATGATAGCCTTCTACAATGGGAATTCAATTAATATAATATATGTTTGTTAAAATACTTAGCTAGCTAACTAGTCACTTCAATTCGAAACTGGCCCCTGTAAATGTCCTAACCAAACCCCCTCCAATGTACAGTAAATGTCCTAACCCAACCCCCTCCAATGTAGTTACCCAACCCCCCCACACACCTCCTCCAATGTAGTTTCTTCGTCAAATGTATATACTCTCTTTTTTAGACTCTTTTTGTATCACAAACAGTACTGTATTTGTAAATCTGGTATGTTATAAATGTATAGATGTAGCAGTACTGTATCTGTATGTCATATGATGAATTGAAAATGGGGGACCCTGATGTAAACAAGACGAAAGTCTTTCTCTTGTCTGCATCCCCTTAACAATTGTGTGTATTGAGCTGTACTGTATTGTACCCATTCTGCAATTTGTTAATAACATTTTCAATCAATCAATCAACCGATCTACTGCTGGGTTATTGGTTGGTGAATCATAGATGAATGAGACTGCAATGGTTTAGAAATATGCTCCATGCTAAATAATCTCTAGGTTTCTCTCATCCACCAGGCATTGCATTTTGGCTCTGAACGCCACCACAATCTACGTGCTTTTAAAATGCAGACTTTAATGTAAGGGTATTCAAATCCTAATCAGGTGAACAGCGTAGGAATTACTATTTCTATATGTGCCTCCTTTTTAAGAGATAAAAGGTCATGTGTTATTTAATTTTAATGGAGCAGATAAAAGGTCTAGAGTTCATTTGAAGTGTGGTATTTGCATTTGGAATCTGTTGCTGTCAACTCTCAATTTGAGGTCCAAAGAGCTGTCACTATCGGTATCACTATTTTGGGCAATATTATCTGCTCATATTTAGCCAAATGCTTTAGAACTCATTGGATGGCGCTTCACAGTGCAGATGGACGATGACCCCTCCCAGAGTTTTTTAAGGTAAAAAAGTGGAATGTTATGCAATGGCCAAGTCAATGTGAATCCCTACCCACATTCAAAACCGCTCTTAAAGAGCACCTACGGGAGGCTGCAATTCGAAACTGGCCACCGTAAATGCCCAAAACCCCCACCACCTCCTAATAGACAGTCTCCTCCCCACCGCATGTATATATTCCCTCCCCGCCGTATGTATATCTCTCTCCCACCCACCCACCCCCTCCTAATGTACAGTCCCCTCCCCATCATATGTATATACTCTGTCAGGATCTAGGGGTAACAGTACTGTATATTTGAATACCGTTTATGTCACAAATGTATCAGTACTAAATACCTATATGTCCCTATGCCATAAATGTCATGTATGTCATAAATGTCTATATGAATTGAAAATGGGGGACCCTGATGGAAACAAGACAAACGTCTTTCTCAGGTCTGCATCCCCTTAACAATTGTGTGTATTGAGCCGTACTGTATTGTACCCATTCTGCAATCTGTTAAATAAAGTTTTCATTCATTCATTCATTCATTCAATCACCTGACCTGAATCCAATTGAGCATGCATTTCACTTGCTGAAGACAAAAATGAAGGGAAAATGCCCCACAAACAAGCAGGAACTGAAGACAGTTGCAGTAGAGGCCTGGCAGAGCTGCATCACCACGGATGAAACCCAGCGTCTGGTGATGTCTATATGGGTTCCAGACTTCAGACTGTCATTGACTGCAAAGGATTTGCAACCAAGTATTAAAGTGACCATTTTATTTGTGGATTGTTAGTTTGTCCAATTAGGCCTACTTTTGGTCCCCTAAAAAGGGGTGCACGTGTAGAAACTGTTGTAATTTCTACACTGATTTGGATGTAAGTACCCTCAAATTAAAGCTGAAAGTCTGCACTTAAAGCACATCTTGATTGTTCAAGTCCATTGTGCTGGTGTACAGAGCCAAACTTGTGACAATCTTGTCGATGT
The DNA here is from genome assembly GCF_963971535.1 of Notolepis coatsorum. Lineage (NCBI taxonomy): Eukaryota > Metazoa > Chordata > Actinopteri > Aulopiformes > Paralepididae > Notolepis > Notolepis coatsorum. The sequence continues at coordinate 125,957,454 of NC_140171.1, forward strand.
CCAAATATTTATGGACGTAACTGTATAGTTGGACACTGATAAAAGTGGCACATTAAAAGGAACACGCCAACTTTTTGGGAAATTTGCTTACTTGCTATCTACCCTGGAGTTAGACAAGCATATACATACCCCTTTCTTCTCTGTGCATAGGCTTAGGGAACAGCCTAAATAAGAGACAACCTGGATGTGAAATCAGGGGCTGTTCCATAGGGCATTGACTTCAGGCCCCTTGAAATGTTTGTGTGAACTCTTTACACCCAAATTTAAATTCCAGTTAACACCTGCTAGCAATACTAGAATATAAACCTAATTTGGCCTTGGGTTCACACAGTGCCCCATTCATTGTCTATATACCCTGGGAGCAGCCACAGATGTTTCATCCAGGTGACATGGCCAATTTCATTAGTTATGATTATGGTGTTACAAGCTTAAAATTCTTGTGTGTTTAATTTGATGTGATAGAAGAATCTAATATGCAATTTGCTGTATATTTTCTGGGAATTAGCATTACTCCATTATGACATAACACCAAGACATCATACTCCATACATAACACCGTGACATCATACTACATATGACATAACATCCTCAAATGTAATATCATTTTTAATGTTATTTACAAATAAATAAAATTCTCAAAAATCAACGACTTGTCAAAAAACTGAATTTGGATCAGTGCTTGCGCGCGGGGCCTTGTGTGTGTTCCAGAATGCGTGTGTGTGCTGGGTGGAGGGATGGGTGCAGGGGTGATGGCTGGTTCAGGTAAGGGAGGGGGAAACTGGCAATGTCGCTAACTCACTCATTCACACAGTCATTCAATCACTCACACTTAGCCACTCTGCCCCTAGTGGCAGCTCAAGGGCATTGCATTGTGTAAAACCAGTTCAATCTATTACTTTACATCTCGACAACAACAATCACCATGTACAACACTTGCAGACTGTGTCAACACAGTGTACCCACCCAGGGCAAACTATCTCAACATCACAGTATTTTACTGACATTCTGAGCCGTGTTTATAGGTATCACAGTTGATGCACGATGTTACTCTTTCATCACCAGTGATTCCCGCTGCATGTTAATACTTTGGGGGGCCCCCAAAGTATAATGGCTCCCCCCAAAGTATAATTTGTGTTTGTTTATTTTTTTACTCAGTGAGCACTCATTTGCATTGGTGGCAATGAGTGCTCAGTGAGTAATTCTTTTTTTAAAAAACCATAAATTATACTTTGGGGGGAGCCACCCATAAGATGTGTCATGTGTGTATGAAAGAAGACCACAAAAAACAGCAGTGACTGCTCTCAGCTGTTTAACACTTAAAGACCTAGACTTCGGGTTATTGAGAAGCACTATATAAATTAAATGAATTATTATTATCACCAGTTGTAGGTTGTCTGAAGTGCAGTGTTACTATGAAAATTCACTAGAATGCAGGATTTGGAGTCATTCCCCCAAAGTATATTTCATTTCTGCAGGAATCACTGATCAGTGATCACGTATGCATGTGTGTTTGTTGTGCCAAGGGCACCCTGAGCTAAACGAGACACGGACCACAGCTCCCCTGTGAGGCTTCACATCTATGACACATTGTCCTTGTTATCCTTCAAGTCTGTGGTGTGTAAGATGGTGTAGGAAATCTGAACGGGTCAAATAATATTTACAAACAAATGCGTTTACTCCCCAAAATAAAACCAACAATGGATCCAAAACAGCATTCAGTGCCTTTCCACTTCAAGCTTGTGGCAGATCAGACGCGGATGGTGTAGGAATCCGAATGGGTCACATAGCGGACCCAACGCTGGGAAGGCCCAGGCTGTATAGGAGACAGGCGGAGGAATCGGATCTGTAGTCCAGTGCAGGTGTAATTTGGCAGCTCAAAGCTCAGGCTAACTGGACCTACTTCCAACATAGAGGCAGAACTGAGGCCAGGCACCTCCAGTTTGAAGAGTGCAGAGAGCTGGGCTCCTCCAGGGAATCTAGGAATCTCCCAGTGGACAGCCTTGTTCCTGGGCTGTAGCTCAGCGCTCTGGTCAGGGCTGCTCAGCTCTTGAGACAGACTTAATGATCCTTTGGGAACGGGTATGGTTACAGAGACTTTGATAGCAGCACCTTTGGGTGGGAGGTCACAGCGCAGTTTGAGATACATCAGCAGCCTGCCCCCGTTGTCCCTCTCTATGGTGGGGAACAGACGGAATGGAGGGGCCGACGGCAGGTCATCACATAATTGGTACTGCATCATGGTTTGCTCTCCTTGGCTGGGGCAGACTTTTAGGATTCTGTAGGTGTCAAACTCATCCAGTTTGACAGCCTGGTGGAAACTGCATTCATCCACACGGACAGCTGCTCCGTATCCACGGAGCTGAGACTTCCCAATGCTGAACTCCTCATTCAGTCCAATACGCATCTCAGAACAGCTGGGCATGTAACACTTCACCCTGATCTCCCCCTCAACATCAGCCTTCATTAGAACACCATTGGTGCCGATAACTATGGACATCCTCTCAATAACATCCACAAATATCTCGTTCTTCCCTCCCTGCTCTCCCCTGCTAGCCATGATGGGCCTCGTGGCCGCAGCACTGGGAGCTACTTTGCTCTGCTGTGTTTCAGCACCAAACAGGCCAACGTTACTGAGATCAAACAGGCTAAAGGGTTTGGAGCAGACCGCCTCAGTCTGGATGAAGTTCTTCAGGATGTCAGAGGAGGTGGTCTGGATGTAGCCAAAGTCCACAACCTCATCCAATAACTCATATATAAGGGCAAAGTTCATCCTGACTGACTTTTCTGACAGGTTGCCACAATAGTCTTTTATCAGGGCAGTTAATCTGTTGAGGAATTCAATAATGGTGAATGGGGAGGCGTTGGCGGTCGTTGTGACAACCCAATAGAGTCCTCCCTGTCTGATGTGGACAAAACGCAGCTCCTTGTGACTCATGACCACTGGAGGCTGGTCACCGGTCAGTCCAGTGACCATCTCATGGAATATGTTTATGGTATCGTTTCCAGCTTCGCCACGGAAGTCTTTGTAGATGAGGTGATCCCCCTTGGAGGACAAGATGAACAGCTGGGAAATCATACTCTTCAGAGACGTGCAGAACTCAACTTGAATTTGTGGTAGGGCTACTAACGTTAGTGCTTAGTGGTCGACCAACAGTCTCAAGACTTTAGCTAACGGTAGCTGACTTCTTCACTCTACCAAGCCATGGCCAGCAAGTTGTTTTACCGATCCTACATTCGTCTCTTTCTATTAAGAAGTAACACCTAAGATCCCCGTCAACGACACTAATTCAATTAATGTCACTTGTAAATGTGGACTTTAGCTAAGTTAGCTAAACGTTAGCTAAGACTCAATTACTTACAGCATCTTTGTTTACACTGCAGCACCAACCGAGACTGACACTGACCTGGAAGTAATGCGTGAGTTTCCCCCTTACATTTTCAAAATAAAAGTTGTTTAACCAAGTGAAATGTATGTAGTCTACTATTGTTGGGTGGGTTTATAAACCTTTAGGACCACTTGAGGCAGCAGATGGGACATTAATTATAACAAATGGGGAAACCATTAAATAAAATCATGGTTTACGAATATATTCAAATGAAATAGTCCAAAGATGCCTTGGCTTCCAATTCTAAAAGTAGCGTTTTGCTGCCACCTGGTGGGAAATAAAGTTCCATAGCGTTATTTTATTCCGGTCTGGGACTGCTGTAGACTGAAAAAAAGAGTCAAACCAATGAACTCAGAATGTAAAATATCAGGCTGTCTGTACTGTAGACAATAAATGCAGGCCTGGTTTTATGGACCCACTGGGTGCTTAAAGTTGTATACCTAAATGCAAGCAATCAACTGGCAACTATACAAAATCAGATGTTTGCATGTAATGAGAGAAAAAAAAACGGTCTCACACCCGTGGACCAGTGGGGGCTAGAGTGGAGTTGTTCCAATTGGTTGGCTGAGAGTATGCAGCATGGTTCTAAGCCTGGGGAATACCAGCCATGAAGCGTGGGCTGGTAGGGGTTGATGACAGGATTGGACTGGTTGGTCAGGTGGGCCTGGCACTCCTCTTTATGCTGGGCCAGGGTCACATTGAGCGGCTTGGTGGCAACGCTTGTTCATCTCTGTCGTGGCCTTGGTGGCTTCCTCAGGCAAGGAGAAACAGATGAGGCTGGATCCCTTGCTGTGGCCGCCCTCCATCACCAATATCCCCATCACAAATACTACGGCATAGTCATGCTGGACCTACAAAAGGCCTTCGACACTGTCAATCACACGATTCTGATTGACAAGCTAAAAGCAATTGGTTTTGATAGTCTATCAGTGAGCTGTATGCAATCCTACCTGGAGGGGAGAGAACAGATGGTGGAGGTAAACGGTACCCTATCCCCCCCCTCACAGTGAGCTGTGGTGTTCCACAAGGAAGCATACTAGGACCGCTACTGTTCCTAATTTATGCAAATTACATGTCATCAGCTTGTGACTGCAACTTGTTCCTGTTTGCGGACGACTCAGCCCTGCTGGTCTCTGACAAGAACAAGTTACAGGTTGAAAAAACCCTCAGCTCGGAACTAGGCAAAATCTGCATATGGCTTGCTGATAACAAACTATCATTACACATGGGCAAAACAGAGTCCATTCTCTTCGGTTCAAATAACAAACTCAGCAAGACCGACGGCTTCTCAGTTACAGTGGGTGACAATATTGTCACAAGGAAAGAAGAAATTACCTACCTGGGTTCCATCCTAGAGGCAAATCTTTCCTGTGACAAAATGGCATCCAATGTAATAAAAAAAAGTCAACCAACAAACTAGATTCTTGTACCGGATCTCCTCACTGGTAAACAAGAATACCCTGAAGACTCTGGCAGGAGCACTCATTCAAGGGTACTACGACTATGCTTGCATCTCATGGTACCAAACCAAAGCACCTCAAAGGCACTAAAAACAAAAATTACAAACATCTCAAAACAAACTGGTCAGACTACTGCTTGACCTTATTCATAGAACCCACCTCACCCCTGCCCACTTTGACAACCTAGGATGGCTTAGAGTAGACGACAGAGTACAGCAACTTGCAATGGGCCTGGTCTACAAGATACACTACACGACCAAGGTACCCATGTACATGTCAAAATACTTCCCAAAGGTCAGTGAATACCACGATCACAACACCAGAGGGAGCTCCAGAAATCATGTTAAACCCAGATTTGGCTCAAACTAGGGACTAAACACATTTCGCAATTATGCCACATCAATGTGGAATGCCCTACCCAAAGCTTTAAAGGAATGTGAACCACTACCCACTTTCAAAAACACTCTCAAAGAACACCTACGGGAGACTGCAATTCGAAACTGGCCCCTGTAAATGTCCTAACCCAACCCCCTCCAATGTACAGTAAATGACCAAGTATGGTTTTGTCAATATTCCAATGTACAGTTTTGCTTGTACAGTTGTACAGTGTCCCCCACCCACCCACCCCTCCTACCCAACCCCCCCACCCCACCCACCCAACCACCTCCAATGTACAGTCCCCCAGCACCCCCCCAACCCCACCCCACCTACCCAACCTCCTCCAATGTACAGTTTCTACGTCAAATATATATACTCTCTTTTCTGGACTCTTTTTGTATCACAAACAGTACTGTATTTGAAAATCTGGTATGTCATAAATGTATAGATGTAGTGTAGCAGTACTGTCTATCTGTATGTCGTGTATGTCATATATGTTATGATGAATTGAAAATGGGGGACCCTGATGTAAACAAGACGAAAGTCTTTCTCTGGTCTGCATCCCCTTAACAATTGTATGTATTTAGCTGTACTGTACCCATTCTGCAATCTGTTAATAAAGTTTTCAATCAATCAATCAATCAATCAACCACCCTAACACTTACCTAACCCAAAGGGAGAGAACTATTCTCGTCATCCAAGCCATCATCCAGGTTCTTCACGTACAAGTGCACAGCCTGGAATCTCGTCATGTGGTCCTGTTACATCTGCTCAAACCTGCGCTTCAGCAACTATATATATATATATTTTTTTATCTTCAATACCTCTGTCCCTTTGCATGTGGGGAAGTTCAAATGTTTATTTTCATATTCAGAGTAGGGTGGACAACAATCAGCAACCTTTTTTATTTTATATATTTTCCGGGGGTATAAAACCATAAATAGCATCGCAATGTAATGATCGAGTCAAAATGTATCCATGTATCTCCCTTCCAAATTATATTTTGGCTCCATTTATTTTTTATATTAAACGCCCATAAATTACAATTGAAATTCAATAGCGTTACATTTGAATTAGTTTTGAGTTTTAAAATCAATGCCGATTTAATTATAGGTATCCTCCCTTCAATCAGTGGCAATTATTTGCTCAAATCTTTGCTCCAATTCTTTTTTATATTAAACTGCCATACATTATCATTTAAATGCAATAATAATGCAAAAAAAGGCAGAAGTGGGGGATTCAGGGGGATCCAGCCAAACCTACTATATCGCTTACAGCCTTTCCATCACTGCTGTTATATCTTTCTTTACAGTAGTTGCTGAAACGATTTAATTTCTTTCACAGCCTAATCCTTGGTGCGGTTAATCAGAAATGGAAATGCAAAACCCAGAACAACAGTTTATATGTCACATTCAACAACTTTATTTACATTCAAGGTACATATCCTCAGAAAATTGAGGGAACAATTCAAGTAATAACTTATACAACTTTACAATATTTCACACGGTGTAGCCTTTTCACACTGTATAAATTCAGGGGAATCATACTTTCTATCTTTTGCTTTACAAGCATAGTATTGCTTACATTAAAAATAGCCAAGGCTGCTTAGTACAGTATATCTTTGATATGAATACCACATAACGTAAGGTTAACAATTCCAGAATTAGATACAATCATTTGGATATGTGATATCCGCAGGCCTACTTATGAATATGATGTACCTTCTAGGTTCTGGGACGCCCTCTCTAAGGTTTTGCTGATATAGCTCTATTGTTTCACACTCTCCAAACCTCAAAATGAGTCATTATGCAAGTTCAATTGACCTATCTCAAACCCGGTCCTCTTCTCTTGAGCTTCCAATTCAAGCAACAGTTGTGATGGGAGGATCAAGAAAAGAGGGCGGGCTCGAGATAGGTCCATTGAGTATTTCTAAACCATAGTTTGTGGGATAATAAACAACAGGCTGGATCTAAAAGTGTATTTACAAAATGTTTCAGATAAACGCGGGCCCAATACCATGAAACATCAACGTCTCTTGCAAGTGCCTTCTAGACCAATAAAACATGGTTGAAACATACATCCAAATAGCATTAAGCCATTAATACATTGTATCCCTCATAAAGGCATCCGTTACAATCCTCTGTATCAGGCTCTCGTTTAGATTTTTGTTATCAGGGGTAACATACAACTGCTAGTCCATCTGAATCCACGAAACAAGGAATGTTCACCTATTATCAGCAAACATATGACCAAAAGTGATGTGCAATCACATGATTAGATAGCTTTATAGAGAATAAACTCATCTGCAAGCTTTGACGGAGTAGGAAACAGATTCAATCATAGGATCATTTGATAGACCCCATTAAGTGTTATAAAGTAAACAAGCATTGTACTGAGATGGAAGAAACTGTCTTATTGTGGCCATCCCAGATGTCATATATTATATATAATGGCTGGTCTGGATCCAGGGGAAAATGATGACACCTTTGTCCACCACCACCATGGCCACTCTTGAGCTTGCTACCGTACAACTGTGCCACTCTTTCACTGCTCTTGGCACCCCAAATGCCTAACGGACCTATCTCAAGTCCCGCCCTCTTTTGTTGATCCTCCAATCACAACGGTTGCTGCCCTCGGACAAAGTCAACTCCTTCGAGCACTCGTGAGGCAAGTCAAGCCAGAACATAATCTCTCTCTCTCTCTCTCTCTCTCTCTCTCTCTCTCTCTCTCTCTCTCTCTCTCTCTCTCTCTCTCTCTCTCTCTCTCTCGCTCTCTCTCTCTCAGTTCAGATCTGGTTGACTGTGTTCTTCTTCTCTGAGCTGTGGAAGGAGGTGGGCTCCCAGCGGCGCAACATGCTGCCCTTCATGGTCGCCTGGCGCTTGGTGATGAGGTAGATCTTGCGCAGGACGGCGCGGCGCAGCAGGATGTAGACCCACGGGTCCAGGATCTGGTTCCAGGAGGCCAGTCTCACACCCATCACCATCAGGGTCTTATAGGTGGACAGTTCGTCCCCAATAGAGTCTCTGTAGGAGTGTATCACCGACATCAGGCCAAAGATCTGTACAACAAGACGGCACAAGCACTGTGAATTATTTGAACTAGACCATCTGGTTTTGAGAGGTTTACTCGTAGCTAGCATATCATTATCCAACATTCATTTGTATTGCAGTATATACAGTACATGGGATTTGGCGTTGCTAAGGCACAGATTGTATTGGGGGCATTCATATTTACAAAGATTTAGATTAAATTCAATTCAATCTGAATAGATTAATCAATTTCCATGATGCATATAATGCATATATAAAATATAATGTAAATAAATTGTAAATAGAGAATAGAATTATGAAAAAGCAGTGTTCTGTCTTTGTTGCTAGCATGAGGTCACCAGTCTGCTATTTGACATAAAGCCTTTATTGATGCTTGCCAATAGGCGAAGCATCCCCCCTAGGACTAGGCTGCTCTGTGTATCCGGCCAGTGCCTTACAACTACAATGTGCTTTCTGTTGTGGTGCAGGGGCCTTCTGAGGCAACCATAGGGAGCAGGGCCAGACTGAGGCAGCCATAGGGAGCAGGGCCTTCTGAGGCAGCCATAGGGAGCAGGGCCAGACTGAGGCAACCATAGGGAGCAGGGCCAGACTGAGGCAGCCATAGGGAGCAGGGCCAGTCTGAGGCAGCCATAGGAAGCAGGGCCAGACTGAGGCAGCCATAGGGAGCAGGGCCAGACTGAGGCAGCCATAGGGAGCAGGGCCAGACTGAGGCAGCCATAGGGAGCAGGGCCAGACTGAGGCAGCCATAGGGAGCAGGGCCAGACTGAGGCAGCCATAGGGAGCAGGGCCAGACTGAGGCAGCCATAGGAAGCAGGGCCAGACTGAGGCAGCCATAGGGAGCAGGGCCAGACTGAGGCAGCTCACAAGCATGAGCACAAAGTGCTAATGGAGTTGTACTAATATACAGAACCTCCAATAGCACCAAACGCCTCCTGATAGAATGTTCTCTCTTACACAACATTCTGATGGGAACAACATTGACACAGCTGATCCAAGATAAGCACTCCTACTTTGACATTCTTTATGAACATTGACTTAGCTTGACACCTTTTCCCAGAAGTTATCTGGGTGCTTGCTGCGTGTGTGTGTGTGTGTGTGTGTGTGTGTGTGTGTGTGTGTGTGTGTGTGTGTGTGTGTGTGTGTGCGTGGCGTGTGTGTCTGTGTGTGTGCGTGTGTGTGTGTGTGTGTGTTGGAAAGCCTTTATCCACCCAGTATGCAGAGTCTTGCTCCTACATCCCTCTACTCACCAGCAGGGGGCTCCAACAGATACAGGAGGTGACCATGATGCCCACGAGCTGCACCACCATTTCGATGTCATGGTGGGACTTGGCCGAGTGGTGGGAGCAGGGCTTCCTCCTGAGCCGGGCCAGCACCAGTGTCAGCCCGCTGATGGTGTTGCACACCAGCGCCACAGCCAGAGAGGCCAGGCCCAGTCCGGAGAAAAGCAGCACAAATGCCACGTCGGCTTCCTGTGTGTCTTCCAGCACCTTGATGAAGCACCAGGTCCCTGGGTATTGGTAGGCGTAAGAGCCCAGCTGGAAGCAGGGCAACATGGCCACACAGAGGACCGCCAGCCAGATGACGGAGAGGGAGATCTTGGCGCGGGTGGTGGTGACCAGGTAGGAGTGGAGCATGGGCCGCGTCACGCCCAGGCAGCGCTCGGCCGCCATGGCGCAGCCCAGGAAGAGTGGGCACAGGCCGAAGAAGACCATGCTGCCGCCCAGGAACTGGCACATGGCGTCGGCCGAGTCGTAGTCCTCGGCGGGCACCCCCCCGGAGAGGTAGAGCCGGAGGACCAGCGCCCCGGTGATCACGTGCCCGGTGAAGTCGGTCGCCACCAGCGAACTGGCGAAGAGGAGGAACGTGGCTTTGGAGCGCCGGCGCTGGTGCGAGTAGGCGTTGGCCAGAATGAAGAGGGCCACGATGTTGGAGATGATGCCCAGGGTCATGGACAGCATGGCCGAGATGGGGCCGCTGGAGGCGGGCCGGTCTGAGGTGAGGTTCCCCTGGCGAGTCAGTCCCTCCATGGCCACCTCGTCCTCCGCCATGCCCTGGCTGTGGTTGGAGAAGGGTGTGAGGTGCGATAAGGCGGAGGAGTTGCAGTGGCCCATGGCTAACATCACTGGAGGTTACGAGGCCCCTAACTCAGAGAGGCTGCAAGAGAGAGAAGAGGCCAATCAATGCATTTGCGCGGTATATGAGCCGGAAGCCAATAAAGCATTATTGTTGCTGATGTAGTAAGCTAAATGATTCAGTGAACACCAGCATGTTTACAGTTTATTTAATCTAAATTAAACTAAATTATAGTGATTAAACCCAATCTCATTTACTGATAACCTTTATTGAGAATTGCTAGACTGACATTCATATAATTTCTATACCTCGGTGACAAAATATTTACCAGACAAGATTTAGGCTACCGAACCTTCTGTCAACAATCCATCTCCCACAAATGATCCTTTAGAACCTCTTAAACCCAACATGACAGCTGCTCAGCGCTGCGCACTCTGCCCAGGCCGACAAGTTAGAACAAAGGGCAAGTTATAACAGTTCTCGTTGACAGGCACAGAAATAAAGACACATTCCTCAAGCTTCAAACTCTGTCAGAGTCTTTGAGAGTGTTTTAGAGAAGGCCACTTAACAAAATGGACTCTGACCACATAGCCTATATATTTAGTTTAATTGAAGTTCATTCATGAGCAGGCCACGTTGATGGCAAACCTTCAGGCAATACAATAAAGCAATCAATATGCACAATAATGTATAGTAAAACGTAGATGGTATAGATTTCTTATACAACCTGCTCACTCCAAATGCTGAAGCAAGTCCATGTAGAAAACATATAGTCATAGATAGTTTTACAATTCAATAACATTATTAATATAATAATGTAAAGCATGGAACACTTTGTGACCTGCAGTCTATATTGGTGTTGACTTTTATGTTTTATGTGCTATACATGCACCTTTGCGTTGCCTGTACTGGAACCTTGCATGACACAAAACAAATAATCAAATCTTGTAGTGTAGATTTCTCCATAATAATTTCTGTAATGTATGGTATTCATGCATGACAAATTTATAAATAAACAATAAACACAAATTAAATAACGTAATTACATACATGTTGGTGATACATTTTCACTTGGTTTATTGTCCTTTAGGTTATCTATAAACAATAAACTTTAATGTTGTTTTCATAATCAACATTTCCTCTAATTTACTTACTTTACTAAGTTGTATTCTAATGTGGCGGACTAATTTATTAACTTTTATTAGCTGAAGGCCTATATGATTTGGACTGAAAGATATCAAGGCTCACTCACCACAGCATTGGAGACGGATCATTTTCAGTAAAGCAGAATATCCAAAAGGAACGTTGTAAAATGTTAATCCTTTCCAAACAAATAATCCAGAAATCCCAAAGAGCGAAGAAACACCTTCGCCAAAGTCTTCAACGAACTGATGAACAAATGTCCTTTGCCGGCCCGAACAGCAACAATCATGTTTCCATTTGATAATAACTGTCGACGAGCTGTCCGCCGGGGAAAGCTAGAATTGATATCGTTCGTTTAACATTTTCCATTGTGTCAAATTCCTTTGATCAGAGTTTCATGATCGGAGATGAGTTGTGTGGTTGGATTCGTCCATGCTGCCACTATACACCGCAGGTCTTCTGAGCGCTCATCTATATATAGCGCGTCTTCCCCTCCGCCTGCAGCCTCCATGGGCGGCCCTGCTCTGCGCACTGACTGAGTCAAGTTCAGGTCTCCGCTCTTGTTGTTTACTTAACAGAAGTAGTAGAAGTATAGTATACCTTGATGTCATCATCATTTACCGTCATCTGCGTCATTATCTGCTAATTATCTTCTTCTCTTAACACAAATATGAAATATCCTGCATTATAACTATTTGATGATGAAAATGTGGCAAATTGCCATAAAAAATTTAGCTATTGTAAAAAAAAAAAAAAAAAAAAAAAAAACGTCAACATTTGCCTGCAATGTTGATGAGGTTGATGTTTCATGCTTGTGTCACAATACTTGTAGTGTGTCAACAATTAAGGGACACTGATGTTCTCCTGCTTTTAGTTTCCCACTTCCCACATTGTTGTGAACATGATGTCTGGTATCACCAAGAAACGGTGATATATAACGATATTGATGCGGTTTTAAACATGCAAGAGATTCGGTAACAGCCCTGTTACCATTCCATGCATTAACCGGTTGCGACACCATGTCATATACATCGCAAATCACACCAAAAGGTCATCGTGGAAAGTCTTCAAAGAACACCATCAATTACTCATATACTTGGGAATTGGTTAACTCACAGAGGAGACCAATAGATCTTCAAAAGGCTTTGTCTGCAGAATATGATGTGCACAAACCAGACTCTGTTGATGCAGCAAGGCATATACTGTCCTCAAAGACTTAAACCAGAAGCAATGCCACCGACAAGTGATGCTCTCCAGTTCCATTTGATGTGAGTATACACTATAAAAGAAAAAAGCCTGGAGAAATGCTCACTGTTCCGTTCCTGAGCTTCCTGCACCTGTGGACATGGGATGGAAACACTGTGATTCAGACCACAGCCCATTCTGATGTCATTGAGACCAATCCCGAAGGTTGCCTGGAAATTATTTTGTGTGAATGCCATGCAATGCAAGACACGTTGTTACAAATGTCACAAACCCGGGTTTACGACAATGCACAGCAATGTGTGTGTTTCAGAAATTATGAGTGTGATCAAACTCCTTCATGAATATGTTCTAGTCCAACACAGTTTATTCTACCGACATCAGGACGAGGCATTATGTTCTAGTCCAACACAGTTTATTCTACCGACATCAGGACGAGGCATTATGTTCTAGTCCAACACAGTTTATTCTACCGACATCAGGACGAGGCATTATGTTCTAGTCCAACACAGTTTATTCTACCGACATCAGGACGAGGCATTATGTTCTAGTCCAACACAGTTTATTCTACCGACATCAGGACGAGGCATTATGTTCTAGTCCAACACAGTTTATTCTACCGACATCAGGACGAGGCATTATGTTCTAGTCCAACACAGTTTATTCTACCGACATCAGGACGAGGCATTATGTTCTAGTCCAACACAGTTTATTCTACCGACATCAGGACGAGGCATTATGTTCTAGTCCAACACAGATTACACCAGACATCAGGACGAGGCATGAATATGTTCTAGTCCAACACAGTGTGTTCTACCAGATATACTTTTTTTTTCAATTCTAAATCATGATTTCAGTTTGGAGTCAGTAAGACTATTTTTTTTTAACTCACATCTCTGCTTATTTGTATTTATTGAACTGTTTACAAATGTGTCTCAAACTACAACCAACTCTCTTTCATGGTACTGTTTATTCTTTATCCATTCATTTAAAAATCCTTCCTTCAAAACCATGACCGCAATAGTCCTTGTGTGGCTCAATGGCCATTGGGAGGGATTGACATGTTGCCCTGTCATGCCTGAATAAGCATCAAGAAGTATTTTGGGTTAACACAGGTGTCACACGTACTTTGCATGTCCTGGAAATGTCCATATAAAGCGTTTTTCTTGATTTTACCTCATGAAGTCCCAAAGGGACACCAGTGGAACATCCTGGTGGGGTCATGTGACAGATCATGTGATGTTGTGCTCCCATAAACCACCTTTCCACAATGATGACTGATGGTGGTGACTAAATTACAGAAGTAACATTCAAAAGCTAGATTTTTGTTGCTAAAAGGTAAGATTTGCCCATTTAAGAATTATAATGCTTACATAACATGGTCTTTATGATATATAACCTGTTGTGAACACATTTCTTGAATAAAATGATAAAGAAAACAATTGATAAAAATCGCTGTGACACATACGTCACACCGGGCATATCACCTTAAAATGTTCATGAAAATTTGCTGTGACACATATGTCACAATGCGAACAATTATTATGATCTGCTCAGTTAATTTGTCTGATTCAATGATATTTAGTTAATATATTTTATATTGTTCAATTGTTCATATTAAAACAAATATCAGTCATATTTCAATGTAGTACCCTGTAGTGCCATGTAGTAGTACCCTGTAGTGCCATGTAGTACCCTGTAGTGCCATGTAGTACCATGTAGTACCCTTTAGTGCCATGTAGTACCCTGTAGTGCCATGTAGTACCATGTAGTACCCTGTAGTACCATGTAGTACCCTGTAGTGCCATGTAGTACCATGTAGTGCCATGTAGTACCATATACTAGTACCCTGTAGTGCCATGTAGTACCATGTAGTGCCATGTAGTACCCTGTAGTACCATGTAGTACCATGTAGTACCCTGTAGTGCCATGTAGTACCCTGTAGTACCATGTAGTGCCATGTAGTAGGCCTACCATGTAGTATCCTGTAGTACGGCTGCACGGTGGTGTAGTGGTTAACACTGTCGCCTCACAGCAAGAAGGTCCAGGGTTCGATTCCCGCTTGGGGACCAGGTTTCCATGATGCCAGGTACCCAGGTGGGGTATCTCCCAGGCCTTTCTGTGTGGAGTTTGCATGTTCTCCCCGTGCTTGCAAGGGTTTCCCCCCCGATAAGATAAACCCAATGGAAAAACATGCACAACAACAGATCGCTAACGCTGTGGCGTCCTTGACGAAGACGGACAGGAGCACTTGGATTGGTCCCCTGGCGCGGCTCACGTTGACGCCTGTCTGCTCCCGGCTGCCCTTGGGGGGGAAGGACGACGGGATGGGTTAATCGCAGAGACGAATAGCATCGGCGATCCTACAGAGACAATGCATGTGTGTGTGTTCCGGTGTGTGTGTGTTGAGGATAATTGCATGCCAATTAAAGACCTCTGAGCAGGTCCTGCATTATTATATTATTATTATTATTATTATTATTATTATTATTATTATTATTATTATTATTATGTAGTATCATGTAGTACCATGTAGTGCCATGTAGTACCCTGTAGTACCATGTAGTATCCTGTAGTACCATGTAGTGCCATGTAGTACCATGTAGTACCATGTAGTATCCTGTAGTACTATGTAGTACCATGTAGTACCCTGTAGTACCATATAGTACCATGTAGTGCACTACATGGGAATTAGGAATAAGTTTAATGCTTAACGCCCAATGTGACATATATGTAACTTTTCAGATCTTTGCCATTAGGGGGCACAATTTTGAAAATAAATTCAGAAATGTGTTCTTTGTAGTCTATTTAGTCAGTCTTATGCCCCTCATAATTTTCCTTGAAGTAGAAATGGGTGTGGGTTCTAATGGGTTAAAGTTGGGAATCTGTGCATTGAGCATTGTTGGATTGTTGTGTAATGGGCGGCACGGTGGTGTAGTGGTTAACACTGTCGCCTCACAGCAAGAAGGTCCAGGGTTCGATTCCCGCTTGGGGACCAGGTTTCCATGATGCCAGGTACCCAGGTGGGGTATCTCCCAGGCCTTTCTGTGTGGAGTTTGCATGTTCTCCCCGTGCTCGCAAGGGTTTCCCCCCCGATAAGATAAACCCAATGGAAAAACATGCACAACAACAGATAGCTAACGCTGTGGCGTCCTTGACGAAGACGGACAGGAGCACTTGGATTGGTCCCCTGGCGCGGCTCACGTTGACGCCTGTCTGCTCCCGGCTGCCCCTGGGGGGGAAGGACGACGGGATGGGTTATTCGCAGAGACTAATCGCATCGGCGATCCTACAGAGACAATGCATGCGTGTGTGTTCCGGTGTGTGTGTGTGTGTTGAGGATAATTGCATGCCAATTAAAGACCTCTGAGCATGTCCTGCATTATTATTGAATATTATTGATAATTCATTGGTAGCTAATTTGCATAATTAAGCATCTGGCTTATCATTGATCACATTCTCAGACCCTCAAAACATATATATCACTAATTTCTCAAGTTTGCTTGCCTAGTTACAGAGATATTGGAGAAAATGTTTTCTGTAATGGTGGCCGCTAATTTGCATAGGATTACAGTAGTAATAGGATTGCAGTAGGATTACCACTACTAAACATTTTTTTTAACCCATTGAAACCGGGAAACACATTTGTGTGTATGCAATATAATGCATTATAGCAGGCGTTTTACGTCTAGATGGGTTAATCACATGGTCTGACCCTCAAAACATATGTATAGACACTTTCTTTTTGCTTCCCTGGTTACAGAGTTATTGGAGAACATGGGAAATGTGGTCATTTTGTTATGCAAATTAGAAGCTAAAAAACTAAATTATGCCAAAAATGCTCATAGAGCCTTATACAGGGTCACTTTTCAGAAATCCTGCTAGACTAATAGCTTGAGTTAGTCTGCAATCAGTAACTGATTAGATGGTAATCATACATGCATTATGTTGCTCAATGTGCTGCTGTCAAAATAATCCTTGAGATGATGTTATCAGGCAGATGCAGTATATTGAATATGCCTTGTTGTGGTGCTTTATTCTCTGAATATCAAGCAACTCAAGATTAAATACTTACCTGTATATATAACTGAAGATTGCAGTTTCACATGCACTAAACACTCAGAAGAACAATAATATTTAAATGTTTACCCTTATTGATTAGCCTATTGTTAAGAATGTATCGTTCTCATTCTAGATAACGGCTTTACCCAATTTGTTTTTTTAAACATCCACATATCATTATTAATTCCTCTTTGTCCAGATCCTACAGATCCTACTACACTGTTAGAATGTGTCATTCATGGGTGCATCTCAACTTTTGGTTCTCATGCTGCCTACTGGAGAGACATGTGCATGTTTGTTTTAATTCAATCAGGACCTGGCAACCCTGACTGGCCACACACACACACACACACGCACACGCACACGCACACGCACACGCACACGCACACGCACACGCACACGCACACGCACACACACACACACACACACACACACACACACACACACACACACACACACACACACACACACACACACACACACACACACAGGATTGTGGTCTGGCAACAGACATAAGAACAACAGGTGGGCACAGGCAGCGATAGAAGCGCAAAAGGGGGGAAGGAGATGTGTTTAGAGGTTGGCCGCAGCACAATACATCCACTAGAATATGGTTTGACAGAAATGTTCTAGACGAACACTCTTTTGAGCCGTTCATTTGGAAGTGTATACTAGACAAGAGCAATTGGCAAAAATATCAAAAACATCTTTCACAGAGAGGAAAGCTTTGTTCACTTACAAGGTGAGAGAACCGTCTTGTTTATTTTTTAGAGTATAGTCCAAACCGGTGCGTGATCTACAAAGGAGCAGTTGTAGACGGTTTTCAAAAGTGACAACAGTAACACTGTAACATTCGTAGATGGACCCAAGTTTATAATGCCAGTGAAACCGACTAGACTCTCCGAAGAGATGGTGTGTGGAGAGAGGAACGTTCAGAATGGGAGGGAACACTGTTTCGCACGAAAACAATTTGAAAAGGAACAAAGTAGGAAGTGGAGTGTTGTATCACCAACTCTTTCATCTAACGTTGTCTCGAGACACTTTGAAAGGAACATTCCCCCAAATAAATTCCCCTTATATTCTTTTCAATTAGGTAGGAAACCTAGTAACAGGATACAGTAACAGCCAAGCAGAAACTGACTCCCAACACATCCACTAGAAACCTGCCGAACATTGACAGGACCCGTGTTGATTTCAAAGCCCTCGGACGGAATTCTGAATCTGATAATATTCAGCAGGATGCTGTGGGACAACTTCATCCACCAAGTGAAAAAACATGACAGAGTTTGGAACACTTCAGCCTTTCCCATTTAGCACGTCTCAAAGAGCCCGACAATTTCAGCCCTTATTGATCTTGGATCCAGGATTCAGGACCAAGACACCACTGGGATTTTTTTTCTCTTTCTTTCTTTAATCTCCAGTCATCCTCCATTTTTCTATGGCGCTATTCAAACCCTGAGAGCAGCAGTCAAGCGTTTTGGCCCTTTGTGGAGTTTTTTTCTCCAGCTTCCCCTGAAAGGAGACCCCGTTGCCTCCATTTTCTTCATCGTTCGGGTCTCGCAAATGGTGCCATTTGGCCCACGCAGTCCTTTGGCCCTTCCAACACCAAGTCTGGGGTTTGAGGCTCGTTTCACTCCCTTCCCCCAATTCCGTTGACCACAAAGTGGTCTTGAAAAACCACTGACTCTTCCCCCAAGTCTCCAAAAAAGTCAACCTGATGGCCTTTGAAGCCCTCTCGGATGGAGAGGCTCTCAACTTGGAGGCGTTGGGAAAACGAGGCTCCAGGGTTTGAGAGGGAGATCTCTATCTATTCATGAAGTTGGAAATGTAATACTTGAAGAAAAGCAGAGGCTAGTACTCTTGGTCACTGCCAGGTATTCCAAATTCTACACTTCCTGCCCCCCCCCCCCCCCCATGTGGAATAATTTGACCAGATTATTCACGGAGGCGGACAACAGTCTTTGATTAAGGATAGAGTTTACTGACAGAATGACATGTTGCAACATGGAGAGACCTATCTGGGTTACAGCTAGCCTAGATCTGTAGAATGGCGAGCTAACAACGTATTTTTGCTGGAGAGTTGACAAAATTAAGTGGTACCTTGACGTACAGACTATGACTTATAGATATGCAGACTATGAGAAGGCAATGTGTGTGCATATGTGTGGCTATGTGAATGCATTTGTGTGTCATAGAAAGAGAGAGAAAGGGGTGGGGGATCGTGTGTATAGATAGATATGCACACACACACACACACACATACACGCACGCACGCACGCACGCACGCACACACACACACACACACACACACACACACACACACACACACACACACACACACACACACACACACACACACACACACACACACACACACACACACACACACACACACACACACACACACACACACACACACACACACACACACACACACACACACACACACACACACACACACACACACACACACACACACACACACACACACACACACACACACACACACACACACACACACACACACACACACACACACACACACACACACACACACACGCGCACACACACACACACACACACACACACACACACACACACACACACACACACACACACACACACATACACACTAGCTTCTAACTCAGCACTTGATTAAAGTGACTCTCCACTCTGTCCACCAAGACTCTGATGTACAGTCATGTCAATATGTAGGTTTATGTGATGTAACACAATGTAGCCCTAACTCCCCTGGGTAACGGGAAACTAGTTTCTCCTCTGCCTGTCTTACCCTTAGAATAACCCTTCCAGCCGGTGACAAATACTGTGTCGTCTAATACTTGAAATGTGAAAAACTGTTGACACCAGGGGCGAAAAAGTTCATTCCCATAATAATGGCTTACTTCGCCAAACTGTCCATATATCCACAATTGCAAATGTGCTATTTTGAATTGAATGATGTGACATCACATCAAATTCAATTCAGTCCGACTAAGGAAACCACAAGCGGTGTGCTTGTGCATTCTGAGATGGTGGCTACCATGACTGGAAAGCCACATGCTATCTGTCTAGACCACTTCAAAAACAACAAAAACAAAACAAAAACATCGGAATGTCTGCATGCAGGTATGTAGATGAGAACTGGTGGGGAACATGGGGGGGAATAAACCCCACAAGAAATGCAACCCTCCAAACCTGTGTGGTTCTAGGGGCAAGTTCAAGCAAATGAAAATCATTGGAAAATATTTAAATTACAATTTGATTTGTCAGGGGAGGGGGGGGGGGGTCTGACAGTTGACAGTGCTCCACAACCTTGGAATAAGCTGCTGCACTTTTTCCATGTGGTATAAATCCACGAGCACCGACATTTCATTCCAGCTTTGGGGGAACCTCGATGTTTATCATGGCTGAACATCTCTCCTCTCGTGTAGAAACACAGACAGCAATAAACTAAACAGCGCTGACGTGAATGAACGGTCTTGGGTCACAACACCAGTGAAGTGTGAATGTGGAATGACGCTAATCCGGTGTACAGATAAAATCAAGTAACGCAAATGTATGCAAATGACAAAACCAACTTCACGTTTCATATCAATCACCAGAGGGAGCTGCTTGATGTTCGTCGTTTGAAACGTTGATGAAGGATCACCGCATGTTCAGCAGCAGGCTCAGCTCATAGTTCTAGTGTTCTCTACAATAAACACAGCGGCAAATGTGTGATACATAATGATACTATCAAATACTACATACACATTTCTTCATGTTAGCAAGTACGCGGGATACGAGAGCAGATGTGCAGGAAGGAATCCGTAACTACAAGAGCCTTGTGTTGACACAGGTGACTGTTTATTGGGGCAGTTGAGTACCTTCCTGAGCAGAGCAACAGCTGTTCCGCACAGTGGCGTTTAACCTGTGAGCGTGACAGTGAATTGGCCTGCGTCTCTCTCTACACAATGACACAAAGTGCTCCTGAAGAGATATGATCTGAAGGAAAGCCAAGGCCTTAGGGTCGATGTTAGATTGAGGCAGTGTGAGGTAGTAGAATAGGACCACACACATTTATTTGGCGACTGTGTTTTATTTGGAGTTCACAGTAGCTTATCTAAACCTAAATATTATCTCTCACCCAGCGCTGAAAGCAATGCCTTTGTTCATCTTTGCACTCTGTGTATTGTGCCATGTCCAAATAGTGTGTGTATAAAATGTTTTAAGAATTTATTGCTTGTAAATCTGGGGCTAAGTCATCATCACAATCATCACGTGTTTTAAATGGATCGAGGTGGTGGCCATGCTCCATTTATGACTCAGGGTCAGCATGTGGTATAGGCTACATCCTCTCTATCTACTCACTACAGAACATCAGTATCCAACAATCCTATAGTTCTAATGAACAAATATTGTTCATTTCAAGTTTGCTTTTATTTGTCACGTATAAAGTACATGTACATTACAGTGAAATGCTTGGTTCTGTATGAGCGCCTGAGAATGTGCTTCATACAGTAAATAAAGTAAGTAAAAGAGGAATAAAGTCCCAACACTATATACAAATATGGCTGTAAACCCCTTACACATCACTGTTTGCTGTATTCCTTAGTTAATTGGTCATCTCTCTCCATGCGCAGAACCTTGCACTGGCATACTTTCATTTACAAATCCATCCTAGGTCTGCTTCCCACTTATTTATCTGTCTTATCTACTTCGCAAACAGACCAGTTATAGCTTACGCATTCAAAATATCATCACTTATTCCATCCCCTCAGTCCGTACTGAGCGTGGTAAGAAGGCGTTCTCCTACTCTGCCCCCTCCACCTGGAACACGCTACAGCAGAGTCTGGCCAGCTTAGTCCCCCTAGCGAGTTTTAAATTGATGTTGGGTGTCTTGGAGAGGAGCTTCTATGCTCTGCTCTTGTTTTTAAGGCTGCATTTTTTTCTCCGCCCCCCCCTTTGGCACTTTATGCTTTGTGTTGTTGTTGTAATTTATTGTGTGTTGACTGGTGAGTGTACTGTTGCTGTTTACTTGTGTAACTGGTGTATGGGCTGCTGTCTGAACAGGTCGCACTTGTAAATGAGATCTTGGTCTCAATGTGATTTGATCTGTTTAAATAAAGGCTAAGGAGACACTGCTCCTCTGTGTCTCCTATAACAGATACTTTCATTCTGGATATAATGATGGGGTGAATACTACTTGGGCCTCTATGTATCAATTATTGTAACATTTAGTGCTGATGATTTGTGTGTCATTCATATAGATAATGATGACTTCTTAGTAGAGTGTGCCCCCCCCCCCCCACTGCTCTTCTCTCATCAATTCTCAGCCATCTGTCTGCATATGAAATGAAGCCCCTAAATATGATCTGGTAAAACCTTCAAGCTTTGAGGTCTGGTCTGGAGGATAACTTAATTCCCTCAAGCATAAATCAGACCATCCGGTCAGACCTCGCTCCTCATCTGTGAGGTCCTCTGCTCACGTGAACCTGCTGCCACTGTGGACAACTGGCAGGGAGAAGGCAGACTGAGATGGTGTGTGTGTGTGTGTGTGTGTGTGTGTGTGTGTGTGTGTGTGTGTGTGTGTGTGTGTGTGTGTGTGTGTGTGTGTGTGTGTGTGTGTGTGTGTGTGTGTGTGTGTGTGTGTGTGTGTGTGTGTGTGTGTGTGTGTGTGTGTGTGTGTGTGTGTGTGTGTGTGTGTGTGTGTGTGTATAATTGATCCATATTGCAGGACTATCCACATCCCTGAATTCCTCCTATTTCATTCAACTCTTTCAATGTGTCTTTCACCACATTTGCATCTCTTTTAGATGGATGGTCCCACATGGATCTGAGGTTCTGGCTCCCAGACCTGACGAGGAAATGGTCCTCAAAATGAATAAGTACAATAGAAAGGCCAACTGGTAAGGAGCGATGCTATGGCTGCCTGTCACCTGATCTGTTGGTATTGATCAGGACCAGCAGAGAGAATAAAGTATGACAGTGTCGTGGTGGTGAATGTGCAACAAATCAATAATATCAATGTCCCCACAACGATCATTTTTGCTGCATTGGCTCAATTTAAACAGCTTTTACAATCATGTAAAAAGTACCTCAAGCTGTGATATTAGCATATAATAAAATGTTGGAAACAAATCAATAGTTTAAAGTGCTCATCTCGAACATCTATATTTAAATAAATGTCTGTTAAGTCACTATCTATCGCCGATTGAGGTAAGACAATGGTGAATGAGCCTATGGCCCACTGATCAAAGCCCTTGCCTATGCAGCATTACCAAGTATTATGAACTGTCATTCTCTGGCAACATTCTCTGGAAAAGATGTCACTTAAAATATGTAGTAAGTATCTAGTATGTATATGTGTAAGTAACGGATGGTATCATGAAGCGCAGTCAAGAAGGGCTGGGGTGAGTAGTGGTGCTATGGGTTAAACTCACTCTCACATCCATCCTCAAAAGACGCATAGACTTAGGCGGTTGGTTGACTTTTTTTATTACATTGGATGCCATTTTGTCACATACATTATATACCTTTTTTCCTGTGGTTGATTAGTACTTTATTTACGTTTCCTGATGAGATCTTCGAGACTGGCACTTTAATTCAAGCGGGTATCAAGCTGCACTAATCGACGTGATCACGACTTCCTCAAACTACTGGCTTTCTTTCCACATATATTGGGTATTAATAACCCTGCAGTCAATGGGCCTATAAATAACCATGCAATCAATAAACCTCTCCGAAGACATAGCACAATGACTAGATCTGAGAGTAAGCAAGAAACGACCATGTGGCTTCACAATTTGGATCTTATAAAAACAAGACGAGATGAGATTAGCGTTAGTGGAAGAGTTTAAGGAATAGAGCAATGTGTCCCTGACCAGATACTGGCGAGGCCAACATGATGAAACGGCTATCTGAATTTATAGACCCTGTCAGGATTAATAGCTGGGCCTTGAGGAGTTAGAAGGAAAGGAGACAGGAGACGCCTCAGAGAGCTGGAGAGAAGACAAGAGATGAGAGAAGGAGAAGAAGAAGCAAGGTTTTTGCGAACAAGTTCAGCCCTTTCTGTCTCTGTCTCTCCTGTCTCTCTCTCTCTCTCTCTCTCTCTCTCTCTCTCTCTCTCTCTCTCTCTCTCTCTCTCTCTCTCTCTCTCTCTCTCTCTCTCTCTCTCTCACTTTGTTTGTCTGTCTGTCCGTCTGTCGTCTGTCCGTCTGTCTCGTCCGTCCGTCCGTCCGTCCGTCCGTCCGTCCGTCCGTCCGTCCGTCCGTCCGTCCGTCCGTCCGTCCGTCCGTCCGTCCGTCCGTCCGTCCGTCCGTCCGTCCGTCCGTCCGTCCGTCCGTCCGTCCGTCCGTCCGTCTGTCTGTCTGTCTGTCTGTCTGTCTGTCTGTCTGTCTGTCTGTCTGTCTGTCTGTCTGTCTGTCTGTCTGTCTGTCTGTCTGTCTGTCTGTCTGTCTGTCTGTCTGTCTGTCTGTCTGTCTCTCTCTCTCTCTCTCTCTCTCTCTCTCTCTCTCTCTCTCTCTCTCTCTCTCTCTCTCTCTCTCTCTCTCTCTCTCTCTCTCTCTCTCTCTCTCTCTCTCTCTCTCTCTCTCTCTCTCTCTCTCTCTCGCTCTCTCTCTTCCTGGTGTTACTTCGACATGTGGTGCTGAGAGAACATGGTGCATGACTGCAAGCCTGCAACAACAGTCAGTGTGAAATGTGGACCTACCAGATATTGCTACCACTGAACACTGCTCTAAGTTAATTTGATATTCACCCCAATACCCCCAAACACATGATTCCGGTGTGTTTTTTATGATCGGATGTTATTTGTATGATATTGGGCAATTTAATGTATGTCCCTCCTAAAGATGAAAACAAAAGAGCCAAAACACCAAATCTGTGATGTCATCAGGAGACTCTGTGTCTCTACAGGAATGGATTTTCTGGTTCCTATTACAGTCATTCAATGAATCCACATCCTCTTATTCCCTGATAATGGAGCAGCTCCAGAAGGCTTTGCTTGATGACACCAAACAATGGTATCAAATACATGAATAATGAATACATCATATGTTTGATTATATTATTATTATTATTACTATTATTCATTATTATTATTATAATTTTTTGTGTGTAAGAAATGTTGTGTATGCCTGAAAATGCTGGAGTTCACTAGCTGGATAGCAGTTTAACTCAGGGGTTCCCAAAGTGGGGGTTGCGAGCCGCCACGCTTTTATTTTTATTTTTTTAATTTATTTTTATTTTTATGCAGTCAGGCCACTGAACTTAGAAGCAGGCCAGGCCAGTGTTTCTAGTTGCAGCAGCGCAATAGTTAGATAACCTAGGTGGGGAACAACCAGGAGATCACTGCAACTCACACAAGTTGGAGAACTATCTCTCTCTCTCTCTCTCTCTCTTGCTCTCACACACACACAAAGGGAGCCGCATGTGATTGGTGGAGGCGGGACCCTTACAAAAAACTGTTGTTGCTAATCATTGACACATGCTAGCTAGTAATAATCCCCCCCAGAAAAATCTACTTTGCATTTGATATATTGCAAATATATGCCATCACACACACTGGCATTTAAAGGGTTAGACTTATAAAATGAATATGTGGTGTTATGATCAGGGCTGAAGTTGAATAAAAGATTGTATTTTTTTCAATCTGACATTACAAAAAAACAGAAAATCCATCAAAATCAGTGTTGTTGCTAATCATACATTATGCTAGCCTGTTTTTTAACAATAATTTGTGATGCCATCACAAACACTGTTTTAAAGGGTACAAATAAAAAGAAAATCTGCACCAGAATGCAGGAAATTAAGTCTTTGTAACAAAAGATTTCCTGGTGGGGGACCCCCAGACCCCCTGCTTAAAAAGTGGCCTGACTGGGGCTATATTTCGCACTATATTTCCTGGCCTGAATGATTTCCCCAGTCCGGCCCTGGTTAAAAGCCTCCAATGCTTATTAGCGTCTGTGCGTTTGAACGTGAGCTTGTTTCAACCATACATTTCCATTTATTAAAAAAAAAATTATAATCTTTTTTTATTATTATTATTTTTTTACCTCCTATAATAGTGGGGGTCGCGGCTCTCTGACACCGTTATTTGGGGGTCGCGGCCTGAAAAGTTTGGGAACCCCTGGTTTAACTCACCTCACCTGCTGTAGATTAAAATAAAAATGTCATGTGTAAAGCATATAATTGTCAACAATCTTAAAAAAAATTTATTATAACTATTGTTATTCAGCCAATCCATATTTTGCTCTTCTGTTTATAAGACATTAATCTAAAAAAAGATTGCTGGACATTTATCTTGCAGACTAAACCAATGATAGATTTCCATACCTTAAGAAGAGACAGTACCCCCTAATACAGTGTTTCTCAACTGGTGGGTCGCGACCCAAAAGTGGGTCGCGGGGCCATCTTGAGTGGGTCGCGGATGTGTGAAAAAATAAAAAAATAAAAATAAAAAAAATTATGTTTTTCTTTTTTTATATAATTTTTTTTCCCGCTACCTATCTTTGTGAAAGTGGCCTCCTCAGCTCTGGTCCAGCTGAAGACAAATAAGAGGAACAGATTGGACATTGAGCATGACCTCAGAGTTGCTTTGTCTACCATCACCCCAGACTTTAAGACTCTTCTTGTCAGGAGCAAACAACATCCCCAGTTATCCCATTAGTTCCCTGGGATGTTAATTAAGCTAAGAAGTCTGCTAAGAAGGAAATATTATTTATTATTATTATTATTATTTTATTTCATTGTGTTTTTAGCCCTAGTTGTACTTTTGTTGCAACCCCAGTTATCCCATTAGTTCCCCCAAACTTACTGTAGGTCTGTTATGTTAAGCTAAGAAGCATAATTATTTATTATTATTATTATTATTATTATTATTATTATTATTATTATTATTATTATTATTATTATTATTATTATTATTATTATTATTATTATTATTATTATTATTATTATTATTATTATTATTATTATAATTTTATTTCATTGTGTTTTTAGCCCTAGTTGCACTTTTGTTGAAACCCCAGTTATCCCATTAGTTCCCCCAAACTTAGGTCTGTTATGTTAAGCTAAGAAATCTGCTAAGAAGCATATTATTTATTATAATTTTTATTTCATTGGGTTTTTAGCCCTAGTTGCACTTTTGTTGCAACCCCAGTTATCCAATTAGTTCCCCCAAACTTACTGTAGGTCTGTTATGATAAGCTAAAAAGTCTGCTAAGAAGCATAATTATTTATTATTATTATTATTATTATTTTATTTCATTGGGTTTTTAGCCCTATAGTTGCACTTTTGTTGCAACCCCAGTTATCCCATTATTTCCCCCAAACTTAGGTCTGTTATGTTAAGCTAAGAAATCTGCTAAGCATAATTATTTATTATTATTTGATTTCATTGGGTTTTTAGCAATAGTTGCACTTTTTTGTGTTTATTTCATGTTTTGAAAGATTGCGTTTATTTTTGGACATGTTATTCTCCATATTTCTCCAAACAACTCACGATATCTTGTTCCGTCGAACCAAACAATCATAGCAACAAATAAAAAAAAACATTAAGAGAAAAACATAAAAAAAACAAAAAAAAAATAAGGAATTATAAACAAAAGGTCAAGAGCAATGTGTTTGGTTAGCAGACATGTCCAAAAAAGGAGTAGAGGGAAGCTAAGCTTATTGATCCCTACCCCCTTACATTTATATTTGTTCTTCCATTAATTTTACTAGATATAACATAATTTAGTGTATTACAATATAGAATATACTTTTACTTATATTAAAAGATTACAAGGAAAAAAAAACTTGATTATTTTGACAGCAGTGAATATAGTACAGCACTACATACACAATATAACATAACTTTGTTTATCCTCAATACTCATTTCTGTATTTTTCCAATGTGTATTTTTTTAGCTGCTTTTTAAATTGTGCCACATGTTTACTCTGTTTGATGTATTCTGGTAAATTATTCCACAACTTCACTCCACACACCGATATGCACATGCTTTTCAGCGTAGTGTGTACCATTGGTTGTTTAAGATTCCCTCTCCCTCTTAAGTTATATTCTCCTTCCCTGTCTCTGAACCATTTTTGAATGTTGCCTGGGATTAGTTTATATATTTTATACAATGAGGGCAGTTTTGTAATCCACTAGGTCCATACATTTCAATGCTTGTAGCTTTATAAATAAGTTATTGGTGTGTTCATAATATCCTACATTGTTGATTATTCTTATTGCTTTTTTTTGCATGGTGCATATTGGCTGTAGAGTGCTTTTGTAGGTATTACCCCACACCTCCGCACAGTAGCTCATATATGGTAGGAAGAGTTTACAGTACAGTGTATAGTATACAGTGTTTTTTGGTTTAGAATGTGTTTTATCTTGCATAGAACACCAACACTCCGTGCCAATTTAGTCCTGACATATTTGATATGAGGTTTCCAGTTGAGTTTGTGGTCTATTATCACACCCAGTATTACTGCAAATTTAATTTTTTACATAAATCATAGTGGTTCAATACATTCAAAACGAAACTTTTTTCAGAAGGGATGTCCTCTTATCAGCCCATACATCAGGAAATACTGTCTACTGTAGATTTTCGCCGAGTTTTGGTATAAAATGTACTATAAACCTGGCTATGAATGATATATCAACAAACCCTTCTGAAATAAGAAGCATAATATGGATCGGAAGAAATGTGGAAAGTTTGGTGTGTGTAGGTACTAAGGAAATGGAGTTCCGTATCTAAAATGCATAAAAACTAGTTTTTCAGAAAACGCCCTCAAAGTTCTGTATTGTAATTGTGATCTATGGACACAATCAGACAAAATTAAGTAAAATAAAGAACTAATTGTCTGTTTTTTTTTTGTTTGATCCACTTTTTCTCCTCTTTTTCTCCCATCCCAATTACCCACTGTGCCAATTCTCCCCTCCCCTGTCTTGAACGTTGCTCGTATATGCCCCCCACTGGCCAGTTGTAGGGAGGATAGAAGCCTTGCATCACGTGTCCCCTCCGATACACGAGGAGGCAGCCTGTCACATCTTTTCATCTGCCAGTGCGGACTCTCATTGGCGAGGTGTAACGCATGGGAGGCTCACACTACCCCCGCTATTTCCTGTCTCTGCTGTGCAGGCGTCCCCAACCGACCTGTACGAGTCGCTGTCCACAACGTCCAGATTACCACCCATCGACTTCCACCTGCTAACTCTGCCAATTGAGTTAGTATGACGACTGGTCCAAGCCGGTGTCTCTTGCGTTGGTGACGAGTGCAATGTCCGCTGCGCCACCCAGCCGCCACCCACTAATTGTCTGTTTTTGATATTTTATTGCCACTAGTTTGAAATAAGACATTTAAGGAAGCAAAATATAACAAAATCTCAATATCGCTGATAATTAGGCCAGCACTCTCCATGGTGGCTGAGCCAAACCACACTCATCCTGTGCCCTAGACAAACTCACGGCCTCTTTGAAAACATCCTCCTCCTCTCTGAAAACATCCTCCATTTCTCTGAGCGCACTCTGGCTGTGTTTAATGTCCCACTGCTAAATTATTTGCCTTGGGGGATTCTATGCACCATGATTGTTCTACCTTTCCGGGTGCCTCGGACACTCGTTGATGTTACAACCACGGCCAGAGCCGCTCTCTGCCCTGCTGTTTCCATGCCCTTATATGGGCAACTTCCTACTCCAGCGTTCACACGCTGTCACCTGGGATCAATCAACGCAGCTGAGAATCGTCTGCTCATCACCGACACTGATATGAGCTCTACGCTTCCTGCCACTCACTGTCCGAGTGTTGCTACTCCTACCTATAGGTACGCGGACGTAACCCACCTTGTCTCTCTGCCTTGCTCTAACATCTGTCTCCCTGTGCCCAGGCTCAGCTGCCGCCGACTCTCGCTGTCTCACGAGACACCACCCGCCTGGACGCTCCCGCGGAACACGAGGAGTGCTCCTGCTCGCATCTTTGTACATTCCTGTATTCTTTGTAACCTGTCTGCATGGCACCTATCGGATTAAACAACCGTCCTAAACCGCTCCATTCTCCTCTCCCTGTTCTGCTCATGGGCTCCAGTTTAACGCCACTGTAACAGTTGAGCTTCAAGTACTGAAACATACTAAAACAAAACAACCAACTACACATTGCATACTCCACTGACAACTGAAAGGTGAAATTTATGAATTCATTAATTCATTTTTAATAGGTAATTCTGGGATTTAAAAGAAAATGACCACGGACATAAATTGTGAGCTTGACGAAAAGCGTTTTTTCTCTGCTGCAGTCTTGAGATATACGAGTTCCAACCAACATTCCAATTCCAGAAGACATTCCATGGAGATAAAAAAAGTGACAAACTACATTTGCAGTGCATCACTAATCTGCCCCGCCCCAGCACAGATAAAAGGGAACGGGGGCTTGGCTGTTAGATTCAACACATTAACCATTTGAGGGAGCACTTTGATGTCACAACCCAACACTAATACCTCATGGTCTGAGCCATAAACTCATTGCCTGGCGTGTGCAGCAATAAAACTGGAACGCCTGTCTTCTCAGTACAAATGAAGGGGCTTGTGGGGGGATATAACAGAGTAGGTAATTCCAGTGGGTCTGCAGCACAGTGCAATTTATTAACCGTAAGCCGCTAATCAAGTCAGCAATCAATCAATCACACATGCACACACACACACACACACACACACACACATACACGCATGCATGCATGCACACACACACACACACACACACACACACACACACACACACACACACACACACACACACACACACACACACACACACACACACACACACACACACACACACACACACACACACACACACACACACACACACACACACACACACACACACACACACACACACACACACACACACACACACACACACACATTTTAATACTTTATTTGGTTCCACAAATTATATTACATAAAACAGGGAATCAAATGTATCGGGGCCAAGCAGCACTGAACACTTAAGGGTACACATAGCACCTCCTTCTCCACGTGGCTAAGCTGCCAATAATAGCTGAGACAGAGCAATATTTGGCAATTTGTTTGGCTTTTCTTTTAGACATTGCAGCAATTCTCAGACCGGTCATGGTGGATTTGTGTACATGGCCAAGACTTCCGAACACAAGTACACCATATCTACACCTATACCCAAGGTCAGTCATCACACTGAGCAGTGGTTGGTATTTGATATACTTGTCCCGGAAGGCCTGGTCCATGTACAGGTCAAAGGTACAGCCTACTTCTATGACCAGCACCTCTCCGTGGCTGGTGTCAACAAAAACAACGTCCGGTGTATTGGGTATGTTAGCAAAAACATCGTTGGTAAGGCCAAACCACTCTGGTTTCACTCTGGCATGTTTGTACATTGTTGCACTAGATGGTGATATGTTCCGTACCGCATCAGACACAATGTCCACAATACGGTCATGACGAGCGATGTACAGGTGTTTGTATGCATTACATCCGTTTGTTATGTGTGCAATGGATTCTAGGTGTTGTGAATCCTGATGGTTTAAACAGAATGGACTGTGAGTTTGAGGATACCAAGTGGACAGATTGTATTGGGTGGGTAATACCTGCAGTCTTGCTTTGATGGTAAATTTTAAAACATCCTCACCAACAGCGGCGTTCTTATACACTGAGTGTGAGACTGAGTGGTCAGCAAACTCCAAACAAGCTAGTTTGCCCTGTAGTCTGAGTCCACACCAGTGCTGCCTGATCTCAGACTGCTTCATGCTAAGCAGAACCCTCCTTGCAGAGTCTCTGTGCAGTTCGACAGTCTCTTCCTGCGGTGTTGTGATGTTGGCCTTCACAACCACACAGGGGTCTGTGATAAGTTCATCAGAGACAGGGACTTCATTCTGTGTGTTGGTGGGTCTTGTCCATTTCAGCTGAACTCCGGTCTGGTTGCAGAGGTCATTGAGATCTGGCCAGTCAGACCAGACCCCGAAGCCCTTGGCCCGAGAGTCCAGTTTCCCAGAGTCTTTCTTCCTGAAGCCGAGGAAGTTATTCTGGTCTGCGGTGGCCAGGGGGATCTTCCTTCTGCGTAGATCCAGCAGGAGAGAGGCCCTGGCCATTTCTCTGACGGTGACATCATCATTGTTAAGCATGTGGAGCAGGTGGGCTAGCCTGGTGGCGATGTAGGTCCACTCGACACTGGGGACTCCCAGCCCTCCCTCTCCACATGGGAGAAAGATCATGCCCCGTGTGGAGTGTGTGTTGAGGCCTACCCACTTTCTGACCAGCTGAACAGTTTTGTTTGTCATTTCTCTCAGTGCCTTGAGAGGGATGTGTACATTGGCAAAAAGGTGTTGGATTTTAGCCAGAGCCACCTCTCTCACAGCCTGGAACTTCATGATGACGGGGAGGGGGGACAGGTCAATCAGGTGTAGACGATGGAGAAACTCTGTAGTGAGCTCCTCGACCTGCTCCCCCCACTCTCCAGCGATGTTAAACCTGTGGCCAAGGTATGGGTAGGTCTCATTACGGGAATACACCTTGATGGGTTGGCCCATTACAAGAAAGGAGGGGGGCTTGTCGTTCTTGGCCTTATACCAGCGGTTGCCTCCACTGCGGCGCTCATGGAGTACGGCGCACTTGGCTTGCTTCACCTCCAGCCCTGACCACTGGAGGAACTCATCAGTGCGTGCCAGCATGTTAATGATGACATCTTCCTGTCGTGATGACACCTGCACGTCGTCCGCATATCCCTGAACAGGATTTGGGGATCGGACATGCAGAGGAGCGCACTGGTAAATCCACTTCATCCACTGGTTGAGTGCTAGGATGAAGTTCACGGCACTCCAGGGACAGCCAGTTTTTATTCCCACCTTCAGTGCAATCGGCTCTGTGAGCTGCTGCCCACAGATAACTTGGATAAATGAACCTTGGTATACACTGGATACAATATTCACAAAAGGCTGAGGCAGGTGTATTTCCTCTAATGTTTTTAACATCACCTCATGGGAGAGTGTACCAAATGCGTCTCTAAAGTCCAAAAACACTGTGTAGAATTTGGATGATTCATGTTTGAAATCGTCTATTCCGGTTTTTAAGCAAAACACATGTTCGTTCATTCCCTGTCTGTTGATATAAGCTTTCTGATGGGGGGAGAGAATCCCTGTGTCCACCAGCCAGGGTAAGATGCGGGTGAGTAGGCACTTCATAAAAACTTTATATATAGTGGGCAATAGTGAAATGTCACGCCAAGTGGAAGGATCATCTGGGATATTTTCCTTTTTTGGTATTCTATGGATGAGGGCCCCTTTCCATGAATCAGGCACCTT
This sequence comes from Notolepis coatsorum, assembly GCF_963971535.1. Taxonomy (NCBI): domain Eukaryota; kingdom Metazoa; phylum Chordata; class Actinopteri; order Aulopiformes; family Paralepididae; genus Notolepis; species Notolepis coatsorum. Next base: position 125,990,506 of record NC_140171.1, read on the forward strand.
CTCATTGATCAGGCAGGCATTGAAGATATGTGTGAGTGTCTGTGTTGACGTGGGCCTGGTAGCTCTCAACGTCTCATAGATGACCCCATCAGATCCGCTAGCCTTGTTATTGGGAAGAGAAGTCAGAACTGCATCCACCTCCTCTGTTGTAAAATCATGGGTGTCTGGGAAATAGCCTGGCTCTATTTTGTCAATGGAATTGCACCAAGGGGGCGTGGCCAGGGGAGTGACAGCGCTTGGTGCAGTTTGACATTTGGCTTTATAGTAGTTATACACATTGGTTGTATCACTAACAGTGGGGGGGGTTTCGGGAAAACAGCTATTACACACACACACACACACACACACACACACACACACACACACACACACAGTACACACAACTAAGGAAATCATACGTATAGGCCTACATAACATTCAAATATTTAGAGGTTCAGCAGGTTTTAAGGATACAAATAGCACTGTCTCCTCGCTGCCACACTGCCTGTCTACCTACCGTACCACAACCCTATTGTACCACAACCCTACACAACCATATCACAACCATATCACAACCCTACCATACCACAACCCTACAATACCACAACCCTATTGTACCACAACCCTACCATACCACAACCATATTGTACCACAGCCAAAGCATACCACAACCATATTGTACCACAGCCAAAGCATACCACAACCCTACCCTACCACAACCCTACCACAACCCTACCCTACCACAACCCTACCGTACCACAACCCTACCCTACCACAACCCTACCGTACCACAGCCCTACCGTACCACAACTCTACCGTGCCACAACACTACCGTACCATATTATACCACAACCCTACCCCTGACTCTATTATACCACAAAACTACTATACAACACAACCCTACTGTACCATAGCAGATAATGAGCAGAACCACACTGCCTGGCTACCTACCGTACCACAACTCTACCCTACCACAATCATACCATACTACAGCCCTACCGTACCACAGCAGAGACAGAGCAGAATGCCTGGCTACCTACCGTACCAAAGCAGAATGTTGATTGCTTGGATCCATTCTGATGGCTGTGTGCCACCATGAATAAATTCAGTCATGTACAACAAACATGAGTCTAAGTGCAAGGAAGATACTGACATACCATCGATCCAGGGTGTGATGCAACACTTGTTAAAATGATTTGGAAGTCATGGAAGGTATGTGGTATCATCATTCAATCATGACATTACAATGGCTTCAAGGACATTTCAGCAAGAAGGGCAATACTTTCTGGGATCTACAGCGCGTCCCTTCCTTGGCTCCACTTTTACTCAAATTGGCTGAAGGATTATTCGCAGATAATTCGCAAAATGTTTTCCAAAATCCAGTGTAACTCCGTAGCCAACGTGTTTGACCAGAAGCATCTGGGAAGCAGTTTTATAATGTCGTTTCTGTACATCTCAGAGTCATGTTCTGACTGGAGCACATTTTGGTTACAGTATTTGTGTTGCATTGGGCTATGTCAGCCGAATGACATGAAGATATTCATGAAACCAATTTAGCATAACACATTTGGTGAAATGATGGATTGAACCCTTCCTATGGTTGTTGGGCCTTGCTTGTGTGAGGGCTGCAGGTGTTTAGTTTAGTTTAGTTTATTTAGGATCCCCATTAGTTGTTACCACAGTAACAACTACTCTTCCTGGGGTCCTCTCAAAATAACATAACACATTCAAACATAAAATCATTGTACAATCAGAATAAAACAATACTTCCATACACATTGTACAAGCAACAACACCAAAACAAAGAATAATAACGACAGTAAAGATAGTAATTTGTCTGTCTACATGAATGAAGCTCCACAGAAGTGGAGAGGTCACAGAGGTCCCAACTCTCACCTACCACCACACAAATGCCCTAATTTGGATAAAAAAAAAAAAAAATATCATAAAATGATTTCTTTCTGTAAAATTGCTGTTCTCAATTTCTTTTTTTAAACTTGTCTTACTGGTAATATGTGTTTGATGTAATGGCAGTTTGTTCCAGTTTGACATAGCTCATACATTACAGTTTTCTGAATGAATGAATTCGTTTTGGGTAGTGGAAGCGTGAATCTTTCCATAGCTGCATGTCTGGTATTATAAACATGTTGAACTTTAGTATCTATCATCTGTGTATTTAAACATATAGGCACTCTCACAGTACAGATATTTCTACCAAAGAGGATGATGCTACAAGCCAGTCTGTCTTCCACCCTCAACCATGACAGCCTGGCATGCATCCCTTGACTGTCCCTCATTGAACAGTGAAGGGCCAGGCGGGCAGCTCTGTTCTGAGTCAGTTGGATCTTGTTAAGATCTTGTTTTGAGGCACTAGACCAGACCAGACTGCTGGACTGTAGTCAAGAAGACTAGGGATTGTATTACTTGAATCATTGTAATTTCTGTTAAGAAATAGGCACACCTTCTAATGACTGAAATGCCTCTGCTAATTTTGGCAACCAGCTTATCAATGTGAGTGGACCATGAAAGCGTTCTGCTCAATCATCACTCCTTGTAAAGATATGATTAGCTTCTTGTCTATTTTTAAAGCATGCTTGGAGCCTAGTAACAGACTATTCGTTTTTGAGATATTCGATTTTAGAAACCCAATCCGTTACCAGCATCAACTCACTTTGGAGGACTTTGCTAAGCTCCTCAGTCTTGTCTGCTGATGCATACATGGTAGTATCATCAGTATACATAGCCAAAACCATAGATGCATTTGTTAAGACACATGGCAGAATATTTGTGAATATGCTGTATAGGAGAGGTCCTAAACAGCTCCCCTGTGGAATTCCGCATTGTATAGTGATCTAAAGCTTGACATGGTAGGCCCTACCATTAAATAAAACACACTGTTGTCTATTAAATAAATAACTTTTCATCCAATTGATAGCTGATGTTTTAAATCCATAAGCAGATAATTTGATAAGTATCAACCCATGATCTATTAGATCAAAGGCTGCACTGAAGTCCAATAGTACAGTCCCTACCATTAACTTTCTGTCAATCTGTTGTAACCAAATCTGTTGTAACCAGTCATCTGTTAGTTGTGTTAAGGCTGTACATGTTGAATAACCCTCTTTATAATTATGCATGTTGGAATTCAGTGTTGATGCTGCGGGTGTTTGGGTCACTAACAGAAAATAGGGACTCTAAATTATTAATAAAAAATAACCACAAAATGCTAAGCAGACACTAAGGAGAAGGGAGAAAATAAACAAAAAAACTACCTTTTCAAGTGGAAAATGAGGAGTAGATAAGCAAATAAATCAAATAAAAAATAAAACAGGTTAACACTCAATAAAGAGAAAATAAGCCACAAAGGCATCTCCTAAAAAGGAGTTTATATAAAAAACGTATGTAAAAATGACAGTTCAAATAAAACAAAAGGAAACTGTGATGAAATGAAACACACAATAAAAGGTTCAACTCAAAACAGCTTCTAAAAACAAAGTGCAAAATATAGCCACAAGAACAGCTACCATGAAAGGTTAAATGCTCAACAGGGCAGAGAACAGCACTACACTTAGTTCTAGAAAGCCTGACCGTAAGGATAGCCAACACAAAAGAGAATGAGAAAGCAGCTAACCCTGCAAAATTCAAACTTAAAGGCCCAGCTACAATTAGGCGCAGCTGCACTGAAGTCCTACCTGTCCTACTAAGGAGTAATTAACCACAGAGGCCAGTGATTGACAGCTGTCCATCACAGGAATACATCTACAGAATCCAGTGATTGACAGCTGTCCATCACAGGACTACCAAACCACGTAAAAACAATGACAGCTTGCAGGTATAAACCAGTTGACCCTGAGATAAATAGAGCATAATAAAAATGTCTCCTTCTGGATACTGTGGCAATGTGTGGCATGGCCCTAATATCCCAATGTACAATTACAGAAAAGGGTGTTGCTGACCACTGAAGTGCAGCTCAGCTCCTGTTCATTGATTGTGACATCAAAGCTCGATGCAGAATGATTACCCAACTAAGCCCGGGTGACGTGAAGCTCTGCCTAATGGAGACACATTGCAACCTGCTCCTGGAATTATCCATTAGCTAGCACTCTGAGAGCTGTGTGGTATTGGACCCAGCCAGAACATGAGAGACGGTTTATTATTACCAACTGTCTTGATTTTACCAGATTAATCCATCAACACATGTTTTGGGATTTTCTCAATCTCATACACATAGTACACACTCACATATCATTTCTCTCCTCTGTCATCAGCTAGCCCAAAATATGTGTGGGTAGACTTTTTTTCTTTCTTGCATTCTCACACTGAATTCTTGCATGTTACAGTAAACAATCTGATCCTAGGTTGAGTTGTAGGTTAATTGTTGGCAGATAGTAGTTGTGTAAAATGAGTAGTTTAGGAGTTCTTTCTTTCTTTTTCTTTCTTTCTTTCTTTCTTTCTTTCTTTCTTTCTTTCTTTTTAAATCGACTGCTTGGCCTTGAACGGCCGTTCTAAGGTTTCTCTCCTCCACATTGCCTGTGGTGCTTTTTTCCTATTGCTAGGTTTTTAGTGAGTTTTCCTTACCTTCGCTGGGGTATGTCTGGAAGTGTTGAATTTATTTATTTTACATTTATTTCGGATTTCATGGTGGGTTTTTTGTTCTTGATTTGTTGTGATGTTTCTTCTTGACTTGTTTAAAGAAGACTTGTCCGGCCCATGGGGACATTAACTTGTGATTGCGGGCTTTACAAATACATTTGATTTGATTTGATTTGGCAGACTCCCAGTTAGGTATACTACTACGACTTGGGCTAACCAGTGGATACGGACACTTGCTTGGGCTCATAGAGACAACCCACACACTGTAAAGGTAGGCCTGACCCATACCATTAAGAGCTCATGACTAAAATTAGCCAAAATATTAATAATCTGTGGTCAGTTGGTTTGCAGTTACCCCTAGAGCTGACTGTTTATTAAGCTTAATACAACTGGTTTGTGTCAATAGTTGACAAGTGAACAAGTTGGTCAATTATGTTTAGGGTTTAGGTTAGGGAGTGGTTTTTGATGGCATATTGTGCAATGTTTAGTCTTTTAGGCATGGACTTACATAAGAAGCTGAACCCTTGCCTCCGCTTACTTCCTACGCTTTTGTTCTCTGCCCTGAGCAGCAGTAGCAGATGTGTGATAGACCTAGTAGAGGCCCTGCACTCAGTCGGACACTCCCTTTGAACATGTTCAGAAGATAAGGCTACCGCTGTTACACCCCAGTGTGTTTAATAATGCTATAGATCTTTATCATGCTGTGCTTAACTCAAATATAACCTCTCTCTACTCTTGGCTTACAAGATTGCATTAGCACAAGCCTTTTATTAGTTCATCTGCCAGGTATATTGTGCTATGGTGATTCTATACGAGTGTAAATGTCAAGATTGACAGGTGTGGAGTGTAATAAATATATATTGTCCATTTGTGTAACAGCAAGTAGAACACCAGCCAAGCATCTTTATTGGCACAGCGAGAGATTCTGACTCAAGGACATAAAACCTGTTAAAGCAGGGCTTTTCAATGTTTTTGATGACTGAGGGTCAATTTAATTTAGCGACCCACCAAACCCTCCAAAGCAAATATTTTCTTTAATAGCCTATCCTTAATGACAAAGGTGCCAGCAGGGTCGCAGAGCCCCGTTCGCCACAGAAAAGGACTTTGCATCGGGAGACCCGGTGCTGGTCCATGATTATAGACGGGGGAGGAGAAGTGGATGCCAGGGGTGGTGGTCTCCCAGGAGGGGCCAGTGTCCTACACGATTGGGGTCGGCTCGGGGCATTGGAAACGCCACACAGAACAGATGCGGGCCAGTGACCCGATGCTGCTCACATCAGGGGAGCCAACACCACCAGCCCCACTGGCTCAAACAGCTACAGTCCTTATGCCAGATCCAGTGACCGTTTCCCCAGCGGGCGGACAGGAGTCCTCCCTAACCGGTCACAGATAGGCCTTTCACACCGGCCGGGCTCTGTGCCGGAGCTGGTTCCCAAACGTAATCTCGAACCGGCCGGTGCGTTCACACCGGGAATAATTGGTTTGGAACATGAAAAATCGGTGCTCAGTGTTTTCTTAGAGGGCCGAACTAAAGCCTCCGTCATGTTCCGAAGTTCCGAACCAATTATTCCCGGTGTGAGCGTGCCGGCCGGTTTGAGATTACGTTCGGGAACCGGCTCCGGCTCGGAGCCCGGCCGGTGTGTGAAAGGCCTATCAGTCACGCACACCGAGGCAACTGACTCTGAGCCAACCAGAACATCCACAGAGACTAGTAGGAGGTACCTGTTGAGGGTAACTAAGCCCCCTGATCGCCTCACATTGTGAGCGGGACGTTCTGACAGACTCAGTTGGGCTATGGGGGTTATTGCATTATTGTATTTTGGTGGTATATAGTATGAGGGGTAGTTCAGGGGCACTTTATCACTTTATTAGGTACTGGGTTTGGGGGTGGGGACAGCAACACAATTAAGTGGGTGAGTGTGATGTATTTGGCTGTGGGTGTTTTTACTACGTCACCATTCCCACTCCTGCCCTCTAGGCGGCATGGTGGTGTAGTGGTTAACACTGTCGCCTCACACCTAAAAGGTCCAGGGTTCGATTCCCACTTGGGGACCAGGGCCCTCATTCATCAACGTGACGTGGAAAATGTTCTATTTCCACACGTAAGCACAGAATTTAGAATGAGTGCACGCACAAAATAAACGGGATTTACCACACGTGCGTACGCAGGTTCTACGCACACCTGTCATGATAAATATCACCTTGGCCCTGCGCCGAGGCTCGTGCACACTTTCACGTATTTGCATACCAGAACCGCCCCGATTAACCATATACGGTAATGGACCACCCCCATGAAATGTGGAAAAGTGGACTAAGCCTAGGGTGTTGTACACTGTCGGATATTATATCTATTAACTTCCTAAAAGACCATTGCTGCCTGGACACCGCAAACACTAATAAAGACCATTAACCACTGTTTTGCCGTTGCCCGTTAGTGTCATTAATGCATGCTGGAATAAGAATGCCTTTCTTAATTTATTTTTAATATTAATAATTATTATAATACAATAAAAGACAGCTCCGTCTTTTAATACACATATATTGTACAGTAACGTCAAATAAATACTACAGTCCCTGCTGAAATAAAGGTTCTGCACGCACATACCAGCAGTGATCTACAGCATAAAAGATAGCCACTTTATAATACTATTCTGAGTAGATAATTCATCTGTATCGCAACAGAGTCACGGATCTGGTCGGGGCAGGTAGCATTATGTCGGGAAAATCCTTATGAAATAAACAAAAGTGAATTAAAGAATTTAAAAACAAAGTTTAGCATATTAAATCGTTTTATAAGCTTATAGCTTTTTTCGTGCTGATTGGAGAAGGGTCCAGCTGCAGAGCCGGAGAGCAACTCTCAGGGCCAAGATAGCACTTATACTATTTTGAGAGAGACAGCAGAGAGACAGACAGCAGAGAGACAGACAGACAGACAGACACTGTTCCACAGTGTGTGTGTGTGTGTGTGTGTGTGTGTGTGTGTGTGTGTGTGTGTGTGTGTGTGTGTGTGTGTGTGTGTGTGTGTGTGTGTGTGTGTGTGTGTGTGTGTGTGTGTGTGTGTGTGTGTGTGTGTGCGTGCGTGCGTGCGTGTGTGTGACTACTAGTCTAATAGTAGAGACTCAGCCCCCCCCCCCCCCTCTGGACCACCTCCTAGTAGAGACTTCTCTAGGAAGAAGACGAAGATGAGGATTAAGGCGAGACACTGCAGGTGAATAGGCAAATATACTTTTTTTGTTGATTTTGAGATTTTGTTATATTTTGCTTCCTAAACATGTCTTCTATGAAACTAGTGACAATAAAACGTCAATAACACACATTTAGTTGTTCATTTTACTTCATTTTGCCTTATTGCATCCATAAATGTCCACATATTTAATGGGGAAGTGCCTCATTTGCATATATAAACATAAATTTCAGAAAACTTGTCTCTACTAGGAGGTGGTCCAGAGGGGGGGGGGTCTCTACTGGGAGGTGGTCCAGGGGGGGGGGGGGGGGGTCTCTACTAGGAGACTAGTGGTCACACACACACTGTGGAACAGTGTCTATCTGTCTGTCTGTCTGTCTCTCTGCTGTCTGTCTCTCCGGCTCTGCAGCTGGACCTTCTCAAATAAGCACGGAAAAGCTTTTAAGCTCATAGCTCCAATTTGGGTCCCAAATTGCGGTACAAATGAAGGAGGTGTCTCGGGTAGTGGACTCTAGTTAATATTATGTTCTCTCTGCAATTAGACTGCCCCTCATTCATTCATTCATCCCTATCTGATGCTCTGAAAACAGTTCCTGCGAGCGCAGTCAGTGCACCCGATAACGCTATATATATAAACCTGCATTCATTCGGAGAGAAAGACCTATTCCACATGCTATTTAGGGTTTGACAATAATTACACTAATATCGCTATTTCACAATGAACTATAATGAATTACGGGGGTCATACAGAACGCGCCAGTGTCTTTATTTCTGCGTTGAAACGAATGCATGTACTGAGGAGCGCTTGTGCCGTAGTAACGATATTCTACCACTGGGCGTCAGCTAAGCATGCTCAGAGCTGTGCGTACACATAAGCACGAAGTCAAGTTCAAGTTGAAATTGATGAATCCCACTCTTTGCTTAGAAATGGTCGTACGCACAGCTTAAGCACATATCTGTGCGTAAGTCACGTTGGTGAATGAGGGCCCAGGTTTCCACGTTGCCAGGTACCCAGGTGGGGTATCTCCCGGGCCTTTCTGTGTGGAGTTTGCACGTTCTCCCCGTGCTTGCAAGGGTTTCCCCCCCGATAAGAGAAACCCAATGGAAAAACATGCACAACAACAGATCGCTAACGACGAAGACGGACAGGAGCACTTGGATTGGTCCCCGGGGCGCGGCCCCTCGCCAACGCCCCTATCTGCTCCCGGCTGTGCAGAGACTCAATCGCATCGGCAACCCAACTAACTGCATGTGTGTGTGTGCCGTGTGTCTGCTTGCATGCCGAATAAAGACTTCTCCAAAAGTCCAGTTATTATTATTATTATTATTATTATTATTATTATTATTATTATTATTATTATTATTATTATTATTATTATTATTATTATTATTATTATTATTATTATTATTATTATTATTATTATTATTATTATTATTATTATTATTATTATTATTATTATTATTATTATTATTATTATTAATATTATTATTATTATTATTATTATTATTATTATTATTATTATTATTATTATTATTATTATTATTATTATTATTATTATTATTATTATTATTATTATTATTATTATTATTATTATTATTATTATTATTATTATTATTATTATTATTATTATTATTATTATTATTATTATTATTATTATTATTATTATTATTATTATTATTATTATAGGGGGTGAGCACTTCTTAAAGGGGAACTCCAACATTTTGGGAAATTAGCTTATTTAACATCTTCCCTGGAGTTAGACAAGAAGATACATACCTTTTTTGTCTCTGTGCGTGCATTTTAGCTTTGGGAATAGACGCTCCGTTAGCATAGCTTAGCTTCATCACTGGAAGTGAGGCAGGACAGTAGCCTTACAGTGCCTTACAGTGTATTGCAAGGTCTGACATTGACCAAACTTGATATGCATGACCTTGGTGGGCTCTAGGTCAACTCCTGAAAAGGGGGTCAATGTCAGACTTTGCAATCAAAAGTTAGGGGGCTAATAACCCTTGCCATAATTTCAGTGCGCCCCCTAACTTTTGATTGCAAGGTCTGACATTGACCCCCTTTTCAGGAGTTGACCTAGAGCCCACCAAGGTCATGCATATCAAGTTTGGTCAATGTCAGACCTTGCAATACACTGTAAGGCACTGTAAGGCTACTGTCCTGCCTCACTTCCAGTGATGAAGCTAAGCTATGCTAACGGAGCGTCTATTCCCAAAGCTAAAATGCACGCACAGAGACAAAAAAGGTATGTATCTTCTTGTCTAACTCCAGGGAAGATGTTAAATAAGCTAATTTCCCAAAATGTTGGAGTTCCCCTTTAAGGTGACAGTTCATGCCCCTTTGGGCAATGTTGTTAAATAAAGCTAGCTGCAGCCATGGTCTGCAGTACCTGCAAATATAGTAGATAGATAGATAGATAGATAGATAGATAGATAGATAGATAGATAGATAGATAGATAGATAGATAGATAGATAGATAGATAGATAGATAGATAGATAGATAGATAGATAGATAGATAGATAGATAGATAGATAGACAGACAGACAGACAGACAGACAGACAGACAGACAGACAGACAGACAGACAGACAGACAGACAGACAGACAGACAGACAGACAGACAGACAGACAGACAGACAGACAGACAGACAGACAGACAGACAGACAGACAGACAGACAGACAGACAGATAGATAGATAGATAGATAGACAGACAGACAGACAGACAGACAGACAGACAGACAGACAGACAGACAGACAGACAGACAGACAGACAGACAGACAGACAGACAGACAGACAGACAGACAGACAGACAGACAGACAGACAGACAGACAGACAGACAGACAGACAGACAGACAGACAGACAGACAGACAGACAGATAGATAGATAGATAGATAGATAGATAGATAGACAGATAGACAGATAGATAGATAGATAGATAGATAGATAGATAGATAGATAGATAGATAGATAGATAGATAGATAGATAGATAGATAGATAGATAGATAGATAGATAGATAGATAGATAGATAGATAGATAGATAGATAGATAGATAGATAGATAGATAGATAGATAGATAGATAGATAGATAGATAGATAGATAGATAGATAGATAGATAGATAGATAGATAGATAGATAGATAGATAGATAGATAGATAGATAGATAGATACTTTCATAATCCCCTTGGGGAAATTCAGGGTATCTCACAGCTCACACAGTATACAGATATTGACAGTTCTCATTCAGTTGTTTCACGTTATGTCTGCATCATGAATAAAAAATAAGCACATGATAAAATTCAATTAAATCATATCTATCAATATCAATAAGAGCGTGGTGAGATAAAAGCAGGTGTATAAAACAAGTGTGTAAAAACAGGTGTATAAAAACAGGTGTAAAAAACAGGTGTAAAAACAGGTGTAAAAACAGGTGTGTGGGGAACAGGGAACAGGTCAGAGGTCAAGGTCCCCCGCACTATACTGCGCTGTTGTACAGTCTGATGGCAGTGGGGACAAAGGACCTCCTATGCCGCTCAGTCCGCGAGTGCAGGGAGATGAGCCGTCCACTGCGACTGCTGCTCTGCCCCACCAGGGTGTGGTGGAGAGGGTGGTTGGTATTGTCCATAATGGCCAGCAGCTTGCTCTGCGTGCGGCTCTCCATAGTATACCGTGGTCCGGGATCACATGCATAATACATGTCTACAATTTATGCTTTGTAAATGGTTTGCAGCCAGTAATGTCCAGCCAGCAATAACTTAAATCACTATAAGTACCTGCAATGATGATGTAATCTGTCTTGTGAGATATACACGTGAGATGCCTAGGAACCTAGGAACCGGACTAAATATAACGCATGTATTTACACCTTAACAACTGATCATGGGCCGCAAGAAACGTTTTTGAGGGAAACCATTGCCCCGTGGGCCTCACTTTGCCCGCTGTAAAGTGACTAAGTTCAGTAAGTCACAAGCTGTCATTGATCAAATTGTAAATACTTTTAGACGTCCACTGGGAGTTCTCAGTCAAGATTCATGTGTATTTAGAATTTTTTTTAAGGAAATTTGCCTTGATTTGATTTCTGCCATCTCACTTCTTGGTATTATATTTTAGTATTGGGGAAATTATCTGGTACTAAAACCCTGTTTTAGCCAGTATCTGTATCGGTATCAGTTCATCCTTAAAAGAACATGGCAACATGATGGGAAATGCGCTTACCATCTTCTTCACAGTCAGACAAGAAGATAGATACCAATGTCCTTTCTGTTTATTCAGTAGAAAGTCTTCATGTCAGACTCTGGAGGAGAAGAAGTAAGCGCATTTCCCACAATGTTGGCGTGTTCCTTTAAGATGGTTCTTTGTCTGTAGGCCTGATTTAACAGATCACACCGGCCGCGGGGTCAGAGTCGAGTTATACCATTTCCCCACAGAAGCTGGTGGGAGGGCCCTGTCTCTCTTTGATGATGTAACAGAAACAGCTGGGTTTGCGGCATAACGGCACCACAAACTGTGGTTCACTGTGGTGCCACTTCTTGACCCTCAAGAGGCCCCATGTGTTGTCCAGGGCCCGGCTAATGCAATGGCCCGCTGAAGGAGAAACCACCTGTTACAGGAAACCATGCCTGGTGCTTTACATTTTTATTATGGTGCTATTTATCCACATTGTGTGTGTGTGTGTGTGTGTGTGTGTGTGTGTGCGTGCATGTGCGTGCGTGCCAATTTGGGCACGAATGTAACAGAATAACCCACAATGTCCAAGTGCACTGATAATGTTTGTGTCTGTTACATCTCAATGCTTCCCCAGTGTGTGTCTTGTTCTCCATTTTGTTTCCCCCCTCCAGCCAGAACCCGTCCTCCACCATTGGTCCCTGCTATGCCTGCCCTTCCATTGGTGGACTACATAGCAGCACAGCACCGATTGGTGGATGGGTTTCAAGACTCCAAGACCCAATCAGAAGCCATCACCCACCACCCAATCATGGATCACCACACCCTGTTAAAACATGGCTTCTCACTTCAGTCACTCTCTCTCTCTGGCATGAGGCTAGGCCTGGTGTGATTTTGTAACCTGTACTTGGATAATATTGCATTTGTTTATTGGCCTTTGTATTAGTGACATTGCATTTGTGTGTGTGGCCACAGAGAGAGCATAGATAGCTATAGATTGTTTTGTATATATTTTGCCATTCTTGTATGTATCTCTAATGTGTTATTTTCCTCTTTTTCAGGAAGCACGGATTGGGTGAGCTGCCATTTCCTTTGGACATTGTTTTTTCCTGTTTTTGTTAGGTAAGGGTAGTTTAGGTAATGTAATTTCTTTTACTATAGATTAGGTTGGTTTATTTGAAGAATAGTGGTGTTTGTTTGTTGTTTTGGCCTTGGCTCACCCTTGAGCTATGTGCTTCCTTTGCATTCCTTTACCCTTAGACCCACAGGGGTCGTAACAGTGTCCTTTAAACATTGTCTTTATGTGGACATAAATAAAGATTATAAATGTTTGTGTTGAGATGTTGGTTCACCCCTTGGTATCCAGAGACAGCATAAACCTAAAGCACATGTTTGGCTGAGTCAGCTAGCAGCTACAAGGAATAGGAGCTCACCACACAGCCAGACTGCTGTCCATCCACCCATTGTAGCCATGGCCTCGGTCTTGTGAGCGCACTGGAACATGCTTTTAACCCTTGGAAACTGGGTCAACAATACTATCGTTCAGAAGCTGTAGTGGCTATGGCTACATTTTAAAGCTAGACTGAAGATAGTAACATATAAAACTAGATATCTCTCGAGTAAGCTGTCAATAGCAACCATGCCATGCTAGTGTGGAAGAATTTAACTGGATCAAGGATGTACTTAGTCAACACAGGTTTATTTAGCTCAGAGTATCGAAATACAAGAGTTATGCTGGATGACCCCAGGAAGGTACAGGCCATATAATTCCACACTAGTTTACTTGGAAAGGGGGAAAATATTTCACCAAAGTTAAGCAATATTTTCAGGTAAAAAATGGGCATTTCCATTTTTCAAGGTCGCTTTGAAAATGACAAGACTTTATTGGGAAGTATTATGCGTTTGGCCAGTCCTCGTCAACCCATAAAGTCTTAAACTTCCGAGTTCACCACCAGGAAATTGCACTCCAAGGGCCGACCAAATGGTAAATACCAGTGGTTAACTCAAGCAAGTTCCACGATACCCGAATTTACGAGTTGTGATCTCTGAGTATGCAACACAAACATGTATTATTATTTTGCACATGGAGTAGCAGATCAGAGATATGATATTGACATACTGGGATTCTTAAAAGTTGATAAATCCATCTGCATCAAGAAGGAAAAGGTTGAATATTCTGACTGAATCTGTTGCCTTGGATCTGATTGGTCTTGACACCCGGACGCTGTCACGTTGTATATGCGATTTGGTCACATGATGCATTTTTAAGAGTTGACAAGGACCGATCTAATGCACCAATATTGTAGAAGAGAGAAAACATGTCTTGAATGCAACATATAGGCCTACCCTAATCATAATATCAAGCCACATGAGATGGACACAGATTATTCTAAAAATAATAAAACGATCGAGTTGTATGGGTCCTAACTAAGAATATTAAACTGTATTTAAGGAAATAGTAAATGATGCAGACTGAGGAGAAATAAATAATTTAACCCCTGAATCCCGACCACTTAATTAGCCATCTTCCTCTCAGGCTCTAGCGGGTAAATTCTTTAAGCAAGGATGCAGATAGTAGTATCATGAAACTAGACATCCTGCGGAAGCCATACCATGCTATCTTATGGCAAAGGGGGTTGATATTGTTCTAAAAATAAAACATTTACTTTGGGGCGGGGGGGGGGGGGATCCTTTGACATCACCATTTTTTCTTTTTATACAGTCTTGAGTCTTGTAGAAAGTATTAATGTGTGATGATGTGTGTCCTCATAGCCACTTCAACACTTTTATTTAACTTTTTATTTATTTATAAATGTTTTACTTGACCTCAATGTATAAAATCACCTATTGTGAAAAGATTACAACCAGAAACTAGAGACCTAGTTTATCCAGTGGATGTATAGCGTGCCTGTATCTTTGTGAGATTTCGGAGCCATTGTTGAGCAAATGTTTGCCATCCAATCGCAAAAATAAAAATGAATTGCAGAAATCTCCAGATGTCAAAAGTTATTGATGGCGAGGTGCGGCTGGGTGGTATAGACTAGCAGCGGTTCTCAACAGGGGTGCCGCGGCACCCTAGGGTGCCGCAGAGAGCTGCCAGGGGTGCCTTGAGATAAAAAAAATTTTATTCTTTTTGGATTACAGAAAATTATCACTAAAGTGCTATCTGTTGCAGCTGCACTGTTTTCCATGAAAATACCATATTTGGATAAGTTTGACCATTTCTCAAAATCTGAAAATCATTATGAAACTTGGTGTTAATAAAGCACAGAAAAGGATCACCAAGTTACTCTGGATAAAAAAAAAAAATTACAGACAACACTGAGACAAAGCTTCCTGACACATCTCCATCCAAACTCTTGGAAGAACTAATTGAAATCTCATCTGATACCACCTGGAGAGCTAGTTTCAGAGTGTCGTGCTGAGTACCAAGTATCTCATGATGCAGCAGTTAAGGTGTTGATACCATTCAGCACCACATATCTGTGTGAAGCTGGCTTTTCATCCATGAAAACAAAATATAGGGCCAAGTTGAGCCTTGAGGATGACATGCGTGTTGCCTTGTCAAAGATCTCCCCGCGTATTGACCGTATTATTAGCCAGCAGAGAAATGAAAAATGGTGAGAAATGGTAAATTGGTGATCCTTTTCTGTATTTAAAGAAAATACATGATTTTCTGTTTTTGAGAAATTGTCAAACTTATCCAAATATGCTATTTTTATGGAGAACAGTGCAGCTGCAACAGATAGCACTTTAGTGATAATTTTCTGTAATTTTATTTAAAGAAATATGCTATTTGATTTACTACTACAAGCAGTGTAATGTCAACAGTACTAAGCCATTTAGACCTGAAACACCTGTTAATAATGCATTATATAGCCTGCATATACACACAAATGTGTTTCCCGGTTTCTTAAATAAACATTATTTTGAAAGCAAGCACTTTTGTCATAATTGTAGCAAAAAAGACAGGACCGGAAAAGTCTTTATCGTATGTAGGGGTGCCCTGGAATATTTTATTGAACACAGGGGTGCCTTGGCAGCAGAAAGGTTGAGAACCCCTGGTGTAGAGGGCTAAGCACTCGCCTACCATCAATTCCCGGCAGCAGTACCTCTGGCCATCCCTACGAACACAATGTGTGCGCGGGGTGGAAAGCCGGTGAGTCCTGGTCGTTGCAACAGCGACTCCTACTGGTCGGCCTGTTCAGCGGGGAGGGGATCTGGGGGAGATGGCGTGAACCTCCGCACGCGTTACGCTCTCTCTCAGTGAAACTCCTAGCTGTGCCGGACGAAAAGAAGCGACTGGTGACTCCACATATATCAGAGGAGGCACGTGTTCGTCTACATCCTCCCCAGATCCACAGCGCAACAACCAGGAACACCCCCCCCTCCCTCCCAAACAGACACAGGAACACACATGCATGCATGCACACGCACACGCACACACACACACACACACACACACACACACACGCATGCACGCACACACACACATATAACGAAAGGTTATCCTATAACCTAGTTATATGAATACTGGCTGAGCGTCTCGCTCTTCGCCATAATCTCCTAGCACCTACTGTGTTCATGAACAAACAATTGCACCCATGCACCTGACCAGGCCACGCCCCAGCGTCCTCCTATAAGACGCCGGACATGGTCACACTCCCCCTTCCTCGTAAAAAAAGTTTCCAACATTGAAAAGAGGTGATGGCCAAAAAGAACGCGGTCTCCAAGACAGCAGATCCAATGGCGCCTGCTCAAGAGGCTCAAACGGGGCCTCCGACAACCGACCCAGGACCAGAGAGCAAGCTAGACACAGCTAGACGGCGACGGTTTTTTAGGGCGTGCTCATCTAATGTAGCCGATCCCGCGGCCGCCAAGGCTGTCGGCCTTGCGATCACCTGTTGTCTTTGTGTCCAGGGTACCTCAGGCGGGGGAAACATGGCCGCTGGTTGAGGGCCTCGCCACAGCCGCTGGCGAGGCCGCGCCCTCACCTCTGGCTGCGCAGTGTGAGGCGGTGTGGGGCCTAGGTCAAATACCGCCCGCGCTCCTGCGGAAAGACCAAAGTCCCTCTGCTGAGAGGGGAGCCCTGAGGAGGGAAAAAACGTCTCTCCTCCTCAAGGGGAGACTGATCCAACCAAGATGTCTGTAAACAAGCATTGACAGCATCCTAGCCCTCCCTGCAGTTATAGTTTGCGGCTAGGTCAAAGCTAATAACCTCAAAACCTTGCGCGATGTTTCGACGTCGGCTGGCCCTAAGGCCCCACCACCGACACCATTTTTGACAAAAAAAACAGCAATTCGAACAATGTTGCTAGTCGCTGCTAATTCTATACCATGGCGGTATAGGCTTAACAGCCCACCAGCCACCTGCCGGGCCGACTCGCCTCATGGCGTCGGCCGGGCGGGACCCCGTTCCACCATGTCAGAGGCAAAGGACTGATGCCACCTGCTTCACAAGCACGGAGGACCAGTGGTGGCTGCAACAAAAGACTACTACTAGTGAAGCACAGCCTCACTAGTAGGAATGCAGCAACCTCCACTGTGGTGTGCACCCATGAAGGGGTAAATGAATAAATGAACGAAAACTCCACTAACACACTGCAGAATGGGCTAGCCCATACACACAAATGTTAAGGGGATGCAGACCAGAGAAACACCAGTCCCACACACAATTCATAGATTCACAAAAAGCACACCAGCCCTAGGCCTCAGCCCATCCACCCATGAAATGGTAAACAAGCCCCCGTCAAAACTCCCAACAGTAGACACCGATTGACCGTCAGCATGAATGGTTAAGAGGAGGGAAGACCTTTTAGAAAAGACAGCCCTCGGCGGGGAACAAGAACGGAGACCCAGCATTGTAGCATTAGCCGCGCGCACTAGGATAGCTGGGAAAACACCCAAAACAGAGTCATGACGACCATGTTTTCCCAAATATCCTGCCCCTTCTGCCAATACACAACTCGGCTGTCTCACGGGACAACGAGCAGTATCACAAATGCTAGCATTAATGCCTGGCAGCGCAGGCCCTACCTGTGCGCAACCTAGCCCGACTGCTAGCCGCCGCGCGACGTCCCTCTCCGCTGTCACGAGACAAGGAAACCCCAGGACAGGCCAGATGCGCTGTTAGGATGTGCCGAGAAGATTCTAGGGGCTGGTGAATCTCCGGCGAAAACCCAACATTGTGTAATTTCTCTCTGCATTTCATAACAACTAGTTCATGGAGTGCACTGCAGCGTCCATGTTGGAAACAAACAAAAAAAAAGAGGAAGGGGGAGTGTGACCATGTCCGGCGTCTTATAGGAGGACGCTGGGGCGTGGCCTGGTCAGGTGCATGGCTGCAATTGTTTGTTCATGAGGAGATAAGAGTTATCTCATTATGGCGAAGAGCGAGACGCGATTGGCCAGTATGATCATATAACTTAACATTATGTAAATATTTTGACATGGATTATTTATTCACATGTATCCTTTGCAGTATATCCTGTTTCATAAAGGAAGTCCAGTTAGGCCACAGTGTGATTTCTCACAAAACATGGGAAACATGTTCATCAAACATGAACAAATGGGCGGTTACATAAACTGCTCTGTCTTTTGAACTCAGTATCAACTGCTGATTTCATCAACTCTGGGACACGCCTTGAGGACAGACCTCCTCTGTGCTGGTAACCCCTAAAGGAACCAACCTGAAGGGTGTGAACGCAGCTCGCAGGAACACTAAATCCCAAACAGAAACTCGTAAATCAGTGCAGGATTTTCCCAGAAAAACGTGAACGCCAAGAGAAGCCAGGAAGTGAAAAAGAAGAATGTCTTTGATTAGTGGGTAGATGTTTCAATGCTGACATGGTGGCTGCAGCTGTAAACAGATATATTTATTCCACATAAATAGTCTTGACAATTAGCTAGGTTTCTGGCAGCTAAAGTTCATCCTGAATACAAATACTATCCCTGTTCGTTGTGTTATTGTAGAATCTAGCCCGGCTGAAATGCCTCCCAAGCAATTCACGATGAGTAAAGTTTTCCATGAAACAAATCTGGAGTGAAGTGGTGGTGAAGTTTCAAGATAAGCTGCCGGCAAAGGGGTTGTGTGAAGGAAGCTACAACAAGTTTACAACAAGGAATATTGGCGGTTAGGTGGCCGAGCGGAGATTGCGTTCGTCACCAGCCCCGGAGCTGTGAGCTGGATTCGCCTGTTCGAATCCAGCTCACAGCTCCGGGGTTGTCACCAGCTTGGCTGGCCGTCTGCACTAATACAATTGGCTGTATTAGAGGGTGGGAGAAGCTGGCGGGGTGGGTCCGGGTCGTTGTAAACAGCGACTCCTACAGTTCGGTCGGGGCGCCTGCTAAGCGCGGATAGGACTCGAGGGGGATAGTGTGGTCCTCCCACACGCTACGCCCTCTCGATGAGAATCCGCGCTGCCAGGTGAAAAGAAGCAGTGATTGGCTGGACGTGTGTCGGAGGAAGCACGTGGTAGCCTCCACTCTCCCAGATGATCTGACTGTGGGGGGTAAGTGCGCAGCGACCAGGAAGGGACTGGGAATTGGCATACGACTAACATTGGGATGGGAGAAAATCGGAGGAAAATGGAGGGGGAAAAAGACCAAAAAAAAACAAAAAAAAAACAACAAGGAATATTGCATAAAGAATAAATCGTATAAAATCTCTCTATGCAGAGATACTGCATGAAGAAGTAGACTAAGTCATATAAGATCTCTAGATGCAGAGATACTGCATGAAGAAGTAGACTAAGTCATAAGATCTCTCTAGATGCATACTGTACATTCACACGTGCTCTGTGCAAAGCTACATGTTTATGTCCTTCTGTATCTGCGATTAGCTCAGCCAAGGACAGTGGAGCTACAGAAATGATTTACAATGTGTGTGTGTGTGTGTGTGTGTGTGTGTGTGTGTGTGTGTGTGTGTGTGTGTGTGTGTGTGTGTGTGTGTGTGTGTGTGTGTGCGTGTGTGTGTGTGTGTGTGTGCGTGTGTGTGTGTGTGTGTGTGTGTGTGAGTGTGTGTGTGTGTGTGTGTGAAAAGGAGGGACAGACAGACACACACACACACGCACACATGAACACACACACGCACGCACACACACACACACACACACACACACACACACACACACACACACACACACACACACACACACACACACACACACACACACACACACACACACACACACACACACACACACATACTTGAATGATTATTTATGTCCACATACATTTCAAACAGACAAAGGACACAACCATTATAAGATATTCAGAGACCTTTCACTTACATACCTGTACACACATACGCACGCACGCACGCACGCACGCACGCACGCACGCACGCACGCACGCACGCACGCACGCACACACACACACACACACACACACACACACACACACACACACACACAGATTAAAGGGGACATATGGCAGAGGCAACATTGGACGTTTAGATGTGTACATAAAAAATTTCCTCCAACCTTGCTTCAGCCACAAACCAAGATGGGAGTCATCCAGTTCAGACTGAGGCAACTAGATTATAGCTACCAATACTTTAATAGGCAACGTTTCAACCCGACAGGGTCTTCATCAGGCAAATGACTCACATGATAAGTTAATATCACTGTGATTGTTGCATTTCTCACCCCAGTGTAAACAAAGCTGAGCGATGAGCCATCATCAGGAGATCTCTGCACTCATGTGTCAGCCAATCGCAATTTAATTTCAAACCTTTATTTAAACTGCCTCATTTACAGTCACATCGAGTGTACGTACAGAGTTAAGCTAAAAAAGGCATATAAAATCACACAGCATATACAATCATAACAATTAGACAAGTAAGGATAACAATAAATTAAAACATGTACAACTTGATTGACATGAAGGTTGGAGATCAAGGTTTTAAACTATGCAACAGAGGGGAGAATATCAAGCTGTTAAGCCTTAAAGTCCCCCTTTTCTTTATCATAAATCGATCAATAGAGACTATATTAGATCCCCAATTATCATATCATGGGGTATCATTGGAAAGCCACCCTCATTGGCTACAACCCTGTCCAAAATATTTTGAGATCGCCAAATGATTGACGGAGCTAGAGCCCCCGGAGGTCAGGAGTGGTAATGTGTACTTTGGCGCACGCCTCACATATCGGCATGTAACTCGAGAACCGCTGAACGGATTTTGTCACCTGAAAGGGCAATTGCCAGGCAACAAATAGGCCTTTAATTCTATCTATATATTGTATCAAAAATCACACCTGAGCCGCTAGAGGTCAGCAAAGTGGCGCGTCCTCATGAGGTTAATGTTTCTTTTTCTTTTTTGTGTGCCAAGAGTAAAGACCATAACCCTATCAAAACAGCAGTCAAAGTGTATATTTTCATTTTACCGATGTTTTGTACGATTTACCGAAAATAAGAATTTATATATCTCTTTTATCGTAATGACTAAATCCAGATTTACCCCTGCCATTGGAAAGAGGAGCCTTTTCCCTATCCATAGATGTATGATTTGGCCATAATAAGGTCAAGGTCAAGTTCAAGGTCAAATATATAATTAAAATCGATTATCATTTATTACTGTATCTACAAATCCTTCTGTTTAATCATCTTCCCTTTATTAATTTGCTTAGATTTTTTGTACACATGATCTCAATAAGGTGGTGAATGAGCTCAGTGAGCTCATCTGCTTACCCCGCAGATTTAACATGGTGTTATTCACCGTCAAAGATGCAAAAATAAATCATAATTTATATTCTCCTTTTCTTCATTACAATTTACTCAAGCCTAGTAACAAACACAATATTTTGGACACTGGGAATACATACCCCAGGTCCCTAGATGTTCCTAGATACCAAGAACATGCAAATTGACCTTGTAGAAGTGGAGCAATCTTCCATTTACTTAGGCATGTACCTTTAGGCGAAATTTCTGAAAAAAGTCTACAGATTAACAGGTTAAGGACTGTTGGAGTTCATTCCATGAGCTAGAGGGGCATCATAGCTAAATGCAGATTTACCCTGTTCAGAGCAAACTCTGGGACCTTAACACTTTGATTACCACTGGTGAACATGGTAAAACCCCGTTAAATGCCAGCACCCACTTCAATGATAGTGTTGTGAACGCATAATCTCTGTCTTAAATTATGGTTATGTGTCTAATCTGCCCGTTGCTTATCAATGACTTGTTTGCAATCAACATTGTCGAAACGGATTGTTTTTTAATCGGTTCATTTCCGTTTTATAGCATTTTGAAAAGCCCTAGTTTTTCAGGAAAATATATAGATTCCGTGATAAACGGCATTTACTGGCATATTCTGGCATACACAAAAACGTTGTAATTTTTTGGCCTATTTATGAATCGTTTTCAAATAAACGCTAGATTATTGATAGTATATGTGTACTTATGCACGCTATAGAAGCGGGCTGAAATATCGATTCTCTCATTTCCTGATCAGCTACACACACTCACACACACACACACATATGGGACACGTTGATATATCTGTGAAAAAAGCTCTGATTATCCCAAGACTGGTAAAATAGATTCCATAAAAAATACGACAAACAAACGCTATATGTCGTTGGCGGCACTCAACTGGCGGCATGAACTAATGACAAAACGCGTCGCTGGCATCCAAAGTGTTAAGGACCAGTCAGTCACTAGAACGGCTTCCATAGGTACAATTCCATTCCAATAATGATGTATAAGGGGGTAGTTTACCAATAAGGGCCTTAAAAATTAACAAATGCCAGTGTTTGTTGCACCTCTCCATCAGCGAGTACCAACCAACCTTCTCATAAAGGACACAGTGATGAATGTCTTATCTATCATTAGTGATGAATCTGAGGGCAGAGTGATAGACAGAGCCAGGGATTTAGCGTTGAGGCATGCATGCATATAGATTACATCACCATAGTCCAGGACTGATACGGAAACTGTTTCAATGCGAGGTCTGAACTAAGTGTAGTGTAATATTAGATATAGATAATTATGCAAACTATATAGAAGGTTTTATCTTGACAACATAAACATTCTAAATAGACCCAAGTTTACTTCCTGTTGCAGTGTTTGCTAATATCAATAACTGAAATAAACATGGGTCCAAACTGTTCCCTAGCAACAGAATTCCAGTGAAACTATATACAAACAGCTAACAGCACAGAGTAGAACATATTTGACCTAAATATGATCTAAAAATAATCAATATTTTCAGTTACAGTATGTGCATTCAGTTCAGCCTACTGTAGTTTGCCATTTGCCGTTTACCTAGTTCTACGGTTCAGCAACACGTGATTCTATGAACTTGCTATTAATGTGGTTAATGAACTCCTCAGCGTTTGATCTTGTACTGAATGATCCAAGCTTGTTTTGACACCAGTCACTTGCTAGGGTTTGTAAGATTTGATGAGAGTGCCCCTTTAAGAAGCCTGCTGATAAGATTTTATCAGGGTCTTACTAAAATTATATTTAACATGGTCAATTCTACTTCAACCACTAGTGCCTTTACTACTGCATTAAGGCCACTTATGATTTGCTGAGCACATAAGCATCCACAGAGAGGCAGCTCCAATTCAAACAATGACCAGGAAACATGGACAGTCTGCTTTCTCCATTAGTCTAACAGCATTAAATCCAATACAAGGCCTCTTGTCGACCTCAGAGAAGGTTGGAGGTATGAGTTTTAACTAAAGCTATAGCTCTTCTGAGCCAGGTGTCAGTCTGGATTGCCTTGTGATATCCATGCAATATCCATGCCAGAGAGAAGTAGGCCGAGTGTTGATTTACACCACGTTCAGATAGGTAAACCATATACCAATCTGAAGTCAGTCATGCTAGTGATGTACTGGCATGGAAACTCATTCTCTATGGTTTCTGAGGCACTGCTTGAAAGGAGAGTTGTTGGGAAAAGGAGAGACCACATTAGAAGAAGAGGTCAACACACCCGTACCATCTTGCACGTTTGCTTGCCCTGTCCTTGACTTTTTGTCAACATAATCTCAGCAAATGGCTTTGACATGTATGCCACAGGTTGTCAGGACAATTCTCCCAGCTATTTATTTTACCCCTGCTAATAAAAACTGTGTGCATGGAATTACCCATGAGAGATTAACTTTGGATGACTTGTGGATCTATAAACAATGAACATGTGGTTTACTGATGTATATATAAACAATATTTTGCTAAAGGAGAGGTATGGATTATCCCCCTGTATTTCCCCCCGCAGTTATAGCCCAGAACTTTGGACAAATCGACTAATTGATACATGAATGGGCGCAGCTGTGGGTGGTTAACCTCATCAGAGGAGGATGTGGGGATTGGCTGATGAACGCCCCCCCCCCCCCCCCCCCGGGCGCCTCCCCTGCCTCTTTCCAAGTCTCTCATAGGTGCGTGATGAGGTAATGGCTACACACCTGAGGGGCTTTATAATGTCAGCCAAGTGTTAAGATGGCAGACTCAAGATTTCAAGATTCAAGAGTTTTATTTGTCACATACATACACAAGACATGCAGTGAAATGTAGGTGGCCATACCCGCATGGATTGTGCAAAAATACAAACAATAAAATAAAAAATAGACATGATAAAAAAGTAATACGAATAAAATACAGTACTAAACGTAACGTAACGTAAGTGTGTGTGTGTGTGTGTGTGTGTGTGTGTGTGTGTGTGTGTGTGTGTGTGTGTGTGTGTGTGTGTGTGTGTGTGTGTGTGTGTGTGTGTGTGTGTGTGTGTGTGTGTGTGTGTGTGTGTGTGTGCGTGCGTGCGCGCGTGTGTGTGTGTGTGTGTGTTCATGTGTGTGTGTTCATGTGTGCTTGTGTGTGGAGAGATCAGTGTTGAGTGTTCTGATGGCCTGGGGAAGAAGCTGAGTCTAAGTCTCTCTGTTTTTGCTGCATGGATGAGGAGGCGCTTGCCTGACCGCAGCAGTTTAAACAGGCTACTCTGGACTGCATGTCCTGCTCATTGTTCATCTACAATGTCAGATCCTTCATATTCTACCTCTCAACATAAATGGTAAATGATAAATGGACTGCATTTATATAGCACTTTTATCCAAATGGCTTTCCAATGAATGCCTCACATTTACCCATTCACTCACACATTCACACATGGGTAAAGTGTCACTTCGACACAGTGTCGGGAGGAGCTGGAATTTAACCGAGAACCTTCCGATTGCCAGACAACTGTTATACCTCCTGAGCCACTGTCGCCAGCCCAGTGGTTCAGGACATCCTTCCCTCCAAACCATCCAGGGATCGATTGATTGGGATTTCTCTGCAGTCATTCCCTCCCCAGTTAAGTGCTACGCTCTACTTCCGCATGCATGACCGTGAACAAAACGCCACTGATTGGGTTTTCCTTCACTAGGTGGGTTAAACCCGTGGGACTGACCAGGCGTCGCCGGAACCATATAAGGAACCTTGTTTTTGATGGAGCCTATTCTTTACTGCACACCTGTTGTTCTTGGCTTCGTGCCCTGTGTGTTTTAACTGGGTCAAGTGCGACAGCGTTGGCCAGGTTATCATCACACTCCTTGGGCAGCAGCATTATCTAGTTCCCCCTTCCATTCCCCGCCTTCCAGACTCCCCATGTCCGTGCCTTCCCTATCCCCATTTAACCTTTTCACCACCACACTACAGAAGGTTAACCTTTCACTACCACACTACAGACGGTTAACCGTCTGTAGTGTAGCAGTGAAAGGGTTAACCTTCTGTAGTGTGGTAGTGAAAGGGTTAACCTTCGGTATAGTGTGGTTGTAAAAGGGTTAACAATTTGGTAGTGTGGCAGTGAATGGGTTAAAGGGGGTGAGTTACGCAGCCAGGAAGTAGTTTTATCCCCCAGTGTGTGTTTCCCCCATTGTCTGCTTGCAAGGCTCCCACGGTGGTCCGCCAGGGTGAAGGGACACCTTCATGACCATAGCAGCAGTTCTGAAGTTCTGAAGCATGAAATAGTGTAAGCACAGCTATCTTTTGAGTGCATGTTTAGCCTGTTGCCCACTAAAAAGAAAAACGGTGTGTAAACCTCTAGATCGTAGGGGGCGACAGTGGCTCAGGAGGTAGAGCAGTCGTCTGGTAATCCGGAGGTTCCCGGTTCGATTCCCGCTCCTCCCAGACAGCGTGTCGAAGTGTCTTGGAGCAAGAAACTTAACCCCTAATTGCTCCCGATGTGCAGGTTGGCACCTTGCATGGTTGCTTCCGCCATCAGTGTGCGAATGTGTCAGTGAATGGGTTTGATTGATTGATTGAAAACAGATTGCAGAATGGGTACAATACAGTACAGCTCAATACAAACAACTGCTAAGAGGATGAAGACCAGTAAAAGACTTTCGTCTTGTTTGTATAGCAGGGTGGATTATCCCTGCTTCGTGGGAACGGGTGGGTACAATCACTGGGTACCGAGATACAGTAGAGCTCTGTCTAACTGCACCTCCGTCTTTGAGTCTGGAGCTTCAACTGGAGGCTGGCAGTGCGAGTGGATGGGGCCCGGGATTTACCAACCTGGTCTGGTACTCTGGTCTTCCTCCCCTGCAGCAGGGCGGTCAGCAGTACTACCCAACACGCTCCAACTTCCCCCAATTACTCCTACAACCCTCCCACACCTAGTGACTGAATTGTAAATAAATAACTTGGTTCCCCCCGCAAGCAGTACCCTCCCTCAGTGACACTAGAAACCTTACAATAAAAAGGGAAAGGTGGAATAGGAAGGGGTTAATTGTATTAACATTACCCACATCAAAAGAGTTGTTAAACGGCTCATGAATGGACACGCACACAGAACTCCCATCTAATTCTTTAATGCTAAGGGTACTGGTCAGTTACAATGATTTAATAAGAGTGGTCAAATGGACTGAAGTCCCACTACAGTTCCGTTTGTAACTCAATACCTCATATACACGTATATTATACACCCACCTCTGGGTTGGTATCAGGGATAATATACTTCAATGTGTTTGACTCATCACCCACGTCTGGGTCAGCACCCTGTATAATACCTCTGACAGGCTTTAATTATACGGCAAGAATAATACCTCTCTAGGCTTTACTTATAATGCACCAGGTCTGTAACCTCCCCACAGGGAAAGGGTTAATTAGATGGGAAAATATTATTAAAGAACAAACACGTTATCACACAAAAAAAAACCAAAAATGTGGGCCCACTGTACCAGAACAAAAGTCCTATGCTAATGCCGGCATGTAATGTTTGGGGTACCCCTTATGAACTGTAGTTAGCAACCATTAGCTTCGCCCGCAGGCTGCACCACATTGTGTACTGTGTAATAGATCCGGAGCATTGATGCTGCGCCGCACCACCACCGTCCGGGTGGCAAGATGGCGTCGAACGCTCTCGTCGCAGGTGCTAGCAAGCGGGGCTGGAGCAGGGGCAGTAGTGAGCTGAGAGCGGGTGCTGGTTGTTGGCGACCTCTGCCGGTCGGGACGACCTCCCGTGTTGGCCTGTAGACAGCCGGTGCAGAGTCGACGGCGCGCATCCATAAACTGGCCCTCACTCACACTGAAGCTACACTCTGGGTCCCAAACAGCCCACCTGCTACACGGGTATACTGTGGCGCAACTTGGTTGACTATACCACCGGTCGTCTTTAGCGCCTCGTGCTCGGGTTGCACTGGAGTCGATATAGCCGTTAGCCGCATGCTAATTATACCGTCACACTGCTACTATAACCCGATAACTATGGACGTCAGTCCTGGGGCTCAGTCTCTCTTACTTACGCACTATCACGGATACTCTTATGATAACCCGTCGCTCGCTCCGGCGGGGCTCTCTGGTGGTTCTTTAACGGGGCTATTCCAAAGCACCTCCCGTTGTAGCTGTGACCGTTCACGGCAACATCCCAAGCTGAAGAGGTCTTCCGGTTCTTCCTTCCTCCAGGTGACTCCCTCTTCCTTGTTGCCCGCCTCTCTCCCGTACACTCTCTGCCTGCCACCGCCCCCTGCTGGTACCGCCTACTAGTCACACAGGGAAAAGGATTGTAGAATAGAATCAAGTAATGCCGTTTATAATCCATATTTCAGCCGGTAGAAGAAAGAGAAGCTCGCGTCATTGTTCGTGAGAATATCAATGGAAACTAGTCAACATGTCTTTGTGCACAAAGGGGAGATAAAAGGCAAGTCAGCACTTCTGAATAATAGGCATATTTTCAGGGTGCTACATTTGCATAAGGGTCCTCCATTTTCAATTCATCAGGATAAATGTGTAAAATGTGAGGAACAAATTGTAAATCGCTTTGGATAAAAACGCTATATAAATGCAGCCATTTACCATTTAGATGTAGAATCCACATTTTGTGGACGGTGCCGTGCACCTATATTATTGTGTACATCTCACCATTTTGCCGCTAGTCACTGTGTGTACATTCTGCCATTTCAGCTCACCTTGTTATGTCTCGCTCAGTGCTTGTAGGACAGGGTACTGCCCCTGTATCCTACAGGCCGTTGTGGTTATTATGCGAGGTATCCCAACGTGATCTTAACCCTTTCACTGCCACACGACAGAAGGTTAACCCTTTACTATCACACAACCGACGGTCACCGTGTGGCAGTGAAAGGGTTAACCTTCTGTGTATTGTCACAGTGAAAGGGTTAACCGTTTAGTAGTGCGGCAGTGAAATGGTTAACACCAAGTGTTGGCAAGCTGACGGCCCTTTTTTTCTTCTTTTTTTAATATATATTTTTTTTACAAACATTTTGATAAAATATAATTTTCCAAATAAAGATTTACTTCTGTTGTACTTTCATCCCGTGTGTGTTGTATTGTTGTTTTGAGAACCTGCGGAAACCTAGTCCAGGTTGATTTCCTCAACTGTGACATGTATAGTTAGTACATGGTAGTTCAGACCAGATATCATATTATATATAGTCCTATATCTAGGCATTAGATCAAATACCAGACATACTCAAGTCATAACTCTTAAGAACTGGCACCGAAGAATCCTGACTTGGAGCTTCAGCAGACGTCTGTGCAGCTGTATGGCGTTACAGTACAGTGTTGCCAGATTGAGCCCATTCTCTTTGAACCTGGGCCGGTCTCGGGGGGCCTGGCTTTGACTTTTCCACCTCCACGCTCTACATGTCCAATAAATTGAAAAATGGAGTGTAAATTCAGAAGAAGACCAAAAATCGCCGCCCACCCAATTCTGAGGACGAAGCGGAGGAAAACAATCGTCTCCTTGTCCAAGATGGAGCTGCTCTGTGTCTCCTCTCCAGCTGCTCTGTGTCTCCTCTATGTCTCCTCTGTGTCTCCTCTGTGTCTCCTCTGTGTCTCCTCTATGTCTCCTCTGTGTCTCCTCCAGTGGTGCAGTCGTGGTCACACGCGGTTACACGCCGTGTTACTAGATGATCAGTACGCGCGCACAAAGATGCGCTCTATCCATTCGTTGTGCGCTAAGTACGCGCGTGCGCGTGCGTGGCGTGTTACCAGTTCCCATATTACGACTGCACCACTGGTCTCCTCTGTGTCTCCTCTATGTCTCCTCTGTGTCTCCTCTCCAGCTCCTCTATGTCTCCTCTATGTCTCCTCTGTGTCTCCTCTATGTCTCCTCTGTGTCTCCTCTGTGTCTCCTCTCCAGCTCCTCTGTGTCTCCTCTATGTCTCCTCTGTGTCTCCTCTGTGTCTCCTCTCCAGCTCCTCTGTGTCTCCTCTCCAGCTCCTCTATGTCTCCTCTGTGTCTCCTCTGTGTCTCCTCTGTGTCTCCTCTCCAGCTCCTCTGTGTCTCCTCTCCAGCTCCTCTATGTCTCCTCTGTGTCTCCTCTCCAGCTCATCTGTGTCTCCTCTCCAGCTCCTCTGTGTCTCCTCTATGTCTCCTCTGTGTCTCCTCTCCAGCTCCTCTGTGTCTCCTCTCCAGCTCCTCTGTGTCTCCTCTCCAGCTCCTCTGTGTCTCCTCTATGTCTCCTCTATGTCTCCTCTGTGTCTCCTCTCCAGCTCCTCTGTGTCTCCTCTCCAGCTCCTCTGTGTCTCCTCTATGTCTCCTCTGTGTCTCCTCTCCAGCTCCTCTGTGTCTCCTCTGTGTCTCCTCTGTGTCTCCTCTGTGTCTCCTCTCCAGCTCCTCTGTGTCTCCTCTGTGTCTCCTCTGTGTCTCCTCTATGTCTCCTCTGTGTCTCCTCTCCAGCTCCTCTGTGTCTCCTCTCCAGCTCCTCTGTGTCTCCTCTATGTCTCCTCTGTGTCTCCTCTGTGTCTCATCTGTGTCTCCTCTCCAGCTCCTCTGTGTCTCCTCTATGTCTCCTCTGTGTCTCCTCTCCAGCTCCTCTGTGTCTCCTCTATGTCTCCTCTGTGTCTCCTCTGTGTCTCCTCTATGTCTCCTCTGTGTCTTCTCTCCAGCTCCTCTGTGTCTCCTCTATGTCTCCTCTGTGTCTCCTCTCCAGCTCCTCTGTGTCTCCTCTCCAGCTCCTCTGTGTCTCCTCTGTGTCTCCTCTGTGTCTCCTCTCCAGCTCCTCTGTGTCTCCTCTGTGTCTCCTCTGTGTCTCCTCTCCAGCTCCTCTGTGTCTCCTCTCCAGCTCCTCTGTGTCTCCTCTATGTCTCCTTTGTGTCTCCTCTGTGTCTCCTCTGTGTCTCCTCTCCAGCTCCTCTGTGTCTCCTCTATGTCTCCTCTGTGTCTCCTCTGTGTCTCCTCTCCAGCTCCTCTGTGTCTCCTCTATGTCTCCTCTGTGTCTCCTCTGTGTCTCCTCTGTGTCTCCTCTGTGTCTCCTCTCCAGCTCCTCTGTGTCTCCTCTATGTCTCCTCTGTGTCTCCTCTGTGTCTCCTCTGTGTCTCCTCTCCAGATCCTCTGTGTCTCCTCTGTGTCTCCTCTGTGTCTCCTCTCCAGCTGCAAATTTGGTATGTTTCAATACGTTCATGCTAGTTGGTTTTATTAAAAAAATCTGGAATTGAAATTAAGCGTTTTCTTTGTGAACTGAATTAAACACTTTTGGACATTGGCATTAGTACCAATTAGGAGCTGGAGTTGGAGTTGGAGCTGGACTCTGGACCGCAGGTATTGTATGTCTAAGCCTGCACTTTAACCCTTGAGAAGCCAGTCATATAGAAACAATATAAGCCTCAGAGAGGCTTTTTTTCCATGCTGAATAAATTATTTTCAGAAGAATGCTATGCATATCTCTGATAAGTGCTAGATCTTCTGCACGATTGCATGTAGGAAACACAATTTTAAATCGACCAATCGATTGGTCTGCAAGTTCCTATGGCAATTAATCAACTACAAATTCCTTTAGTCAAGGACAGTCCTTTGCATAGCATTAACATAATAATAGTATAAGTCACTCTCACTACTTACCTCCGGCCAGTGGTGGAAGAAGTACACTGTTCCTTTACTTAAGTAAACGTAGAAATACCCAGATAAAATAGTACTCTAGTAAAAGTAAAAAAATCTTCCATTAAAATCTATATATTTTTTTTAATTAAATTAGAAATGAAAACATTTATAGTATTTTATATTGTATGTATTTAAGTAATAATAGGCATTCTACATGATGTTTGTGTATTCCAGTGCTTGGGAGCTTTCAATCCTCTAAGGGTTATGTTAAAGTGGCATGTGGTCCAGTTATGCTGCTCTGGTTACGTCCTTTTGAAGTTGGCAGGCTTCAAATGTGAAAGTACATCATCTTCATCACTTCTTGCATTGTACTTAAGTACAGCACTTGAGTTACAATGCTTAGTTACTTTCCACCACTGCCTCCAGTAAGAAAACACTGGCCTTGGATAAGAGGCTGAGCGTGAAGTTAGATAAACAGCATTAGTATTTAAACAAATCGAAGTTACTCACATCTGGGAAAAGGAGGCCCATAAAATAGATCAGTGTTTATCACTGTCCCCTCCTCGCTGTTGGGATTTATTGGTCCGTGGCGACCACAGCGAGCATTAGTTCATTTCCCTGGCAGCAGAGCGGCTGTGTTATAAAACTGGACTGACGGACCTGCCCTGAACCATGACCCCCAAAGGGGTTTTGTAGGAAGAGAGAAAGAGAGAGAGATGGGAGGGTGGTTTTTCTTGAAAATCAAGAAACATGATATGTCACACTTGTTTGTTGTTTTCTATGATCGATTTCCTAATCCTCAGCTGGAGCTGCTGGAGGGAGTCTCATGTCCTGTTCTCTCCCCCACTACTCCCACTGGGAAAGTCCTGGGTGAGGCAGGCATTTGAAAAGGGTTTCATATTTTCACAACTCTCCTCACTCTTGGAGGCCCAAGCCTCCTTCAAGGGGTCATTATGATTCATTTGACGGGCAATATGTTATCCACACTGAATTCTGATCGCCATGCCTCTATTTTGGTCACGCCACGCCTCTTTTGGGAGGGAAACGATTCCGTGAATAAACTGGGATTCGATGGTGTTTGTTTCATAAACTACAACTAGGTCACTTGGAGATTCATAAGCGTGATATTAAATATCCAGGTAGGGACATTATGAAATCTCCTGCAGCTGAATGGGGAGATTCCATGGGGGAAGACTGAAGAGGCCTAACAACAGATCAAACTTGACTTTTCACACTGGCACGAATGCTCAATGGCAGCCAGTAATTGGTATAACTTGATGCACTAACAAAAGGAATGTTTCAAACGATGTAAATGTTCTGCCAACAGTTCTTATACCAAATACAATAGCGGTCAATAAGAACGGTGTCCGTTTTTTCTACCAAAATATCCAGGTACTTTGCGAAAAAAGATGAAGTACCCGGATTTGATGTATAGGCCTATAAATGTAATTCACATACAGATTTATAGTCGACCTAAACGCTGTGTATGCATATATTATCCACAGGGGATAATGACACCCCATAGGCCAAAGCATAAATATAAAGTTCACGGTGTTAATGTGAAGACCCACCTCCAAGCAGTGCAGGTGCATGGTGGATAGGACACACTGACTAATGGACCGTGTCTCACTGGCACCGAGGGGATATTTCTTGGCCGACCTCTGCAGCAGTCTAAATAAAGCATAGGGGAATAAGATGCATCTATGGTATAGCCAGCGGGTATTAATAAAGGAGGTGAAGCAGAGGGGGAGAGGGAATAGTCTGGGGGCTAGAGAGAGAGAGAGAGAGAGAGAGAGAGAGAGAGAGAGAGAGAGAGAGAGAGAGAGAGAGAGAGAGAGAGAGGGACAGACAGACAGACAGACAGACAGACAGACAGACAGACAGACAGACAGACAGACAGACAGACAGACAGACAGACAGACAGACAGACAGACAGACAGACAGACAGACAGACAGACAGACAGACAGACAGACAGACAGACAGACAGACAGACAGACAGACAGACAGACAGACAGACAAGGCATATAGAAAGAAAATGGAAAAGACAGATACAAAAAGAAGGAGAGAGAGAAAGCCAAATAAATACTTTAACACACAGAGAAATCAAAGTATCTTTTCTTAATCAGCTCTGAAGCACCAATATTTACTTTGTGGGCTCCTCTCTCTTTTCCCTCCTCTGTAATGGTTGTGGTAGTAAGTGGACCCAAGTGCAGGACAACGGAGACACAGGAGGCAGAGTATACTGTAGGTGAATCCCGTTGTGTATTGAATGAAGACAGCAGGCAGACCTACGGGATACACCGGGGGGAAAGACTAACTGACTACACTGACGGGCAGAGAGATAACAGAACTGAACTGGTAACAGAATGAAGAGTAACTCGAGGGAAGGCCTGAGGAAGCTGATAAAAACAACACAGGGAAATCAGTGGAAAAATACTTTCATCTTGCTTACATCAGGGTCCCCTGATGTAACTGACTGCACTGACTGCATTCAGACTCTGAAGGTGCAGATGAGGACTCGGACTTGTTAATGGATAAATACAGTTGTTTATTTAAGATTTTTCTTGTAATAGGCCCTAATCATTTGGCATAAGATATTGATGATGGCTAGTGCATTTATTTGGCTATTGTGTCACAAAGTAAATAAACTCCCTTTGAAACGGTGACCGCTGTGTCATTTGTATGTTTAATGTAGACCTTTTTTTATTTGTATGTCAGCCCTTTGACTGCCAGAGTGGAGTGGACTCAATCTTGATAACTTGGACTTGGACTCGGACTAGGGTAATGGGGACTCGACTCGGACTCGGGCTCTTCTTTGGTGACTCGGACTTGGACTCGGACTCGAACACTGGGGACTCGAGACTCGACTCGGACTCAAGATTTAGTGACTCGACATCTGCTGGACCTGGGTGAGAATGCAGAGGGAGAGAGAGACACCAGAAGGAGAGAGCCTCCAGCTCTGATGCCGGATCATAAATGGCTGGTTCCCGTCTGTATATGTACGCTATACGCTTTGCTTGGTTCATTTCACAGCCGGGCAAGTGAACATAGACTGAAACTAACTTTTGATCTTCCAGGCGACAGTACATCATGTAATTTTATTTGACTTACTCAGAAGTATTTTATATTAACCAACATACAATCCAGGCCACTTATTTGTCAAACACTTACCACAAAGTTGTTGAAATGGTCCAACATCTCAATGCTGTTTACTGGGGGCTGACATCTTGATTAGAATGTAAAATGTGTTATTTTCACTCCAAGTCGCATTTGATTCATCGTGGCAGTGCCCAGTTAAAAAAAAACTCTCCATTGACACTTTGAGAAGGTGAATCATTGCAACAACTTCGGGATAAGTGTTTGACAAATAAGAGGCCTGGAATCTTTGTTATAGGTATAATATAAAATGCTTCTGAGAAAGTAAAATAAAATGACATGATGTATCGTCGCCCTGGAGATCAAAAGTTAGTTTCAGTCGATATTAATTTTATGGGCTGTGCTGTGATATGAAGCAAGCAAAGCATAGCGGTACATATACAGCCGGGAACCTGGTCATAAACAAGATGCATCATTAACTGGTCATTAGCATCCTCTCCCAGGCCTTCAGTGGAATACTTTATCGCTGTATCTCACGGCAGTACGTTATCTATGAATGGACTATAACGGTTCCCCAAGGGTCTCCCAGGCCCACTGGGTGTTAGGATAGAAATAGACTACATGATTTGTTTGTTGTGTGTGTGTGCTTGTGCATGTGCGTGTGCGTGTGTGTGCGTGTGCGCGTGCACATGCGTGTGCGTGCGTGCGCGTGTGTGTGTGTTCCATCACCCCTATGAGACCAGTGGTATGTATGGGAATGAGGTAAATCATCAATAGGAAAATCGACGTATCTATGAAAATTACCATCTGTGCTTTTGTTGTCATCGTCATTGACATGTTGCAACGACTTCAAATTAGTTTGTTTATTCCAACATGTGTTTGGTGTTTCTTTTGTGTTCGCTTGTGACTAACATTTAAAGCTGGTCTATTTATGATATGAAAGTGGGAGCGAGTCCCAATTTGAAAATCCACCTCTCCTTCAGTCCTCCCTCTGAGTGAAGCCCCTGCCCAGCGTTAACCCTTTCACTACCACACTACAGAGGGTTAACCTTTCACTACCACACTACATATGGTTAACCGTTAAGGGTTAACACTTTGTCCTGTGGCAGTGAAAGGGTTAACCGTCTGTAGTGTGGTAGTGAAAGGATTAACCTTATGTAGTGTGGTAGTGAAAGGGTTAACACATTTTGCACCTCAACATAAACAGCCTAAGACACAAACTGGATGAAATCAGACAATTATTCATTAATGGTAAGGCAAACATATTGTGCTTCTCAGAAACGAAGCTTGATGATTCTGTAAAGGACCCAGAGATATCATTTGAAAACTACTCAATAATCAGGAATGATAGGAACAAGCATGGAGGTGGTGTATAAATGTATATACATAAAGATACCAAATTCGGTAACACTTTATAATAACACTCAGTTATAAGACCTTTATAAGGTATTTGTACCTTATTAGTTCATGATTGAACTAATCATGAACAAACCATTTATATACATTCGTAAATTATTATTAAATCATTTATAACTATATTTGTATAACATTTACAAATTAGTTCTACATTATTTATAACTCATTATCAACATTGTTTGTACTTGATTTGTCCATCATTAAATACTGTTGTTTAATGTGTAGTAACACATTTGTAGATGCTTTGAAAAATGGATATGAAAAAACAACTATACTGTACCTCCATTTATTTGTTAATGTTCAACAAATGATTTGTTAAGACATTCATAAAACATCTATAAATCATTTGCAGATGCTATTGTGTGCCCTAATCTAAAGTGAAGCCTATTCATCATTAACAAATGTCTAATACAGTTCATTATTTGTTGACTTTTTCATCACCTGTTACAAATGTTGTAGACAGCTTTCAGATACACCCTTCTTTGTGACATCAAACAGTGACAGAATTAGGACTATAGATACATGTAATTTTATTAACATATAAAATACATGTGCACTGCACACATAACATATAGTGTAACTTGGGGGGCACTAGGACCCAGGAGTACCCTGGCCAGGTATTGCCAGAGCATGTAGAGGAGGTCTCACACGAGTGAGACTTGACTTCATGTTTGTTGCCGTCTGTTTGAATGGAAGCATGATATACATTAGCAGAGCCAAGTTATTCGTGCTGCCCCACACTTTTAAGGTATGAGCAGGCTAAACACCTATTTTGTTGTAAATGTGGTAAATGTTTTTTTTTTGTGATACATTTTTTTTATTTTCAAACATGAAACACAACTCACAACATAATAATAATAATACATAAAAAGGCAACTGCTGCCAACCAGATAGCAATATTCACTTCGTTAACCCCTAAAACTCGTGCAGTGGATATCTCCAGATATATCACATCGAGGTAGGTAAGAATCCATACCTTCGGGCATAGCTTGTCTGGGTGTATCCATCGTGAGGCAATACATTTTTTGGCGACTGTGAGGCCGGCTAGAATGAGTCTCTTCACATGTGTAGAGGTGGGTAATTGAGAAACCTCATTCAATAATAATACAGAAGGCAGGACAGGTATAGTCAGAGATAAAATATCTGATAGCTGGGTGGTAATCTCTTCCCAAAAAAGCTCAACAGGAGGACATTCCCAGTACATATGCATAAATGTTCCAATGGCCCCGTTTGGACATAAGGTCGAGAGAGTCAGGTCTGAGACCCATTCGATTCAATCGTCTAGGGGTCAAATAAGTCCTATGAATAAAATTTAGATGAATCTGTTGGTGATCTGGGTTGCGTGAGGACAGCCGGACATTTTCCCAGACTGCATCCCAATCAAAATCTACATCCAACTCTGGGACATCCTTTCTCCAAATCGTATCCAGGGGGAGGTCCTTATACAAGGACGTAAGTAAATGGCGATAAAAGTCAGAGACGAAGCCTCTCGATGTCTCTTTGTCATAAAATAATTTGTGAAAGCGGTGACGCTCTAGTAGAGCGTCCCATGGCACGCCATGAGCCTTCAGAGCTGCTCTTATTTGTAAAGAAAAGAAAAAGGAGGTTCCGGGGAGATCATATCCATTGGATAGATCTTGGAAAGATCGGAGACCAGAGTTATCGAAGATGTCCCCCAGCGTATGGATGCCTTTCTTTTCCCATCTAGGGTACCTAATAGGTTGTTGTCCAATAAGGAGTCAATTGTTATTAAATAGAGGGGAATGCGTGTGCCATTTATGGCGGTTAGTACATGCTTTCTGGGTATCACGCCAGGTCTGGATCACATGTGTGATAAGCGGGCCAAATCGTAATTTGCATTGCTTAATTGAAATGTTGGTATACACAATATCTTGAAGTCTATGTGGGGACACCATCTTCTCCTCCAATGGTCGCCAGGACACAGCTGCTTGAGCGTCAAACCAAGTGATCCGAGCTGATAAAATTAATTCTGGGTAAAATATTCATTTTAATCATTAACGCACGGGCCTGTAATAATAATAATAACTTTATTTGTATAGCACTTTTCATACAGAGGTTGCAGTTCAAAGTCCTAGACCCCAATCAGTCTGGCTTCCGGACTGGCCACTCCACAGAAACGGCCCTCATTGCGGTCACAGAGGCACTTCACTTAGCAAAAGCGAAAGGCCTCTCCTCTGTCCTGATTCTCCTAGATCTATCTGCAGCCTTCGACACAGTCAACCATCAGATCCTCCTCGCGGCCCTCGCAGGAATGGGAGTGGCTGGATCTGCGCTGACATGGCTGACATCATACCTCAACGACCGCTCCTACCAAGTGTCATGGAGAGGGACTCTGTCGGCCACCCGCCCCCTCCGGACGGGTGTCCCCCAGGGCTCGGTCCTAGGACCCCTTCTCTTCTCCCTCTACACTAAATCACTGGGTAACATTATCACGTCTCATGGCTTCTCATATCACTGTTATGCCGATGATACTCAACTCTTCCTCTCCTTCCCTCCCTCAGATATCCACGTCTCTGAGCGGATCTCGGCCTGTCTGTCCGACATCTCCGCCTGGATGACGACCAACCACCTCAAACTGAACCTAAGCAAAACAGAATTGCTCCACCTGCCGGCCAAATCCTCCCCCCTGACCGACCTCTCCATCACAGTCGAGAATGCAGCTGTGACCGCGTCCCCGACAGCCAAGAACCTTGGTGTTGTCATCGACGACCAGTTGAACTTCTCTGCTCACATCGCAGCGACAACCAGAACCTGCAGATTCCTCCTGAGCAACGTCAGAAGGATACGCCCCTTCCTGACAAAAGAAGCCACCCAACTCCTCGTCCAATCAACAGTCATCTCCCGCCTCGACTACTGCAACGCACTGCTAGCTGGCCTCCCGGCCACTGCCACCAAGCCTCTTCAACTCATTCAAAACGCAGCGGCCCGCCTGATCTCAAACCTACCGAAGTCGGCCCATGTCACCCCACTTCTTAGGGACCTGCACTGGCTCCCCATTGCTGCACGTATCCGCTTCAAGGCCCTCAACCTAGCATACCGTGCGGCAAAGGGAACCGCTCCCGCCTACCTCCGGTCAATGGTCTCTAACTACACACCCTCAAGACCCCTACGCTCTGCATCTTCTGGCCGCCTCAGACCTACTCCTATCCAAGCTCCCGGAGGGTCATCAAAGAGAAGCCGCCTATTCTCAGTCCTTGCCCCACAATGGTGGAATGAACTACCCATCCCAGTTAGGACAGCCGAATCCCGTCCAATCTTTCGCCGTCGACTAAAGACTCACTTCTTCAACCATTATCTGAAATGATTAAAAAAATAAAAATAAAAACAAAAATCTAACCCTGACTAACCTTACTGTCATGCACTTGTCCTCAGGGCTGCCTCAGGGGGTGTGCGAGCAGTGCGGTCGCACAGGGCCTCGCGGGAAGGGGGGCCTCGCACAAAAAAATTAAAAATAATTTTTTTTGCTTTTTTTTTGCGAGGCCCCCCTTCCCGCGAGGCCCTTTTTCATCACAGACCTAAAATCTAGTTTTGCTTATATGCTTATATATTTCACATTAGACACGTTTGTAGAATGTGTCTGACTTGTTCCTGGCTCTGAGGCTCTGCATGGCAGCTCTGAGGCTCTGCAGGCAGCAGAATTGGTTTCAATGAGGGGAGGGGTTACAGGTAAGGTAGCGTCTGTTGAGTTCATTGTGTGTGTCTGTGTGCGTGCCGGGGGGGGGGGGGGGGAGCGTGAACCGACTCATTGCCAGACGTGAGCGATTCGACTCACGCTCACGGCAATGAATCGGCTCTTATGAACGAGTCGCTCATGACCGACCCATCACTAGCGTCTGACTATTTCGCGCGTGCAGCATTGGAGGTTATGCCAGCCAAGATGAAGAGGACATCGTTCGGCAGATGGACTGAAGATGAAAGTTGTTGCATGTTAGACAGTTCAGTCAGGCTAGCCATCCCGGCTAAAGACAGGGACAACTAGTTAGCTTTAGCTACGTTATAATATTGAGTCCTAACGTGTGGTTCAGTCAGGATATAGCCATGATGATGTCGGCTAGTAGCTAGCTTAGCTAAAGACTAACTAGCGTTAGCTAACCTAGAGACAGCGCGTGCAGCATTGTTATGCCAAGATGAAGAGGATGGTCGTTCGGCAGATGAACTTCGTCAACTCCACGCGGTTGTCTCCATCCTCTTGGACGTTTGGTGAGTTTTTAATGCACTCTATTCTATTCCCGCCGTGGATATCTCTCTCTCTCTCTCTCTCTCTCTCTCTCTGGAGCCAAACGGGCCAACTAGCTGTTGTAGTACTAGTAGCTAACGGTGTGTGGCCTGGTGTCAGCACCTGTATTGCTTTTCTCATGTTGTACAGTTTTTCAGTGGTAGCCGCATAGCTTGCTTCTGCGTTAGCTAATGGTTAGCGATAGCCGGGTTGAGCTAACTGTTAGCCAGTTAGCTGTTTAGCTATGACGTTAGCTGCCGGCTGCGCTCGGCTGGGAGTTAGCCTAGAGTTAGCTGTTAGCTTGTGCTACGACCATTGACATTAGCCGTGAGAATAGCAGGGGGCCCTGGCACTCTGACTACGACATCATCTTTGACAGAAGATGTAGTCGGGCCTGCACCATGACAAGGCTCCGGCCATAGCTTCTTTTTGTCCCGCCAGCGAGAGGCCTTTCGTCAACGTGGAGACCTGTGTTGCGGCCTTTCGCCCTGCGTTCCTTGGTGCAGGTAAGATGTCCATTGGACATTACCCCACTCTTCCTTCCTTCCCCTCCCGAATGTTTTGTTAATAACGATGTTTTTTTCCAGGCAAAACATATGTTACTTCACAACATTTGGAGATACGACATGTGCTGTGTGTGAATTGTCTTGGTCGTTTGTGTAGCTTGGGTAGCGTTGGCCAAAGCTGTGTGTGGCCTGGTGTCAGTACCTGGCTACTCTATTTGCAGTTAGCCTATTTAGCTGATGTCGGCCATTGGCTCCTTGCTACTTTGTTTTCTCTGGTATAGACTCTCTTCTCTTTGGATTTAAGTGTTGATCTTTGTCCTTTTGGATCTATGTATATTCATGTTGCCTTTGTGAAGTTATCTTTTCCTTCTGTTTTGTTCTTCCATTAAAAGTTGAATATCCTTTAGGGGCTCATCTTTGCTTATCTCTCTCTCATACATGCTCTCTCTCTAACACACACACACGACACACAGACATGCTCTCTCTCTCTAACACACAAACACACATGCTCTCTCTCTCTCTCTCTCTCTCTTTCTAACACACACAGTCTGCCTATGGCGGCCTTTCTCGATGGCTAGGCTGTGCTCGCTGAGTCTGTACCTAGTCAAGGATCTTCAGTCACAGTGCTCAGGTATTCTGCCACTGTGTACTCTCTGTTTAGGGCCAAATAGCATTTCAATTTCTTTCCAATGTGTCTCTCTCTCTCTCTGTACACTGTATATTGACTGTAGAACGGGAGCTCTCTCTCGCTCTCTCTCTTGCTATATGTTGACTGTATCATGCCCAGCCTCGGGCAGCGCTATTATTTAAGAATATGTTGACTGTATGAAAAAAAAAAAAAATATATATATATATTTTTTTACCTTTTGGGGGGGGGGCCTCGCGTTTAAATCTCGCACAGGGCCTCGCATTTCTCCCAGGTGGCCCTGCTTGTCCTAATAAACTAACCTACACTGTAACACGCAACACTTGATGAACATTGTTACTCAGCTGATAGAGTTGTACCCTTCTTGCTGTCTTGTCGTACAGAACTTGTAAGTCGCTTTGGATAAAAGCGTCAGCTAAATGACTAAATGTAAATGTAAATGTAAGTGCTTCACAACAGTAAAAAATACAGGCATAAGCGGGCATAAAAGAGATAGACAGGTAGCAAGGTATGGCAAATCACAGTGTTTCACATTAGGATCTAGCATCCCAATAGGCTCTCCGCTTACAGTTTTCAGTAACACAAATAATAAAAATAGTTTAAAATGATTCAGTTTAAAAATAGTCTAAAAATTATAAAATAGAACGGACATAAAAAATACAGGCATGAGCGAGCATAGCAAGGTATGGTAAATCACTGTGTTTCACATTAGGATCTAGCATCCTAATAGGCTCTCTATTCAGTGATACAATTAATCACAGTGTTTCACATTTGGATCTAGCAAATAATAAAACTAGTTTAAAATGATTCAGTTTAAAATAGTCATCGGTAAGAAGTAAAAAGTGCAATAACCGACACATGAATTTGATAGGCAGTGTATAAGAGTAGGCAGGGTAAGAATAGTGCAGGTAAATACAAGTTGTGTCAGGATATCCCTGATGTTTCCTCTTGCCACTAGGTGGTAGCAGATATCTATCAGTGAAATGCCTGAGCAAAGAGATAGGTTTTAAGCTGTCTTTTAAAGATGTCTAGCGAGTTGGCTTCCCTGATGTTTTGGGGTAGTTTGTTCCATAGTTTTGGGGCATAGTTGATAAAGGCTGCATTACCGATCCTCTTTTGACTGCTTCTGGGAGCCTCTAGTAGTCCAGCAGCTGATGATCGCAGTGTTCTTGCTGGTGTGTAATTTATTAGAGTGTTGGCGATGTAGCTAGGTCCCTGTCCATTTAGAGCTTTGTATGTAAGGAGAAGGACCTTAAAGTCAATTCTAAATGTTACAGAAAGCCAGTGTAAAGCAGATAAGACTGGACTAATGTGCTCTCTCCTTTTGGTTCTAGTTAGCAGTCGGGCTGCAGAGTTTTGGATTAGCTGAAGCCTCTCTGTGGTTTTCTTAGGGAAACCTGTGAAAAGTGCATTACAGTAGTCTAACCGGCTAGATATGAATGCATGAATTAGCTTCTCAGCATCGTTCTGATTAATTAATGGTCGTACTTTTGCTATATTTCTGAGATGGAAGAACGATGTTTTCGTCACTTTGCTAATATGAGAATTGAAGTTCAGTTCTGAATCTATTATAACCCCAAGTCTAGTGACCTCAGATTTGATCCAAGGGGTTAGTCCCCCCAGGTTCTTTATTAATGTTTCTTTTTTAGTTTTGGAGCAGATAATTAGAATTTCAGTTTTGTTCTCGTTTAGTTTCAGGAAGTTCTTACTCATCCATTTATTTATTGCCAGTAAGCAGTCTGTGATGGAGCTAATCGCTGTATCATTTGGTTCAGCAGATATGTATACAGTTGTGTATCATCCGCATAGCTATGGAAATCTACATTATGTTCTCTGATGATATCACCCAGCGGTAACATGTAAAGGGAGAAGAGTAAAGGACCTAAGCAACTCCCTTGTGCAACTCCATAGTTGTTGTCGTATATATCAGACATGTGATCTCCTAGTTTAACATAGAATTTCCTCCCTCTGATGTATGTTTTAAACCAGCCCAACACATGTTCTGAGAAACCGACATGGTTTTCAAGACGATCGATTAGAATATCGTGATCGATTGTATCAAATGCTGCACTGAGATCTAACAGGATAAGGATGGAGATCTTATTCTCGTCAGAGTTTAGTCAGAGGTCACTGATTATTTTGGTGAGGGCAGTTTCAGTGCTATGATATTTTCTGAATCCTGACTGAAATTCTTCTAAGATGTTGTTTTCTTCAAGAAAGGAATTTATTTGAACTGAAACTATCTTTTCAAGTACTTTACTAATGAATGGTAGGTTGGATATTGGACGATAATTTGCCATTTCATTACTATCCAAGTTAGGTTTTTTTAGTAATGGCTTTACAACTGCTGTTTTAAAGGCATCTGTGAAAATACCAGTCCTAAGAGAAGTGTCTATGATATCTAGCACAGTTGCACAAATGCAACTGTGAGTTGCATTTGTTATATGCTGTATTAGGTCAAAGCTATCCAGTAGATTTTTTTGTTCTATAGTTTTGGAGTCTGTTTTCTTATTAAAATGGATGTTCAAGTCTCCATTTAGGATCACCTTATCATATCCGGTAACACATAGTGAGATCAGTTCAGAGAGCTCCTGTATAAATATTGGTGAGTGTCTAGGCGGGCGGTATATTGTGACAATAATAGTTTATTCTGTTTTGAGCTCAATGGCAAGATATTCCATTGACATGAACTCGCCTAGTTCTGTGATTCTAAACAAGAGTTTTGAGGAGAAGATTGCTGCAACTCCTCCGCCCCTTTTATTTTTTCTGGGTATTTGAAAAAAGTTATAGTCTGGTGGACAAGCTTCTATCATTATTGATGTAGCTGTGTCATTATTTAGCCATGTCTCTACTAGGCAAATGCAATCTAAGTTATTTTCT
Source organism: Notolepis coatsorum (assembly GCF_963971535.1). Lineage (NCBI taxonomy): Eukaryota > Metazoa > Chordata > Actinopteri > Aulopiformes > Paralepididae > Notolepis > Notolepis coatsorum. The sequence continues at coordinate 126,034,480 of NC_140171.1, forward strand.
TTAATCAGATCATTTACTAAGAATGTTTTATTATTCAGTGATCTGACATTTAGGGCTAATTTTATTTGTTGGACTTCTTTAGAGGAGGTCTGCTTTGGCTTGACCTTGATGGCCCTGAGGTTAATAGCAGGTAAACGCATTGATGGCGTATATTTTTCACCATGCCATTGGCTGGTTATGATTACCGGTATGTTTTGAGAGATGGCATGGCAATTGTGCTATACTGCACCGTACTGACTGTACTGTGCTTTCGGGGACATTTGATCAGACGAGATGGCCTTGTGTGATATGGGGGGGGGGGGGACGCCTTGTGCTGCTGCTGCACCTCGTGGTGAGATTGTGTCCTTCGTGATTATCTCTCGTGCTGGTATGAGTTTGATATTCTTGGAGGCCATTTCAAGGTCTAAAGTAACTAGCTCCACCTTCTCAGAATTTTCCCTTTTTTTTGTTACATAATGTAAAATTACAGATTCATACCTTCAAAATAAGCCATCAATTGTCAAATTTGAGACGATAGTTTTCAATCAATGTCCTATCAAACATTCTGGTAAAATCCTAACTACTTTTCAGGATAGGACTTGAACTTGATCCAAGTTCATTCAGCTATCTGATGAGAGAACTACACTCCCAGAATTCAATGTGATCATTGTCACTAGAACCATTTCACACCTGGAGCAAAGGCCCAGCCATTCCTTTGTTATTCCAGTGAATGGACCCAGCAGGAGGCCTAGCCTAGCGACAAGCGGCCACTACATAGTTGGGTATTGAAAAAATGCTCATATCCAAAAGTAGTAGATAGATATAGGTCATACATGTAGGTATGCACTTGTCCTAATATACTAACCTACACTGTAGCACTCAACACTTTGATGAACATTGTTACTCAGCTGATAGAGTTGTGCCCTTCCTCAATAAAGCCCCAGAGAGAGAGAGAGAGAGAGAGAGAGAGAGAGAGAGAGAGAGAGAGAGAGAGAGAGAGAGAGAGAGAGAGAGAGAGAGAGAGAGAGAGAGAGAGAGAGAGAGAGATGGTATTTACAGTAATGTACCATATCACATACCATATCACCTTTTGCAGCATACCATGATTACTTATATTGAGATGTTTCAGTACAGTGGATGGTACAGTATATACAGTAAAGTACAGTATATATAGTACTGTAAGAAAAAGAAGCAAACCAATAACAATTTGTGGTTGTATATCTCTAGAATGAGAGAGAGAGAGAGAGAGAGAGAGAGAGAGAGAGAGAGAGAGAGAGAGAGAGAGAGAGAGAGAGAGAGAGAAAGAAAGAAAGAAAGAAAGAAAGAAAGAAAGAAAGAAAGAAAGAAAGAAAGAAAGAAAGAAAGAAAGAAAGAAAGAAAGAAAGAAAGAAAGAAAGAAAGAAAGAAAGAAAGAAAGAAAGAAAGAAAGAAAGAAAGAAAGAAAGAAAGAAAGAAAGAAAGAAAGAAAGAAAGAAAGAAGAGATAGGGGGAGAGAGGGGGAGAGAGAGGGATATAGAGGAAGAGAAAGAAAGAGGGAGATACAGAGGAGAGATGGAGGGAGAGAGAGGGAGATATAGATAGACATGAAACCTAGGTATGTAATTTCATCTTTCCTTGTGACAATATTGTCACCCACTGTACAAGACTGTACAAGAAATTCCTTCTGTAATGTACTGATTTCTTTTGATTTCTCTGTTTGAGAGAGAGAGAGAGAGAGAGAGAGAGTGTGTGTGTGTGTGTGTGTGTGTGCAGGGGAGTAGCTGGGGGGGGGGGGGGTTAGGATGATTCCAAGGGCCCAGCAAATGCCCCAAATTTTTTTATAGATTAGGGGCCCCAAATTTTTTAATAGATTGGGGGCCCACAAATTGATTCTTTCATGGGGCCCAGAATCTCCAGCTACACCCCTGTGAGCGCACCTTTCTACTCTAGAGAGCTGTCATCACCGTGATGCGCGCTTGAATGAACTGCGAGATAACTCATAACTCGTACACACACGCACTCTGTCTCTGCCATACAGTAGTTATGTTGTTTTAGCGCGACGTGGGTATATACATGGGCGAGGATGAAAAGCATGTTAGACTACTTTTAATACATAAATTAACATTCCGTCGGGTCCCGTGTATTCTCGAGAATGATAATAATAATAATGCAGGACCTCTTCAGATTATATTATCAACGACAGACAGTGAGAAACACAACCCCCCCCCCCCTCTTGCGCTGAAGAATATGCATATTAGATCACTCAGTGATTAACACCTATGCGCTGTTTGTGTGTGCGCGCGTGCATGTACGTGACGCGTTGTAGTTTCGGGGAATACAGGGATCATTTAGAACTATACAATTTAGCAAGAATTAAACATATTTACAAGTCGTATTACGTTTAGCAACTAAGGATACATATAGATTACACTATATGCACTCGAAATTGTCTTTGTTCTATTTTTACAGATTTTTGAAAAACGGGACTTCCTGAGCATTTGTGAGAGATTTAAATCCTTTTGTTCTCCGCCCACGGGTGCAATAAGCCCCGTTGACTCCTAAGGGTTAAGGCATGACGCATGTTTGCTGCTAGAAGCCTTGAACCTAAGCGATTTGGGAAGAAGCCATTTCTTTGAAAACGTTCTGGATTATTCCAGAAAACATTGAAGTTGTCAATAAATTTCAGGCCGTGTACAAGACATGCAGACCCTAACCATGAATTAAAATTTAGGAGTCGACTAAAGGCTTCTTGTCCTCTGCGAAAGCATGCAATTGGTCCACTGATGGACACATCAGTGTCTATGTACACAGACTGATGTTTGTCTAGTGTGTTCATTAAACGTGTGAAATCGTCTTTCAAAGTCTCTGTGCCAGTCTTCTTTCGCAGGATGTCAAACGATCCAGAGTGAATGACAATTTTTGTTATGCCCGGTCTGATCAGTGTTGGAAGTATGATTTTTTTTATTTGGACCATCTGTTGAAGTCATTTGTAATCCTGTCACCCAAGCTGGAGTAGTTATACCATATCGTCTGGCTAATAGTAGGGAACATTTCAATTCTGAGACATTTAAAGTGCTCCACCATAAGTATGTTTGCAGGCAGGATGGTAGCCTTCGCAGGCTCATTAAGTGGAAGAAAAGCTGATTTTTTGCCAGTTGATCTTAAAGCCGGACAGGCTGCCAAACTCATCTATCACATTGAGAAGATGAGGTAGAGAGACGGAGGGATTCTGCATAAACAGGATTACATCATCTGCGTATAAGCTGATATGGTGCAGTGTGCCCTGAATTGAAACAGGAGATATAATTTGGGATTGTCTTATGTATTGAGCTAAAGGTTCAAGAGATAAAGCGAAAAGTCCGGGACTAAGAGGACAACCCTGTCTAGAAGAGCGCGAGACAGAGAAGAGTGGCGAGCAGAACTTCCCCATTAAGATCATGACCGAAGGCCCTGTGTAGAGAACTTTGATCATATGAATAAAATCCTCTCCCAACCCCATCCTTCTAAGAACTCCAATCTGTCAAATGCCTTCATTGCGTCCAAGGACATGACCGCTGTAGGAACTGCAACATCCTTGCTGGCATCAATCACATGCAGTAACCGTCTGATGTTATCAGTAACCAGGCAGCCTCTTATGAAGCCGGTCAGATCAGGATGAACTATATGTATGTCATATGCTTTTGAAGTTGGGTGGCTAGAACCTTGGCATATAGCTTAAGATCGGCTCTGAGGAGACTTAGGGGCCTGTAGCTGCCACACTCGGTGGGGTCCTTATCTTTCTTGAGTAAAACAGATATAAGTGCCATATTGACATCTCTGGAAAAATTGCCCTCTTTGATTGAATGTAAAATCATTAAGAGTAATAAGGGACCAAGCACATCCCAGAATGCGAGATAGAGTTCCGGTGGGATGCCGTCCCATCCGGGAGCCTTGCCCCGTTGCATATCAGCAATCGCCTCTCTAAGTTCAGCTAGCGTGATAGGTGCAGCTAACAGTTTAGCACTATCTTCCGAGATCTGTGGTAAGTTGATTCGATCAAGGAAATCCTCCAGCTTGGTATGATCAAAGACCACCTCTGACTTGTACAGATTGGAATAAAAAGAGCTAAATGTATCATTAATCTTTTTGGGGTCGGTGGTTACCTCCCCCTGTTGGTTCTTAATGGATGGGATATCCGCAAATTGTTCACTGGCACGTATCTTCATAGCTAATAGGTGACTAGGCCTGGAACCGTGAAAGTAGTAGTGCTGTCTTGTTCTGTGCATTTGAAATTCAGATTGTTGTCTTAAAATGGAGTTAATCTCTTTTTTCACTACCTTAATTTGAAGCTCCAGTCGACTAGAGTAGTTGTGCTGCAATGAAGAGATCAACGTGGCATGAAGCTTTTCTAGTTCCACCAGCTTGGAGAGACGTCCCTTGCGGAGATTAGATGCAAAGAGAGTAGTGTTATTTCTGATAAAACCCTTACCGAATCCCATACAATTCTGGGATCCTGTACCGAGCCCACATTAAACTGCAGGAATTCAGTGAGCTTTTCTTTAAATTGCAGGTTATACTCCCCGTTCTTCAGCAGTGTAGAGTTAAAGCGCCACCTAGGGGCACGGGATGTTATTTTACTGAGTGAAACCTTAAGTAGGATACCTTTGTGGTCTGAAAGTGCTATGGGTAATAAGTCAACATCAAAGCTATCAAAGAGCCGTGGGGAATAAAAAACATAATCATCCTGGAAAAAGTCTTATGTCTCAATGAGAAGAAGGAATAATCTCTCGCGGATGGGTTGAGCGATCACCACACATTTCACTTAGTAATGCAAGATCCACTTCCTTCCTTTTTAGCCACGTTAGTACACTTGTGTGTTTATGCGGTATATTGAGACCCCCTGTATTCCAGATCAATATGTTCAAATTAGCCATAGTCTAAGAAGGCTGCAGTATGACTGAATGTAATTCGTTTGGAGTAGAGTACCATAGCAGTTATATAACCATTTGTTAAGGTCCTATTGAGATCAGAGCGTGAGCATGAGAACAAACATAAAACAGAGCGATTCGAATGGAAAGAAAAACATAAAACCACACAATGCCCCATTCCCACCCCCCCCCCCCCCCCTTCAAAATACTTGACCGGTATCGATCAAACATCAGTTGGTCAACCCTGACCGAGCACAGCAACCACAGCAACAATATGTATCTTAACCATACTAATAACTTGTAAGGTATATTGTAACAAATCAGAAAAGTAGAACCCATTTCACTCAACTGAGAGGAGAAATCAATACAACGTTCAATGTGCAGTTTAAAGTGCCGACGGTAACAACAGGAGTATTAAAACACAATTCGTCTGATATGAACTATAGCAGACAATAAAAGGCCAATGCGTTAAAGAGCGCCGGTCGTTTGCATTATACTTGAAAAAAAAGTCAGTGTGCAACCGTAGCAAAAGAGCTACAGTAAACATGTGGCGAGGTAATGTTAGCTAGGAGAGCTGGACAGCCGGCATGTCTTGAGCATAGCTTAATTAGGCTAAGGCTTGTTAGCCCGATTCACGTAGATAGCTCCGCCAAGAGAGAGCCATCCCTCTCGACCGGCAGATACGTTCAATGCTCAGACAATAAAAAGACCAGTGCGTCAAAAAGCACAAGTCGTCTGAATTATATCCTTATTATTATATATAGCCATATCACTGAAGAAGGACATTGTCCGAAACATGTCTGCTATCCATTCAGGCTGCCATTAAAAACATTGAAACTGAGAGTGCTGGTCCGGCTACCCTGCTTTTTGATATACTGAACTTTATGGGATTGCAGCACCCAGTGTGAGAACTTGTGAGCGCGGTCTAACTTGACTATATTAGTTCATTATCTACAAATACATTATAAAGGTCTTATAACTGAGTGTTATTATAAAGTGTTACCCCAAATTCATTAACAGAACTGACCTGAATCATGAATCAATTGAAACTGTATGGGACTAAATCCTGTTCGAAAGGGCGAAATCCGTACTAGTTGGCTCAATCTACAGACCGCCAGATCATAGTGGCTTTGATGATACACTTGACAGGTGTTTAGCTGGAGTTGAGGATGTAGAAAAAATTCTTATTGGAGACTGGAACACTGATATGCAACGAAAAGATGCACCCGTCTTCAAGTCCTTCAGTAGGTTTTGTGATCTGCACAGCTTCAGACAGCTAATCCCCCAACCCACACGTGTATGTGAATCAGACATTGGGTCGGCGCGACGTCCGGAGCGAGAGTTCTCCTCCGCTCCAATCCACTCCAGGCCGCTCACAGTGGTTTAACACTGATGTAATATACATGTAGTACAATGCCAAAGCAACAGATGGCGATGTACAAACATGAAGGCCATTTTCAACCAATGAAAAGGGTGAACCTGTGATATCCTGTTCAGGCTTTGTCACTCACATCCTGTTAGAAAAAGTTTTGACGCCATTGTTGTTGTCGTTAGCTTACATGCTAACGTTAATGGCAGCGACCATAGCATTGTGGCTAGGCTAGCTATCATCGCTTAATAGAGCTAGTGAATGGATAAACAACGTTATTTAACATTGCAGAATGGGTACAATTACAATGCGGCTCAATACAAATGATCCGCTCACGTGGCCTGATGTGAATCAACGCAGACTACCATTGACCTCATTCTGACCTCTGACAAGTCCAAGATCTCCAATAAAGGGGTTATAGCATGCAGGGTAAGCGATCATTATATGATATTCTGTACCCGCAAAAAGTTAAAACAAAAGGCCGACTGTCACAAAACAGTCACATCTAGAGACCTCAAAACCTACTTGAGCGAGGCCTTTAACCTAGAACTGGAGAGCCTGGACTGGTCAGAATAGCTCAGTGGTACACTAGTTGAAGAAACATGGCTTGGTTTCAAAACCAAATTCTCAATAATACTAAACGACATGGCCCCCCTAAGAACCACCAGGGTAAAAAATTGCCCTGAGCCGTGGATGCACTCCGAAATATTGACCACTATGAAAACCAGAGACAAAAATGCTCTGAGTTTCGTAAAAGTCAGTCAAAGCTTACCAAAAGCTTGAGCAGTGAACTCCAAGCCCACGTGACTGAACTCAAACTCCAAAGAAACAGACTAAGAAATGACATAAACTCCATGATCAAAACTGCAAAAAAGAATTTCATCAATGACAAAACTGAGGAAAACTAAAATAAACCCTGTGAACTTTGGAAATTACTCAATAATCAACTAGGCTGCAGTAAAAAACTTAAAACCAAATGTTCAAACATAAACATAAAGACAGATAACACGCTCATCACAGACAAGCTGGATGTGGCCAATTACATTTGGGGTAGAACCAGTGGTGCAGTCCTAATATGGGAACTGGTAACACGCCACGCCACGTGCACGCGCACGAGCGGGTACGTGCATGCGCACATAACTGATTTATACACACACACACGCACGCACACACACACGCACACACACACAAGCGCATATACGCAAGTGCAATCTTTCTATCATACAAGCTCTTCTTGCTCTCTATTTGTGTGAATGTGCGCGTGGAAAGCTGGCGCGCAGCACAGACGCTTGATTCAATATCATAAGCAGGTAGACCCCCATCACGAATTCCGAGCCACATTAGTATTCACCTCCACTGCCTGTGTCACACAGAATGAAGGGGGAGATGCATTCAGATAGCCAACACCCAGACACTTAGTCTACCTGCGCTTTTTGTTATGTAAAACGGTGGCCGGGTACTAGTCACAACGAATGGATACAGCGCATTTTTGTGTGCGCATACACGCGAGTACACATCCGTGCGCGATCGCGCGTACTTCTGCCTCAGTGATCTGGTAACACGGCGTGTAACCGGGTGTGACCGCGACTGCACCACTGGGTAGAACACATCATAGCCTACTACAATAACCTAGGGGTCCGCAAAGACGATTTCAAACTAGAAATGGTAACAGCTGAGGTACAGGCCACAAAAAACTGAACGTCCTCCAACCTAACAAGGCCACTGGCCATGACAATATCCCCTCCAAATTCCTCAGAGACTCAGCAGCCGCCATCACCCCAGTCATCACACACATAATAAACCTCTCCATAAAACAGGGACACATACCCAAAGACTTCAAAATTAAGAGAGTAACCCCCCTGCACAAAAAGGGCAGCAAATTGGACCCAGGCAACTACGGCCCTGTTTCTATTCTTACCTCCATCTCAAAAGTCATGGGAAAAAAATTATACGAACAGGTCGAAAAGTACCTTGCGCAGAAAAATCTAATCTACGAATTCCAATCTGGCTTCAGAACATCCCACTCCACTGACACATGGCCTCTCTATTTAAACGACCACATCAAACAAGAGGTGGACGTGGGCAAATACTGCGGCATGGTCATGCTGGACCTACAAAAGGCCTTCGACACTGTCAATCACTCCATTCTGATTGACAAGCTAAAAGCAATTGGTTTTGATTAGGGGTGTAAGGGTACACAAAAACCACGGTACGGTACGTACCTCGGTTTTGAAGTCAAGGTTCGGTACGGGTTTTCGGTACAGTGGGGGAAAGTTTGGCTTTCCATGTTCCACTCAGGGGTGATGTAGTGTGCAGTAACTAATTCTACTTGTAGAGCTGTCAACGAATATTCTATATTGAAATTAATAATCGACTTGTACATTTTATTTTTTTATAATAATAATTATATTAGATTGTGAAAAAAACAGCCCCCGGTGCGCGGTTGTTAGTGGTTAACATACCATTGTATTCGTTCGGTACACTACACAGCCGTTCGGTACTGTACGGTACACACTGAAACGGTTCGGTTCGGTACGGATACGTGTACCTTTACACCCCTAGTTTTGATAGTCTATCAGTGAGCTGGATGCAATCCTACCTGGAGGGGAGAGAACAGATGGTGGAGGTAAACGGTACCCTACCTCCCCCCCCCCCCCTCCCAGTGAGCTGTGGTGTTCCACAAGGAAGCATACTAGGACCGTTACTGTTCCTAATTTATGCAAATGACATGTCATCAGCTTGTGACTGCAACTTGTTCCTGTTCGCGGTCTCTGACAAGAACAAGTTACAGGTTGAAAAAACCCTCAGCTCGGAACTCAGCAGAATCTGCACCTGGCTCGCTGATAACAAACTATCATTACACCTGGGTAAAACAGAGTCCATTCTCTTCGGTTCAAATAACAAACTCAGCAAGACCAACGGCTTCTCAGTTACAGTGGGTGACAATTAGGCATGTCCGATATTATCGGCCGATATCGGCATTAAAATGTGATATCGGAAAATATCGGTATCGGTTTTCAATTTTCTTTTTTTTTTCTTTTTTCTTTTTTTTACATTTCTATAACCTTTATTTACCCATGCAAGCAAGTAAGAACTAATTCTGATTTTATTTATTGTCAAAAGTATGCATAATGTTGTGTTAATTCCACAACAAGAGATATGTAATGTTAATTACCTGAAATTATTCAATTTTTGGGGGGGGGGAAACCCTGCATATATCGGTATCGGTTGATATTGGTATAGGAAATTAAGAGTTGGACAATATCGGTATCGGTATCAGTAAAAAAGCCAATATCGAGCATCCCTAGTGACAATATTGTCACAAGGAAAGATGAAATTACATACATGGGTTCCATCCTAGAGGCAAATCTTTCCTGTGACAAAATGGCATCCAATGTAATCAAAAAGGTCAACCAACGAACTAGATTCTTGTACCGGATCTCCTCTCTGGTAAACAAGAATACCATGAAGACTCTGGCAGGAGCACTCATTGAAGGGTACTATGACTATGCTTGCACCTCATGGTACAAAAGCACCTCAAAGGCGCTAAAAACTAAATTACAAACATCACAAAACAAACTGGTCAGACTACTGCTTGACCTTACTCCTAGAGCCCACCTCACCCCTGCTCACTTTGACAACCTAGGATGGCTTAGAGTAGACGACAGAGTACAGCAACTTGCAATGGGCATGGTCTACAAGATACACTACACCACTAAGGTACCGATGTCAAAATACTTCCCAAAGGTCAGTGAATACCACGACCACAACACCAGAGGAAGCTCCACAAATCATGTTAAACCCAGATTCGGCTCAAACAAGGGACTAAACACGTTTCGCAATTATGCCACATCAATGTGGAACGCCCTACCCACAGCTGTAAAGGAATGTGAATCACTACCCACTTTCAAAACCACTCTCAAAGAGCACCTACGGGAGACTGCAATTCGAAACTGGCCCCTGTAAATGTCCAAACTCAACCCCCTCCAATGTACAGTCCCCCCCTTCCCCCACCCCACCTACCCAACCTCCTCCAATGTACAGTTTCTTCCCCCTCAAATGTATATACTCTCTTGTTAGACTCTTTTTGTACTAAACAGTACTGTATATTTGTAGATCTGGTATGTCATAAATGTCTAGATGTAACAGTACTGTCTATCTGTATGTCATGTATGTCATATATGATGAATTGAAAATGGGGGGACCCTGATGTAAACAAGACGAAAGTCTTTCTCTGGTCTGCATCCCCTTAACAATTGTGTGTATTGAGCTGTACTGTATTGTACCCATTCTGCAATCTGTTAATACAATTTTCAATCAATCAATCAATCAGTCCTGCAGTGAAAGGGTTAACCGTCTGTAGTGTGGTAGTGAAAGGATTAACCTTCTGTAGTGTGGTAGTGAAAGGGTTAACCCTTTGTCGTGTGGCAGTGAAAGGGTTAACCATCTGTAGTGTGGTAGTGAAAGTGTTAACCTTCTATAGTGTGGTAGTGAAAGGGTTAACCGCCATTAGTGTGGTAGTGAAAGTGTTAACCTTCTATAGTGTGGTAGTGAACGGGTTAACCGTCTGTAGTGTGGTAGTGAAAGGGTTAAGCGTCTGTAGTGTGGTAGTGAAAGGGTTAAGCGTCTGTAGTGTGGTAGTGAAATGGTTAACACGTTGTTGTGTGTCAGTGAAAGGGTTAACCTTCTGTATTGTCGCAGTGAAAGGGTTAACCATTTGGTAGTGTGGTAGTGAAAGGGTTAAACACTAAAGGAAAATAACGATTCCCCCGCAAAACCAGACAAACAAAGTAATTCCCTGTCCAAGAGAAACTCCACAAGCATCGCATCACCTCAGTTGACGCCATCGCTGAAAAGTTGTGCCAATGTTCACTCTGGTCTTAGCCCCGCCTTGATCCAGCTGCTTTTTTGTTGTGGCCTTTTCTTTCTTTTCTTTTTTTTAAGCTTTTTCCGCAGGGGAAGCTGCTGGAGGTGGAAGTGGAGCTTGACATTTGTCTGCCATAATGAAAAAAAAGATAAACCTTTCTAATATAACATTGTAAATGGAACAATGAATTTCTCTTTTGATTTCTCTTATATTACAGTGGGCTGTCAGGATGTTACTAGCATTTCAACAAATAAAACAAAAAGTGTTTTTGGGAACAATCGTATAGAGCAGCTTTAAATGAAGCTGATGTGGAGACACAAGGGGGTGATGCCCAACGAGTCCTTCAGACTGTCAAGAAGATGAAGACAGTGAGTCAAAATGAAGAGAACTAAGAACAAATGACTCTAACAACAGGATGAGTCAACTAACTGCTGTACAGGTGCCATACTCTCCCTGGGTCCCTGAGAGATAGAGAGAGAGAGAGAGAGAGAGAGAGAGAGAGAGAGAGAGAGAGAGAGAGAGAGAGAGAGAGAGAGAGAGAGAGAGAGAGATAGAGATAGAGAGAGAGAGAGAGAGAGAGAGAGAGAGAGAGAGAGAGAGAGAGAGAGAGAGAGAGAGAGAGAGAGAGGAGAGAGAGAGAGAGAGAGAGAGAGAGAGAGAGAGAGAGAGAGAGAGAGACTGGATTGCCAAGTGCATGTTGTACAGAGTTGATGTAAACAGGTCTAAAATAAGATCATTCGAGATCTTGGTCACTCACATCTTTTCATCTATTCCATTTTTGGAATTGTACTGCAGTGATGACAATTGGTGAACCATGGAGGCGTCATATGTTTATGTATATGTGTTTGTGTGTGTGTGTGCGTGTGTCGGTGTGCGTGTGTGACACACACTGAAGTGTCATTGAGCTGCATGCGTATAACTCTCAATGTACACTTTCAACGATAATTTTGGGATTGTAAAATATTGGAATAAGTGAAGTGAAATATGCAGTCTGATGTCAGAAGGTTTGCAGTGTAAGAACAAATATAGTAAATGTTCCATTATGCCTAGTATTGACAATGTCATCAGTGTTTCAGTCACTGATTATATTAGTATTGAAAAAACGGTGTACTTTGAGTGCAAACATGAATAATGTGCATATTGTGTGGATGCATGGATGCATGTGACAATATTAGAGGGATGACGTCTTTTTATGGACTCAAAATGTACATATTCCCTTTCCTATCTGTCTAGGATTTAGAGGGAAGTAAGCTGAAAACCTTCTCTCCTTCTCCTTTGTCAAATTTAAACAAATCCCACACACATAGAAATAACTCCTAACCTCATAGAACCACGTACTGTCGACTCAATGAGTCCCATCGTTTGTAACTGAAGCATGGTTAGATGTAAACATGTTTTATATCATATTATTATTATATAATATTATTATTTCATATAATAATACAACCTTTCACTATTTGGGCAACTTTACACAATTCCTGTGAGTCTATGGAACACATCTGTAAAGTCTTTTTTCAAAAAAAATCATTGTTTTGTATTTCTAATCAAGTACTCTAAAGCAGCATTTTTCCACTTCAAGATTTCCGCCCATAAGTGCTTTGAGTGACAGTCACCCACAGTCTGCACTGGCAGACCGAGAGAGATATAGAGAGATAGAGGAGGGGGATACTAATTAATTTGGGATTAATTAATTAATCCCACCGGACAATGCATTGGTAACTTGTTTCAAATGACAATATATACCCCTGTGAATATTATTGCACGGATCGGAATACGGGCGCGCGCGCGGGAGCGTGCGCAACGATATTTTGACCATCCCCGCGTGCACACACCTTTACACACACACTCCCGCGCGCGGGGCTGGAGGTTGTGTGTAAATGCTTGTGTCCCTCTCTATCTCTCTCCCTCTCTATCTCTCTCCCTCTCTCTCTCTCCCTCTCTATCTCTCTCTCTATCTCTCTCTCTCCCTCTCTCTCACTCGCTCGTTCTCTGCTGTCTCTGTCGGCGACTCGGCACCCGCGCACGTCAACCCGTTTGAGGAAGTAATTCCACTCGCTCTGTTGTTGAGCGAATTGTTGATTGTGGGCAGTGACTACAACCAGTGCCTTACTCACGTCAGCAAAACAGTCAAATCAGAATGGCTTAGTTGAGTGAGGGAGGATCTTGTGAACTCGAGACTAGACTGATGAGTCAAAATGAGAATTAGAGACACAGACCCCATTGATATAAACCCCCATTGCTAGGAAACAATGCTAAACACTGGAAAGGCCATTTATAAGACACGGGACCTTTAATAAAACTCACTCTGCACTCTTAAATGTGTGTGTGTGTGTGTGTGTGTGTGTGTGTGTGTGTGTGTGTGTGTGTGTGTGTGTGTGCGTGCGTGTGTGTGTGTGTGTGTGTGTGTGTGTGTGTGTGTGTGTGTGTGTGTGTGTGTGTGTGTGTGTGTGTGTGTGTGTGTGTGTGTCTGTGTGTAGCGTGTGGGTCTGTGCGTGTGTGTGTGTGTGTGTGTGTGTGTGTGTGTGTGTGTGTGTATGCGTGCGTGTGTGCGTGCGTGCGTGAGTGTGTGTGTGTGTGTGTGTGTGTGTGCGTGCAAACCTGATATGGAAGTGACAGATTAAGTGCTTCCATGAAGAGAAACATTGGGTTTGCATTTTGAATACATTTAGATTTTACAAGTGTTTTAAGCCCAGCACAGGAATTTTACCTCAAAACAGCATCATCTACCAGATAAGTTTGGGGACATTTTGGGCTAAAGTTTTGCCTCAGTTGATTCGGAAAGGGGCACTTCACTGAAAAACAACGCAGATTTATTTTGCACATAATCGCACACATATCCCAAGGCGTTTTGCACACATTCATTTAGTTTGACAGTTATTGAGAGTTAATGAGTCTGAATAACAGCTCAATGAAATTATGTTGATGAAAAAATAGCAATCCCTATGGCAATCCTTATCTATTCTTTCATCAACATAATTTCATTGAGTTGTAATTAACACAACACAAGGATCCAGCGTCCTCTGATGACATCACAGGAGGAGATATTCAAACTCATTAACTCTCAAATTAAATGAATGTGTATACAGTTTAGAGCCTTGGGATACGTGCGAGATTATGTGCAAAATAAATCGCTGTTGTTAAATTGCCTTTAAATGAACTTTTTCTGAATCGAGTGCGATAGACTCCGCTGTGTTGCTGAGTGATATCAGAAAAGCCCTCATGGTTTACACAAAGTGGTCAACACAGGACCCCAGCCAGCCACCCTTCCAGCCTACGGCAACTGTAAGCCTTTCCTGGAATAACGTTGCATGACATGGTTGACTCAGCCAGACAAGAGCACTGGCTGGAGAAAATATGTAAATAGCACAACTCATAGCACAGTTGCATGCAATGCAGCGGTCTGGTTTATTTCATGTGCTTCAGAGATACTGTAAAGGCATCACATCCGCCTGTCATCCTGGTTCTATTGTGCAGCTCCTACAGTGTCCTACTTTCAGCCTTACTAACCCATGTGGCCTTCGTGTTATCCCACTCACATTTTCAAACCACTTTATTAGCTTTCCTCTTCTGCCAATTGGCTACCAGGGTTTAGCCGTGTCCATAGCAACTCAGTCATCCAATAATGAGCATAATGACTTGCTAAGAAATGAGAGCCATCCTTTAATCTCCACAGACGGTAATAAAAAGACTCAAACTGTATTCACAGACCTATAAGGCAATAAGGCATGGGGCCTTAATCGAGGAGGACTTGGACAACTCCTGTCTGGCAGGATTAAAGCCACTGATCTTGCGTCAGTTCTTGGAGAGGGGGAGTGAAACATCCATCTAGTGTGGCTTACACCTGACAGCAAACTGCTTCCCATCCACCCGCCCTCGGCTAAAGAAGTATGTGTTTGGCCACCGCTTCCCTTTCCTGTAACGACCCTGTATCAGTTTGTGTCGAGTCACTGCCAGTCCAGCCATCCAATCGCAGGTGGCCAAGAGGTCACCTGCTTTCCGCTGCAACGTAAACAAGCCGCTACGGAGGTGTCATTGAGATGTCCCAGGTTTAAAAATGGCTCTCATGTAAGGTTATACGGTGTCAGGAGGGGATCGAGGGCTCGTCTTGGTACCGAGTTGGAGTGGACGTTCGGAGATCTGAAGGGTTTATCGTGGGCTGCGTTGGTTTGAGCCCCGTTCCCAAGTTTATCCAATTCCCCTGCTTTTTCAGTTGAAAGCGTCAATAAATCATTCTTATTTTTAACAGTGGCCTCATTGATGTTGTAACTTTTCACTACCTGCCCCACTTGTAAAAAATCAAAACGTCAACATCCAGTCTTGCCAGTTGGGACAGAGAGGACGACACCATGCGTTCATTCATTGCACTGTGGGAGGACCATGTCAGTCAGGGACACATCACTGTCTTCATGCCCCCCTGGTCCATTGGGTTTCAAAATATGATACCGTGTGAATTTCTGCTGAACAGCAGAAACAGAAAAGTCATTGTAGGCTATAATCAAAGTGTAACCGTGGCGATCAATCTGAACTCTGTTCCAGTCATCAGTAACAACTTACCAAGAGTCTTACCTTAACACATTGAGCGCCACAAGCTTCCCCCATCCTTCACTGTTTAGCGCCAGCTTTTCATGACCATTTTCGTGATATTTCACGATCTTTGCGGAGCTATTGTATATTCTATATTATAGCTATGGAGACAATAGTATGGCTCATTTGACAGACACTATTTCTAGTCCAACATGTAAAAAAGAGATTGTTAGGGGAGCTCCAGTAGCTCACCGCGTACCTCGAACGCTATTTCGGCGTCGGGGACAACCGTGCGCGTCACGGATCTGGGGTAGCGAGTTCGACTCCCGGACAAGCCGTACTTTCTCAGAGTGTCTTCCCCCCATCTGTACCCCCATTCAACCTGTTTCTGTCGGTAATACTTGACCAGAGAAAAGCGATAAACGCAAAAAGAACCAGCTGACTGGTCAAAGTAAAAAAATAAAAATAAATAAAAAATAGTTTGTTTCTACTAGTTCATTACAGTAGTACACTGTAGTCTTACCCCCAAAATGCGATTGTTACAAAACGCTTGGTTTATGTCCGGTAAAGTAAGACACTGTGATCGTTACATAAACATGTTTCAGGTTTGGTAAAATAGACATAGGGGGTCCTTACCTTAGCCAGAAGGTAATCCAAAAAGAATAATTCCAATGATCCCATCGGCGATCGCGATTACTCGTTTATATGTAATTACACGTGTTTACGGGACACTATAGGTTTTGAGGCAAGCAGATCTGCTAGCGATTGCTTTGGAAGAGCTCCTCCCCCTCAGAGCGAGTCTTGATAGTCCAGTTCATTCATTGCCTCTCCTGATCCATTTGTTTCTGAGTTCAAAAGGTAGGTGATACTGCCACCTGCATTGCAATTCCAACATAGGCAAACGAGCCAGGGACACATAGAATGATCCGGATGATGGTTCAGAACGGGGATCAGAGGAAAAAGATCAAAGGATAAAAACCAGAGAAATCTCAGGTATGGCGCTCAACGCATGGCAAGATAACCCGATTTATCTCAGGTATGGCACCCAATGAGTTAAGGACAACAATGTCTGAAATGTACCTCTTAAGCCCGGAGCCTATTTTCTGAAAATCCGCCTAAAATACATACCTAAGTAAATGGAATATTGCTCCACTTCTACAAGGTCCATTTGCATATTCTTGGTATCTAGGGACATCTATGGACCTCAGTGAATTTATTCCCAGTGTCAGAAATATTGTGTCTAGGGCGCTCCAGTAGCACACCATATAGCGCACTGAGTCGCGAAGCGGTCGTCCCGGGTTCGCTTCCCACACCCGGTGACCATTTTCCGCATGTCTTCCCTGCTTCTCCTCCCGTTCTCCCTCTCTCCTCTGTCGGTCCTGCGTGGCCAGGAAAAGCTGTAAAAATGCTAATTTTTTTTTATTTTTTTTTTATATATATTGTGTCTATTACTAGGCTTGCTTAAATTGTGATGAAACAAAGGAAAATATGAATTATGATTTTTCTTTGCATCTTTGACAGTGAATAACACCATGCTAATAATGACCAAACATTAAAAACTGCCACTGATCTCATTCAGTACCTTCTTGAGATCATGTGTACAAAAAATCTAAGGAAATGAATAAAGGGAAGATGATTAAACAGAAGGTTCTGTAGATACAGTACTGAATTATCTCATCCGGACCAATGCAATTTGAAATATTATTATAGAATATAGAATAGCAGGTTTATAAATTACCTTATTATAGCCAATTCGCACATTTATATATATACATATATTATCTTTCAAATTGCCGACTTAAATTTGGATTTAGTATCACCAGGCGTGCATAAGAACAGATAATGAAATCTACTGTAATCTACTGTACTTTTTTATTTTCACCACGGTGCAACCGTTTTGAAACTAATTTCAGATCTAATTGTTGCTGCATGCTAACAATAGGGAAGAGAAACTAACTGCGTTTCAATATTTGTCAATAACGTTACGTTTTGTGGTATATTATCCCGAATAATAAGAGTTATTAAAATAATGCATACAGAACTATGAACCTTGAACCCCATAGATCCTATCAGAAATTCCAACGCATATCCAGAGCTATAGATGTCCGCTACAGAATGGCTGCGAAAAACTACAATTCCCACGATTCAAGGTTTTCCAAAATGGTCGCCTCTTGCAAAATATAGACATTTCGAAAAGGAAAATCTATCTAATAACACTTTAACCTATTCCTAAACTAACGTATTGATGATAATATACATTATACATGCTGTTGTGACATGGTTATGATGTTTATACTTGAATACGTTTGAAAATAAAATCGCTACTTTTATAGAACAGTCTGGAGATATTGATTTATGACCAGATGTCATTTTGGGACCGAAAGAGGTTAAGTATACACTACTGAGAAAGATCTCAGTAAGTCTGGCCTTTATCTTTGTTTACTGAAGTCCTTTCTACAAATTATCAAACATTTTATTTTTATAACATTTTATTAATATATAATTTATATATTATTTGTTATATAATAATACCCACCCCCCCCCCCCCCCCCCCACACTTTATTATGATTTATATGTTTAAGTACATTTTAACATAAGCCCCGATGGGTTTCTTACCTCACTTGCACATCCAATTGTATTGTATTTGTATTAAATATTTTTATATTTGCAAATAAAATTAAATTATTTTTTTATAACTGTCACTGGACTGCAATCAATCATGTACAGTCGTGGAAAGATTAAAAGAACCAGAGTTATTGAAGGGCTATTGAAGAGAGTGGCCTACTATGGCATGCATTGTTATTACTGGCATCAGGTAGAGGCATAATGAATATTGCAATGCCCTGCTCTGTAGCATGCACACAACTTAATCATCGTTCATTTCCCCACAAAGTGGCAATTCTGGAAAGATTCCAGGTACATTAACATTATTAGCTAGACCTTATTGGGTCCCAGGGGAAAACTGGCCAATCGATCCGATCCATTTAATGGCCAATCTCCATCCTTGTTCCCCCCGTTCATCTGAGGTTGTTTTCCTAATGAGTCGTCACCGTGAGTCATCGGTACAGCTGTACCGAAGTGTCTTCACTCAGTCCCTGATGCTGCCGAGTGGCCCTTCACTGTGACTGTGTAACTAGTCATTAAATACGTTGCTGAGTCACTCCAATATATCCAGATTTTAGCATCAATAATTGATCAAATTCGCTCGCCAAAAACATTACAATGTGTTTGGTCAACATTCGAGGCTGACCTTCTCCAAAACTAACTGAATGTTTACCTCACCTTTCTCCCCCCAAAATAAACCGCAAAGCCGATTGCCCGGATGAAAGGCGGTATTATCCCTACTCATCCCATTTATCACACATGACATATTTAGTGAAGATTTTGAGCATCAGCAGCTGCTTACAACAACTCCAGAATTTCACGTTTGATTCATTTTTCCTGGCAGAAGGGTCGAATGAATTTAAGATAGTTTCATGTTGAGATGGCATATAGGGAATGTGACACTGTGGAGTCTCTTTGTGTTTACTCTTAGTCCTTTCATTTGGATGTGAGTCATTGGTTACAGGAAATTAAGTCTATATCTCACTCCCCAGTTTTCAAAAGAAAAGAATAGAACGGATGTATTATCGAGTTCTTCTCTTGACAGATTTACGTTTGAGGATGCTGAATATTGCTGATATGGGCGTGTCCCTGAGGTTCAGAACACAATCATTATTGGGGGGGGGCTTTCTCAAATGCAGAAAGTTTAATTTTAGACTTTTTCCAGTAAAAAGGGGAGGCGAGATCTTGATCCCCTTTACCATATATCACTCAATAACCTCATGAAATAGGACATTACGAGACATAAAATTGTTTCCATTCCATTTTCATCTTTTATTGAAAACAGGGTAGAGATGACAGGCATATAGAAAAAAGACATCATATAATTTATCATTTTCACTTTTTCAGAGAACATAAATACAACTCCCCTCCCCCAATCCCGGGTGCTTCCCTACCTAAAAGAATGTATATATATATATATTTACATACAATTAAAATATTAAATATAAAGAAATTCAAATAAAACACATGAGTGAGTTATCAGGGAGAGCTTTTAGTTTGTTGAGATAGGACATCATTGGGCTTGATGTGGAGTGGAAGTGGTCCTTGGATCCTCTAAGTGTGTTTTTTTTTTTTTTTTTTTTGTCTTTTTCCCCCTCCATTTTCCTCCGATTTTCTCCCATCCCAATGTTAGTCGTATGCCAATTCCCAGTCCCTTCCTGGTCGCTGCGCTTTACCCCCCACAGTCAGATCATTTTTGGGAGAGTGGAGGCTACCACGTGCTTCCTCCGACACACGTCCAGCCAATCACCGCTTCTTTTCACCTGGCAGCGCGGATTCTCATTGAGAGGGCGTAGCGTGTGGGAGGACCACACTATCCCCCTCACGTCCAATCCGCGCTTAGCAGGCGCCCCGACCGAACTGTAGGAGTCGCTGTTTACAACGACCCGGACCCACTTCGCCAGCTTCTCCCACCCTCTGATACAGCCAATTGTATCAGTGCAGACAGCCAGCCAAGCTGGTGACAACCCCGGAGCTGTGAGCTGGATTCGAACAGGCGAACCAAGCTCACAGCTCCGGGGCTGGTGACGAACGCAATCTCCGCTCGACCACCTAACCGCCCTCTCTAAGTGTGTATTTAATCTTTTCTAGACTTAAGTGAAGCATAAGATCACAATCTTTATTCAGTGATACTCTGGGCCTTCGTATACAATATCATTCATTATCAACAAATAATTTGTGTTTTCAAGTAGGTTCATGCCATTATGGTTGATGGAAATGATTTATGAATGACTGGAAACTGCTGTATATTTATCACCATAATATGTCTCAGATCGAAGTCTCTGGGGTCTTTTAACACTGAGGAATGCATTTTAGTCTGGCCTTTTGGTCACCAGTCGTCACTACAGTCTCCCCCATACCTTAAACAGAGACTTCCAGATCCCCATGGTCCTTTTTGATGTTTCACATCCAGACAAGACCTGGCACCACTCAGCATCCACAACATTCACCAGCACATATCCATCGCAATATGTCATCCTATAGCATGTCCTAAATACCAGCCCATTCTATTCCGGGAATATTGTTATGTGTGTTCACTAGCACTGCTGCCATCAGAATCATCTATATACTTAGATACCTGTTTCCTCCTACAGCTATAGTGTAACAATACTATTGTTGTTCTATAGGTTGAGGTTCTGGGGACCACGTGAACAAACCACGTGAACTTTGGAAATTACTCAATAATCAACTAGGATGCAGTAAAAAACTTAAAACCAGATTCTCAAACATAAACATAAAAACGGACGACACGCTCATCACAGACAAGCTGGATGTAGCCAATTACTTAAACATTTTCTTCACAAACATAGCCACAACACTGGTAAACAAACTACCCTCCCACTCAGGGCTTTATGGGGTAGAACACATAGTAGCTTACTACAAAAACCTAGGGGTCCGCAAGGACGACTTCAAGCTGGAAATGGTAACAACAGATGAGGTACTCAATAAACTGAGCGCCCTCCAACCTAACAAGGCCACTGGCCATGACAACATCCCCTCCAAATTCCTCAGAGACTCAGCAGCCGCCATCACCCCAATCATCACACACATAATAAACCTCTCCATAAAACAGGGACACGTCCCCAAGGACTTCAAAATTGCGAGGGTGACCCCTCTGCACAAAAAGGGCAGCAAATTAGACCCAGGCAACTACCGCCCTGTTTCTATTCTCACCTCCATCTCGAAAGTCATGGAAAAAATAGTCTACGAACAGGTCGAAAAGTACCTAGCGGAAAAAAATCTAATCTACGAATTCCAATCTGGCTTCAGAACATCCCACTCCACTGACACATGCCTTCTCTATTTGAATGACCACATCAAACAAGAGGTGGACGCAGGCAAATACTGCGGCATGGTCATGCTGGACCTACAAAAGGCATTTGACACGGTCAATCACTCCATTCTGATTGACAAGCTAAAAGCAATTGGTTTTGATAGTCTATCAGTGAGCTGGATGCAATCCTACCTTGAGGGGAGGGAACAGATGGTGGAGGTAAACGGTACCCTATCCCCCCCCCTCACAGTGAGCTGTGGTGTTCCACAAGGAAGCATACTAGGACCGCTACTGTTCCTAATTTATGCAAATGACATGTCGTCAGCTTGTGACTGCAACTTGTTCCTGTTTGCGGACGACTCAGCCCTGCTGGTCTCTGACAAGAACAAGTTACAGGTTGAAAAAACCCTCAGCTCGGAACTAGGCAGAATCTGCATATGGCTCGCTGATAACAAACTATCATTACACATGGGCAAAACAGAGTCCATTCTCTTCGGTTCAAATAACAAACTCAGCAAGACCGACGGCTTCTCAGTTACAGTGGGTGACAATATTGTCACAAGGAAAGATGAAATTACCTACCTGGGTTCCATCCTAGAGGCTAATCTCTCCTGTGACAAAATGGCATCCAATGTAATAAAAAAAGTCAACCAACGAACTCGATTCTTGTACCGGATCTCCTCTCTGGTAAACAAGAATACCCTGAAGACTCTGGCAGGAGCACTCATTCAGGGGTACTACGACTATGCTTGCACCTCATGGTACCAAAGCACCTCAAAGGCGCTAAAAACAAAATTACAAACATCTCAAAACAAACTGGTCAGACTACTGCTTGACCTTACTCCTAGAACCCACCTCACCCCTGCCCACTTTGACAACCTAGGATGGCTTAGAGTAGACGACAGAGTACAGCAACTAGCAATGGGCCTGGTCTACAAGATACACTACACGACCAAGGTACCCATGTACATGTCAAAATACTTCCCAAAGGTCAGTGAATACCACGATCACAACACCAGAGGGAGCTCCACAAATCATGTTAAACCCAGATTCGGCTCAAATAAGGGACTAAACACGTTTCGCAATTATGCCACATCAATGTGGAACGCCCTACCCAAAGCTGTAAAGGAATGTGGATCACTACCCACTTTCAAAACCTCTCTCAAGGGACACCTACGGGAGACTGCAATTCAACACTGGCCCCTGTAAATATCCTAACCCAACCCCCTCCAATGTACAGTCATTTACCTAGTATGGTTTTGTCAATAGTCCAATGTACAATTTTGTTTGTTTGTACAGTGTCTCCTCCCCCCCCCCTCAATGTACAGTTTT
Organism: Notolepis coatsorum; assembly: GCF_963971535.1. Lineage (NCBI taxonomy): Eukaryota > Metazoa > Chordata > Actinopteri > Aulopiformes > Paralepididae > Notolepis > Notolepis coatsorum. The sequence goes on from NC_140171.1 coordinate 126,057,315, forward strand.
ACTTGTTTATACAGTGTGCCCCCCCCCCCCCCCCCCACCTCCAATGTAAATTACCCAGTATGGTTGTCAATATCCCAATGTACCCAACCCCCCCCACCCAACCTCCTCCAATGTACAGTTTCTACGTCAAATGTATATACTCCCTTTTCTTGACTCCTTCTGTATCACAAACAGTACTGTATTTGCAAATCTGGTATGTCATAAATGTATAGATGTAGCAGTACTGACTATCTGTATGTCATGTATGTCATAAATGTCCTGATGAATTGAAAATGGGGGACCCTGATGTAAACAAGACGAAAGTCTTTCTCTGGTCTGCATCCCCTTAACAATTGTGTGTATTGAGCTGTACTGTATTGTACCCATTCTGCAATCTGTTAATAAAGTTTTCAATCAATCAATCAATTCAATCAATCAACCAATATAAGGGTAACACAGACGTTGAGTAAGGGGGCTAGCGATGCAAGATGCCTGTTGATGACTGTCCGGATATAATAAAGATACAAGTAAGTGAAATACAAGTGCCTTAATCGTCCATTCTGTAAGTTAGAAAACAGAACAGAACGGAATGATATAGGACTTGGTGCCTCCCCTCCTTGTCTGTATTCTGTTCTGTTCCCCATGGCTTGTTGAGCCAGTGGTTGTGCCTTCCTCTGTCTTGTAACGCGGGTTATCATTCATTCAATCTTTATTTCAACTTGAATTCAGCGAGGGCAAGCCCTCATTTTCAATTACGTTGAGCATAATACATAAATGCATAAAGAAATACATTAGATATTCAAAAGAATGCAAAAACACAACAGAGTATATACAATCAATTAAAACAGCTGCAGGTTATGGTGGTATGATTGATAATTAAGGATTTCAACTGACCAAAGGATACCAACATATTGCGTTTTAGAGTTTGTTGTATGGTGCACGTGTCAGGAGCACAGAAGCTAAAAGCAGACTTCCTGTGTTCAGTACAGACTCTATAGTTGCTTTGAGTGTGAGCCAGTCATTGGATCGTGTAGCATAGGGTCCAGATGTTCACTCCAGTAGCGAAGTGAGATAATTTGGGATATGTCCAATTATGGCTTTATATAGAAACAGTTGCCAATGTAACTCTGGCCTCTCTGTAAGGGAAGACCGTCCAACTCTAAGGTTATCTCACCGTGACGGGACACACAGATCTTGGCGGAGCGCAGTTTGTCTGACCTACTCTCTGACCACCATCAAACCACACACACACACACACACACACACACACACACACACACACACACACACACACACACACACACACACACACACACACACACACACACACACACACACACACACACACACACACACACACACACACACACCCGCACAGACCCACACGCTACAGGCACAGATATACAGCACATGTAGCCACACATTATTTCCATTATGTACGTATACAGTACATACAGATAAGAAGCCATTCTTAAAATGTATTAATTCAATCAAAATTAAAATGAATAAAAACATTTAAAAGAAGCATGATGTAGGATAATAAAAATATAATAAAGAATTTAAATAAAAAAAAACTATATAAATAAATATATAATAAAAGGATAATAAATACAAACACAGATAACAAATGAAGAGTTACAAATGAACACTCATATCCACACACACACACACACACACACACACACACACACACACACACACACACACACACACACACACACACACACACACACACACACACACACACACACACACACACACACACACACACACACACACACACACACACACACACACACACACACACACACACACACACACACACACACACACAGACACAGACACAGACACAGACACAGACAGACACACACACACACACACACACTGACAGATCATCACAATAGGTTGAAAATAAAGCAGGATCTCTTTTTTCTACTCAACCGTTTAATTCAAATTCCTATAGTGGTCAGGTCTATTCAACAGACGTCTCTGTCTGGGGCCTGAATGGTACAGTAGCTATAAACACTAGAACAAAGATAGTAGCCTATATCACACACAACAATTAGTGACTCCAGAAAATAAACATAGACATATTGAGAATAAATGAGAATGTCTTAACGTTAAAATGGAACATAAAAAGTCAACATTGCCAGATGCTCTCTATGACAGGTCAAGAGGGAAGAGTTAGTCAGGGTGGCTGGCTGGCTCTCATCTGCGTCCTGTGTCTGTTCATGGGCTGCGTTTCCCATGAGCAATTTATCATTTCATCGATTCAAAATGGAAGAAATATCTAGGATGCTTTTTGGAAATTCAGCCCAGACCCAATACTTGTGGTCATGGTTGGTTAAACACTGACTAGAAACAGACATGGGCAGTAAATAGTTCACAACTCCAAACATAACTATAGGTCATTAACCCCCCCCCCCCCCCCTCCCACACAGACAGTTCAGCAGGAACACTGTTAATAATGAGTACATCAACACAATAGCGTGTCCCCAGGTGTCCTGTAACAGTGGATTCTAATGTTATGAAACAAGTCAGTCATGCGCGGCCAGGGGCACTCTGGCTCTTAAGGGCCCATCCAATCACAACCTTGTACCCTATAAATTACAGCATGGCAAAGTGCTGGATGAGGTCCCATGACCTCGGACATTGACCTGTCTGATCCCTGCTGTACATATTTGAGGGTTAAGTTGTTTTTTTCTACTCCAGTTGCTATGTTGCAAACATAACATCATACTTTCACTCTGGCAATAACAAATCTAAAGCAAGCACACTTTCATTTCTTGTTAGTGTCAGACGTCTGATTGCTTATGTCAAGCTCCTCCAGGTGAACGATGTTACTTTGTTAACTCAAAGGACCACACGGTCCTTCATCAGTTATCTAGGGACCGAAAAAAAGTCAACCTCTTGAAGAACATAAACGGAAAAGTACAGATGAAACGCTGCCAGCATTCCTCAGTCTGAGAAAATGTGGCCTCTGGTCTGAGAGGACTGATTGCGAAGCCACAAGCCGTGTGAGAAAACTGTCTTCTCTGCCAAGCCCTAGAACATATTATAAATCATACTGGAGACATGTTGGAGAATTCAGTTCAAGAAACGGGAGGCATGGCCAAAATATCAGGAGGAAAGAAGAATAAATCTTTCAGAACCTGTCCTCGAGTAGTATTCCTACTTCATCTCCTCAGGCTGGTGCAAACAAAAACTGGACAGTCAGCTGTCAACTTTGTGCAATAGCTACCACTTTAAAAGTTTGTATAGTCTTTACTGTGAGAGAAAAAGAGTGACAAAGAAAAAAGCATTTCGAGAGAACCGTGAAGGAAACCTTTTCCAAAGTCCAAAGACGATACCGGGTGGCTGGATATCAGCTTGCGTTTGATACAGGTGCTGAGAAAATAGCTGTAGTTATCGTATAATTTCCTTCCCAGTAATTGCTATCAGACATCACCAGACCTGCTTCCAGCTGGTGTTCAGACAGCAGAACCTCTGGACGGCATCCCAGCACACCTCACCTATCTTTCCTACCCGCCGTGTACGACATCTGTGATCATAGCAGACAGGTGGTAGTACAGCGAGTGGTTATATCTTAGAGCCTACGGGGAGCATGGACCATTACGTCGGATGGTGGTGTGTGTTGTATGTAGGTGCTGGCTTGCCACTGGGAACTCACGTAACACCACTGGTGGCCTATATCCCTGCAGGTTGTCTCCTGCTGCGTCTCCCCTGTCCTCTCGGTATAGTAAGGACTACTGTTCTTGGGAAGAGGCTGTGGAGATCTCTTGTTAACGTAATCCTCGTCAGTATGAAACTCAGTATAAACCACACTCATAAACCCCCAAATCAGTAGGCCAGATCCTCTAAATCCCACAGGCTTGGATCGTGAAATTTCTTTATTGGGAATATCCGCTTGAGATGAACCATCTCGTTTTCAAGGGGGTCCACAAAAACTAAATACAGAGTTATTATATTTTGACAATCTTATATATATATATATATATATATATATATATATATATATATATATATATATATATATATATATATATATATATATATATATATATATATATATATATATATATATATATATATATATATATATATATATATATATATATATATTAAAAAAAATAAAACAACAACAGAATAATTCTCGGACCGCAGGAAGACTAGTTGACGTCTCGGCGTCAGCTAATGGGAATCCTTTGCTAATAGAATATATGTTTTATATAAATAAACACCAACAACCAAAAAAAAATTATAATCAAATTAAATAAAAAGCATACAACAGTAACATGTCAACAACAACAAAACAACAACAAGAACATAAACAACAACAACAACAACACCACCACCAACAACAACAACAACAACAACAACAACAACAACAACAACAACAACAACAACAACAACAACAACAACAACAACAGCAACGACACATAGCACATAATGGGTTCATAGATCTGTTATTATGATGTTGAGGTCAAAAGAACAGGTCGTCTCACAGTGAGAGGACAGCATAGTTTTTTTTAACAGTTTAAAAGATGATATTGAACGGATGTGGATTGATTGATTGAAAATTGTATTAACAGATTGCAGAATGGGTACAATATAGTACGGCTCAATACACACAATTGTTAAGGGGATGCAGACCAGAGAAAGACTTTCGTCTTGTTTACATCAGGGTCCCCCAGTTTCAATTCATCATAACATTTATGACATACACAACATACAAATATACAGTACTGTTACATCCAGACATTTATGACATACAAGATATACAAATAGGGGAGAACGGGGATGGTTGTCACATGGGTAGGTTGTCAGGTTCATTATATTTCGCTACCAAAAGGTGCTTTCTCCCATATTTTGGTATGGAAATGTCCAGAATTGGGATCAGAGCTCACCTACATAGTCTTCTTTGGAGTAAGACAGCTGAACTTTAGGTGAGAGGACTTTTTGTGTTTTTCATGTGGAACTGTAAATATTCAGCTCCTCAGTATTTTTCTTCTAGGCATTTACACAATTGGTTTATAATGAAACAATTGTTACCCTTAAAAAGTGTGAAGGGAAAGCTATAGTTTAGATTGTTGTTGGCTAATGTAGTAGAATTCCAGCCAAACTGTGTTTATTATACTGTACACCATGAAGCTCAGAATGGCACAACACCGACAGGTAATATGCATTCACAAATTCTCCTGGCTTCTCTGCCGCTATCCATTTCTATTCAACAAAACCAACAAGACTATCTTTGGTTTGAAACAGCTGCGTGGACTCAAGGCTCTGAACCAGAGTGATTGAGACAGGCAACTGTTGATCAAACGAAGAGATAGTCTCGTTGGGACTTCCTGGGAGTAATAAACTGAGTGATTTTTCACCCTAAGTGTTCGAGGCAAATGGTCCAATACAAAGGGACTGCTTTGAGAGACGCCAGACAGTCTCTTCTATACAAAGGGGCAGTTGATCAAAGGGTTTGGACCTAGAATCCACATTGTGACGCAATTCGATGTAAAACGTCACGATAAGGAGTTAGCCAATGAGAGTTGAGAGTAAGTGTCCTCCAATAGGAACACTCGAGGAGAGGTTGGAAAACGCCCGCTTGCCGTAACATTAGAGGCGGAGCCTAAATTTGATATTAGCAAAAACTCCGTACCAGGAGGATCACAACAACACACCCGAACAGAGACCCAGGAAGCAACTAGAACACACACCCTTTTTCTCCACAACAGACTGAGGAAACCACGCAGCAGAGAGACGGCCGCAAAAACCTACCATCTGAAGAAGCCGAGACGAGACATGCCCATAGATATTGAATATTTAGCCTAAAGTCTGGTGAACCTCGGCATAGTGAGGTCTTCCATCAGGTTTTATTGCAATTGTTCTTTCAAATCTTTGATTTGTATTGATTGAAATCCTTTTTATTAAACACGGATTCTTCAAACTGCTCGGAACTCGATTTCTTCAACCGCCGCGCCGTGTTCTCTGAAGGTGTACGAGCAGAAAACCATCATATACATGGTTATCTGCATTTGTAGCTAAGTAGTACTTCAAAGAGCTTTATAAGGTTTAAAAACAACGCAGAGTACGAAGATTAAGCTAGGAAGTTACTACATTTTTGGTGCTGTGGCCCTTGAATAGAAACGTCCGTTTTGAACGAGAACAAAAGAGAATTTTTTTCTCCTCTTTCTTCACCTCGAACGACAACAACAACAACAAATCGTCTTCGCGTAGCTCGGAGAGTTACCAAAGGTGAGTGTTATGGAGTGTACGGGTGTTCAATTCGAACCAACGGGGGGTTGCTAAAAGTATGACTGTAATTAGATATTAAATGAAATGTTCTGACCAAGGGGTAGCGACTCAAGGCTGTGTGTGATTATGGGTCCTGTGAGCAGGATTTTTAACCACGCTGTGCTGTCGTATTCCTTACAGTAAGGGAGTTAAGCACAATTTTGCGTAGTATTTTCTACAGTAGAAATTTTAGCATAAGTGAACGAGACGCTGCCCGTGGTCGGAACATTAAAAAGAGGTATGGAAGTATTTAGGAACAATGTCTAGGTTTGTGCTCAGGGTTAAGCAAGGGGAACATGTGCATAGTACGCCTTATAGTATTGGCTTAAGCACATTTTGCGTAGTATTTTCTACAGTAGAAATGGAGCATGAATAGAGTCTAGTTTTACCCTGGGCACCGCCGGACGTGTTAAATTTAAACAACGATAGGCTGTAACATTAGAATGGTACGTGAGGTAGGCTCGTATGTTGCAAGCTATGCTGTAACATAGGACTCGTATGTTGCAAGCTATGCTGTAACATAGGACTCGTATGTTGCAGCGATAGGCTGTAAACATTAGAATGGTACTTAAGGTGGACTCGTATGTTGCAAGCTATGGTTAAACAATTACTAGTGTATGATGTTTGTGTATGAGTGAAAAGCGTTATGGTTAGGTTTAACATGTGTGAAGTATATAGATTAAATCTGTAAAGTGGCACTTATAATATGACTGAGAACGGTTTTTAATATTGAATCGGGTACACACGCGACGTCCAAAGTGCACACACGCAACGGCAAATGCGCCACCCAACTTCGTGGTGGGGGGCGCGTGCGTGTCGTAGCGCGCAACATGCTACAAACGATAGCTCGTTGTGACTCGCCTGGGACGGTTTAATAATGGGGCGATAGGAGTTTAATACTGTATGTTGTGATTGAGGCGATATAGCAGTATAACTGAATGGTCGTTTGTGATGAGTAAGCTGGGTGAGTTGCGGTGTGGGCTACTGTTTGCAGAGTGTTGGCTGAAAGTTTGAATGTATGCAGGATGCATGATGAATGAGTGAACTCCGCTTCGGAGTGCGCGCATGCGCGCTTGTGAGAAGGGACATTGTGTGTGTGAGGCGAGTGAGACTGAAATTAATTATGATGTTGATATGAGACCACTAGATGGCGTCAGAGTACACTGGGTGGCGGTAGAGGCATTAAACTCTCGTCCTAACCAGCGTGTCATTATGATGTGGGTAAAAGACCACTAGATGGCGTCAGTGTCAACCTTATGCACTGGGTGGCGGTAGAGGCATTAAACTCCCGTCCTAACCAGTGTGTCGTGTGTGGCTGTAAAGCGTTTCAGATGTGTGTAGTTTTTCTCTCTCTCTCGCTCTCTCTCTTTCTCTTTTTCTTTCTTTCTCTCTCTTTCTCTCTCTCTCTCTCTCTCTCTCTCTCTCTCACTCTCTCTCTTTTTCTCTCTCTCTTTCTTTCTATCTCTCTCTCTCTTTCTCCCATTTTCTTTCCCCCCCCCCCCCCCCCCCCTCCCTTTCCCCCTCCTCTTCCTCTTCCTCCCTCTTTTTTCTAGCCCCTCCTCTACTATGCCCCTCCTCTTCCTCTTGCCCCTCCTCTTCCTCCTCTATGCCCCTCCTCTTCCTCTTGCCCCTCCTCTTCCTCCTCTATGCCCCTCCTCTTCCTCTTGCCCCTCCTCTTCCTCCTCTTGCCCCTCCTCTTCCTCCTCTTGCCCCTCCTCTTCCTCCTCTATGCCCCTCCTCTTCCTCTTGCCCCTCCTCTTCCTCCTCTATGCCCCTCCTCTTCCTCTTGCCCCTCCTCTTCCTCCTCTATGCCCCTCCTCTTCCTCTTGCCCCTCCTCTTCCTCCTCTATGCCCCTCCTCTTCCTCTTGCCCCTCCTCTTCCTCCTCTATGCCCCTCCTCTTCCTCTTGCCCCTCCTCTTCCTCCTCTATGCCCCTCCTCTTCCTCTTGCCCCTCCTCTTCCTCCTCTATGCCCCTCCTCTTCCTCTTGCCCCTCCTCTTCCTCCTCTATGCCCCTCCTCTTCCTCTTGCCCCTCCTCTTCCTCCTCTATGCCCCTCCTCCCCTCCTCTTCCTCCTCTCTCTCCTCTCTATAGCCCCTCCCCCTCCCTCCTCCTTCCCTTCCTCCTCCTCTCTTTGGCCCCTCCTTTTCCTCTTCTCTCTACCCCCCTCCCCTTCATCTCCTCCTCTCTCCTCTCCTCTCTTCCTCCTCCTCTCTCCTCTCTCCTTTCCTTCCTCTCCTCCCCTTCCTCTCTCTCCTCTCCTTCTCTCCTCTCCTTCTACCCCCCTCCCCATCATCTCCTCCTATCCCCTCTCCTCTCTTCCTCCTTCCCTCTCCTCTCTCCTTTCCTTTCTTTCCTCCTCTTTCCTCTTTCCTCTCCTCCTCTCTCCTCTCCTTCCTTTCCTCTCTCCTCGTCTTCCTCTCTCACTCCCTCTTTTCTCTTTTTCTAGCTATCTTGCTGTTCGCTCTCTCTTCCTTCTTCTCCATAGGAGACATGGGGGCAGTGCAGGGTGTGATAAATGTGTTTTATGGTATGGAGCAGGTCTGTTCGGGACTGCGAGACCCAAACCCCCCCCCCCCCACTTCCCTGCTGTTCCTTTGAACCACCCCCACCACCCCCCCCCCCCCCCCCCACTTCCCTGCTGTTCCTTTGAACCACCCCCACCACCCCCCCCCCCCCCCCCACTTCCCTGCTGTTCCTTTGAACCACCCCCACCCCCCCCCCCCCCCCCCCCACTTCCCTGCTGTTCCTTTGAACCACCCCCCCCCCCCCCCCCACTTCCCTGCTGTTCCTTTGAACCACCCCCCCCCCCCCCCCCCCCACTTCCCTGCTGTTCCTTTGAACCACCCCCCCCCCCCCCCCCCCCCCCACTTCCCTGCTGTTCCTTTGACCCCCCCCCCCCCCCCCCCCCCCCCCGCTCCATCCTGTGCCCCACTTGCTGTGCCTCTCTCCACCCTCCCCCCTCTTCCGTCTGTAGACCGGCATGGAGTTACATGTGTTCCCTCTGGCCTGGTTCTCCCTTGGCCGGTGGGCGGCTACGTTGCGGCCTTTTCTACGTGTCCTGGTGTTGTGTTTAGGTTGGGGTCTTCATGTCAGTAGACTGAGGGTATGTTCGGTTATAAAGTTGTGTTGTTGTTTGTGGGGATTGCAGGACATATTAGGATACTCGCCGGTGACGGAGGGAGGAGGAGGAGGACGGAACAGACAAACATGGTTCCTGGTTTGAGAGACAGTAGTAGACGGATGCTTCGGGGGGGTGCCGTGGCAATGATTTGGTTATGTGTGTTGATCGGTACTATAATGTATGATCCATACCTGCGACCTGAACAGCCAGAGGTGGTGGTAGTGGGTAGGAGGTCGCAGCCAGACCATCACGGTAATCTGTTTTTGGGGATGGCGAGGACTGTGGCTAAGGTAGCCAATAGGTCGGATTGTTATGTGTGTGGCTTAGCCCCGCTAGCAGGCGACGCAGGTCTTCCCTTGATTGCACACCCCTTAACGAAGTGTCATGCCAATGTGTTGAGGGACGAGCCTCTGCTCGGCCTATGCGACGGGGTGGGTCATGATAGGATGTTGAGGTATTTGGGCCGGGAACAGGGGTCGAATAAGGCAGTGGGTTATGGGGGTCTTAAGGACACTAGCCCCATTCCGGTGGCGTTTAGGGCGGCTGGGTTTGAGATGTGCGTAGAGGGGAAGTCAGGTGGTAGGGACGTGGGATATTTGGACGGTTGCAAGGGTGAGAGTGGAATATGGGGTAAGAATTCGGAGGCGCCGGCCCCTAGGGGGGCGTTTTGGATTTGTGGTGAGTATGCTTACGCAGCGTTGCCTATTAAGTGGAGGGGTAGGTGTGCGTTGGGGTATTTGGTGCCAGCTATGAGGGTGTCAGATGTTTTGCCGACGATTCCCAAGTCGAGGCGCAGGAGGTTTATAGATGCGGACCACTTTTTCAGGGTGGCGTTTCCCTGGTGGGGGACGTATGCAAACATGGGTGAACTAGACCATCTAGCTCGCGTGTTTGAGGATATGACGGCTACGACCGCCAGAGGTATGGCCCTGGAGGCTCAAGAGTTACGGTCCTTAAGACTGATGGAGCTGCAGTCAAGGACGGGTTTGGACTTCCTGTTGGCGAGTTCAGGGGGCACGTGTGCATTGATTGGTCAGGAATGCTGCACATTTATCCCCGAAAATGATATAGGCGGCATACAGGAAGTTATAGAGCATTTGAAGAATATTACTAGGGAGATGCAGCCCACGCGGGAGGACTCGTGGGAGGGCTGGGGCCAAAGTTGGTTAGGTTACATAGGATGGACAATTGTTAAGTATTTGCTGTGTGCTGTGGTGATGTTTGCGGTTATAGTAGTGTGTGTGAATGTTATCAGGGTGTGTGTGACGTACGTGTTCAAGTCTCTCGGCGCGGCTGGTTCTGCGTCGGGGGACCCACACCGCTCGGTTGCGCCTGCGTATGCAATGATGGTAATGAAGGTTGGCGCGGAGGGTGGCAGGGTGGGTGTGGGCGTTCCGATAAAGCCGTGGTGCCCGGCGTCCGCGCTGGCGACTATTCTCTGATCTGGGTGGTGGACATTCAGGGTTGGGGAGTGGGAGGGCCGGGGCGTGCGTGTGGGTGTGAGGCGGGGGACGTTCCTGGACGACCGTGCGTTGCAATTGACGGGATAGGATTGTGTGTACAATTGTGTTTTTTTCCCCATAGTAGGTACGTTTGGAGGGCTGTGTGATATGGGGCGGTGTGCCCGGGGTTCGGTGTTGGGTCTGGTCGGCTATGTGTGGCCGTCCGGCAGGGCACTGGACTCTGGGGATACTGGCCTGGAGCACAGGAGAGGTTGCCGGGATGCTGTCTGCTGTGTACCTGTGGTGAGGTGGGTTTAGGCCGCTGTGGAGAGGCTGTCAAGGTCTTTTCAGAAAAACAGGGTCGACACCTCACGGCGTGCGTGGCGCGGCGTCTGTGGCATTCTTTAGATTACCTCTGGGGGACACGTGTCTGGGTGACAGGTGTCCCCTGGGGGGTGTGGTACTGAATAATGAAAAAGAATGTGAAAAAATTAATGCAACTATATTAATCATGATGTTTTTGCTTTGAAAAAGAATGTGAAAAAATTAATGCAACTATATTAATCATGATGTTTTTGCTTTCCGAGGGGTATCAGAATTGGAGCAGAACCGAGCGGAAGTAAAGGAGAGCGGAAATTCGAAACATAGGAACCCAGTGTGTTGACAGAGATCGAACGAGAAGAAAAACAGGGAGTAGAAACGGGTGGTATCACACACATGTATCAATTACAATTGTCTCATGTTTAAGAGTGTATGAGGAAAGTAAAAAGATACTCGTACAGTGAATGAAAGAAACCTCTCAGGAATTTGATTAAAAAGACAGAGTAAAGTACAAGTCCGGTTGATAAATTAACAAGAACTGTTGTCATTGTGTGCTCTGATCTACAGCAGTTCGATTGGACACGCGGAACACCACAAATCAGGTAAGAATAGTAATTTCAAGGAGGACAGGAGAGAATAGGAAGGGCCCACAGTGCCACTATTGGCTGTCCGAGTAGGAGATAGTCACAAAAGCCTAGACACCTACACTTAGATAGGGATTACACAAGCTATTGTTCTGCCTGTTGCCATTGTTACGAGATAAAAGAGACAAGAGAAAAATGGGGCGGAAACGAGACAATCTAAACGCATATAAAAAGATAAAAGACAAAACCGACGCAGGTAAGTCGACCGTAATTTCGTGGATGGAAGAAAGTCCAGTACAAATTATTGCAAATGAACACGACACGACAAAAGGTAACGAATATTATTTGGACAAAGCAATTTATATATCAAAAAGATGGAATAAAAGATGGGAGCTTTGGCCAGTCGATGGTTCTTTTGATTTGGAGTTAATAGCTAAAATAGCAACACTAATTGAGGTATACACCTATCGGGGTGACGAGAAGGAAAGAGCAAAGAAAAGGCTACAAGAAAATAGCTTTTTAAAAGCTTATAGACGGGAAGGCGAGAAAAGGGAAAATGAAAGGAAGGCCATTGCAAATGGCAATGATGCAGACAAGCCAGTAGAGGGGGTAGTCCAGGTCACCAGAACTCCCCAGGCCCCTGAGACAACACCTGTCACCGCCCAACGTGCGGTGCAGTTAGCCTCACCTAACCCAGCCTCCTATCTTATGGTCCAACAGGAAAGAATTGAGGAAGCTTTAGCACCCCCGCCATATGCCAGTGAGAAGGGGGAGCCGATATATCCCATCCTACCTTTGTTAGAGATGATAAGCCCTTACCAGTTGACAGATGATCTGGGGAACCTAGAGAGGGGACAAGCAAAGACATCTATTCAGCTGACAGCTAGGCAACCAGATAGATCAGACTGGAATAGGTCAGACAGAGGGGGTGTGGACGCCTCATGGCAACCAGATAGGTCAAGGTCAGACAGAGGGGGTGTGGACGCCTCATGGCAACCAGATAGGTCAAGGTCAGACAGAGAGGGTGTGGACGCCTCACGGCGACCAGAAAGGCCAGCCCAGACTGGGTCAGGCAGAGAATATGTAACCACCCAACGACCAAGGGATAGGCTAGTGATGTTTGAAGAGCAGACGGAGCGAACAAGAGTGATACAAGCAGCTGAGAGAAAGGGTAATGAAGGCTATGAGGCAATGTTAAGAGAGAAAGAGTGGGAAAGGGTGAAGAAGGCCCATGGTCTGCCTCAGAGAGAGTGTAACCCCCAGAGAGACTACCCGAGAGAGCCTGTCCACCAGCGGGAGCACCCCCAAAGCTCCCCAGCTCATATGCCCCGTACTATACATCGAGAGCTCATTCCCCCCCAGCATTATACCTCCCCCCAACCACAGGGCCACAAGGGGGTAGCACCTGACAGTCACAAGATTGATCTCACAATACCACCACAGGTGACTAGGGTTGGAGTAGGTGAGGATCTAGAGTCTCTCGACATCGTACTTGGGATACAGATGGGACGGATAAAAGATGATCTGACGGAGATAGAGCGGGGGCTCATGGACTTGGACCAAGATCAAACGGTCCTAGCAGAACAAAGACCCGGCCCTGAGGCCATGCAAGAGGGGGGGGAGGAATATCAGACATTCATGAGGACGCAGGCTGGCATTGAGGGGAAGCAAAAGGACCTGGAAGACAAAAGAGGAGAGAAGCAAGAGGCCCTTATGCGGATACAAGAGCGTGTACAAGAGCGTGTACAAGAGCGTGTACAGACAAGAGCCCAGACGAGAAACACGCAAGCCCCTATCCGCATGGCTCCTATAATAATAAGAGGACAGGACCTGGAATATCACCCCCTGAAGGTGTCGGACATGACACAGGTGACTGAGAAATTGCCACCCCTCGAGAATGGGGCCAATCCTTGGATTGCCAGACTGGAGGAGGTAATGGTTGGCACGGAATATGCAATGGGGGATGTCAAGAAAATATTGACAACCGTGATGGGAAAGGACTCCATGGAAAAGATACTGGAGGCGGCTCGCCTGCAAGGCCATGTGGGGACTGGAGCGCATGATGCGGACCTGTTCCTAGCGTACAGGGGAGTAACGTGGGCGGCCCTACGAGAAGCCTATCCAATGAGACTGCACGCAGACCAAATTCCGATTGGTCCTTTGGAGACATCAGGGCACCCCAGGCAATACGTACAAAAAGCCTACTCCACGTGGAAGAACACAACTGGTCGGGAGGCGGGACTTGACCCTATGCTTGAAGCCCAGTTGAGAACCAAGATTGAGAGCGGTCTCCCCATAGAGGTAAGGCAGAAATTGGACGAGGTGGTGTCATTGTCAAAGATGGCCGTGGAATTATATACAGATCAAGTAGTGCATTACGTTGAACTGTATCGGAAGAAAAAGCAAAGAGCAAAGGAGAAGGATGCAGAGCAACAACGTAAGATCATGTACCAACAGCCGACCGAGGCAGTAAAGGTAGTGGAATACCTTCAAGCCTTAGTCCAGGCGGCCCCACGACCAAGAAATGGGACAGGATATGAAGGGGAACCACAGGGACAGAGACGGGCTCAAGTGGGAACACAAGAGGGTTATGCGCCGGACCAACAACAGAGGCCGAGAGAGTGGCAACCACGGCCGAAAGGAAGAGGACAATCCCGGAATCCGGGAGGATTCCGGCCACGGGCGGTGGTGTGTTGGACATGTGGCGGGACTGGTCATATCGCACGGGACTGTAGACAGGATTGTCAACCCGGAGAGGGAGACCAGGAAAGAACTTGGCAAGGCCAAGGTCAACCCCGAGTCCAAGACCGAAATGAGAACAATGGCCCGGTAAATCCAGCAAGAGGGCCAAATGAATCATCACTATGAAGAGGCCCAGAGAGTCCAATGGGGAGGTGTCAGCTGTCAGTGTCGTCTTTAAGGGAGGAGCCTATTGTGTGCGTAACGGTGAATGATAAATCTGTCGAGATGATGGCAGACACCGGCGCGGCTTACACGGTAGTACAACCCCAAGACGCGACGCACCTAACCTTGTCCGGTCGATATGTACGGACAATTGGATTTGAGGGAATAAACCAGCTGACGGCTGTTACCGAACCTGTGACTCTGAGATATCAAGGCAGGGAAGCGACTCTCCCTGTGCTGGTCTCGGAGAGCACACCTATTAACTTGCTCGGCCGAGATGGGCTGGGGTTACTGGGGATGGACATTAAATGTACTGCGGAGGGTTGCGTGATAGCCGAACGGGAAGACCAGTACTATCAGATGGTACAACGAATTGACAGTGAACCACCAGAGATCTATTGTCTAGGGGGATTGGACCAAGAGCTACTTGGCCCCGCCTTACAATGGGAGAAATTTATCACTGCCAATATGCCTGAAGCAAGGGATCCAAAGACCCCCTATCACTGCACTCTGCAGTATCATAGAGATGCAGACTCGTCACAGACTAAGGAGTGGCTGAGGGTGCAACCTGACAAAGTACAGCTGAATGCTACCAATATCATATTGGGGCCACAGGGAGCAGCGTTACGTATTGCACGGAGTGACTATCTGAGTAAAGAGCACGGCATAATGGATAGTGTTCCCCATGTGACTTTGAAGGTAATCAGCTCATGTGATCAACAACACATAGGCGAAATGATGAAAAAAGCTGAAGGGATAGAATTTGAACAGATGAAAGAAAACAAACGGATCTGGATAAGCCCTGATAGAAGGTTTATTAAGATCATGGTTCAAGGCACAGGGATGGGTCATCCCCGAACTGTGCAATTATCCCAAGAGACACTGGGAGAACTCCCTAATGCATCAAGCCTCCAAGAGGACATGATGGAGGCGGTGCCTGAGACGCTGTGGGCAAAGAACAGCACTGACATTGGACTAATTAAGTCCGCTCAACCTGTGAAGGTGGAGCTTAGACCTGGGGCCACCCTGCCTTGGAAGAAACAGTATCCATTGAAGGAGAAAGCAGTGGCTGGAATCGAGCCACAAATTAAAGGACTTTTAGCTGCGGGAGTCTTACGGAAAACAACTGATCCCCAGAGCAACACGCCGTTGCTACCCGTGGAGAAGCCGGATACCTCTTACCGGCTGGTGCACGATCTGAGAGCGATCAACGAGGTGTTACTTGACTATCCGTCCGATGTCCCCGACCCCCATGTGCTATTGACATTTATCCCGTCGAAAGCCGAGTACTATACAGTTATAGATTTGTGTAGTGCATATTTTAGTGTGCCCTTGAGCGAGGAGTGCCAGCATTTTTTTGGGTTTACTTATAAGGATGAACATTATGAGTATACTAGGATCCCGCAGGGACTAAAACATTCGCCACACATATTCAACAAAATCCTAAGGGAGGATTTAGAGGGGTTGGATAAAGTCATGACCTCTAGGGTCATTCAGTACATGGATGATCTGATACTGTGCGCGGACGATCAGGAAACATGTCATCGCGATTCCGTGGTACTGTTGCAACTGTTGGCGAAAAACGGCCACAAAGTGTCGTTGAAAAAGTTGCAATATTGTAAACCTAAAGTGGTCTATTTAGGACAAACAATTTCACAGGGCCATCGGGCTATTTCAGAAGAACATTTGGTGGCCATAAGGACGGCACCCAAGCCTGTGACGGTACGACAGCTAATGGGATTTCTGGGTATAATGGGGTACAGCTCTCCGTGGGTCGAGAACTATACGGAAATAGTGAAACCATTGAGAGAGATGCTGAAAGAAACGGGCGTTGATAAACTGAGCAGTAAAGTGGTATGGACCGAAGATGGCTCACGGGCATTCGAAACAATCAAGTCCCGACTGTTAGAGGCGCCGGCCTTGGCGTTGCCTAACTATACCAAGAAATTCGTACTATACGTCTCTTCTTCACCAGATCAGAAGCAGGCGTGTGCGGTGTTGGCTCAGGACACAGGGGTGGGGGCGCGACCACAGCCGATGGCGTACTACTCAATTGCCTACTCGGAAGTAGAGATGGGGATGGCTCCATGCTACCGAGAAATGGCTGGAGTGTATACGATGTACGAAAAAGCCGCAAGTATTACGATGGGATATCCAGTGGATATCATGGTGAGGCATGACTTGAAGAGTCTGTTGGAGTCCGGTAAATATGCACTGACGATGCCTCGCATTAAACACTACTACAGACTTTTGGAACAGGAAGATGTGACGCTGGTCAGGTGTTCCGTAACGAACCCGGCAGCTGACATCCCTACGCCTGAAGATGGAGAGCCCCACGACTGTTTAGTCGAAGTCGAGAGGTACTCTAAACTCAGAGCAGACTTGCAGGCATTTCCATTTGACAGTCCAGATTTGGAATTATGGACTGACGGCTCTTGTTATCGTGTTGGCGAGGGACTAAAAGCAGGTTACTCCGTGGTAAGGTCACAGGGCGAAGGATTTGTGGTGGAAAAAGCCGAAGCATTATCACAACCTTGTTCAGCCCAGTTAGCAGAATTGGTCGCACTGACGGAAGCATGTAACATGGCAGAGGGCAGAACTGTAAATATCGTAACAGACTCCGCCTATGCACATGGTACCGCCTTCTTGTTTGGCACAGTGTGGAAAGGGAGAGGATTCAAGAAAGCCGACGGAAGCGCCATAAAACATTGTAGTCAGATTAAACTTTTGTTAGAAGCAATTATGAAACCAAAGCAGGTTGCGATAATCAAGTGTGCTGCTCATCAGTCAGACGAGTCCAAGATGTCTCGAGGGAACAGAAGAGCGGACGAAGCTGCCAAGGAAGTGACAGGGGCTGACAGAGCAGGCAAGGTATTGGTTATCACACACGGAGTTGAGTTGGAGGACAAGATAACCTACAAAGAGATTTTGACTTTCCAGGAGGAGGCTAGTCAGGTGGAACGGAACCTCTGGATAACCAGGGGAGCTAGTCAGGATGATTCAGGTTTGTGGCGCGACGCCGGTGGATTTGTGGTGGCTCCTGCTGGCCTGGTCGGACTGCTGATCCACACGGCGCACGACTTTTGCCATGCGCATAAAGGAGAGGTAAGGAGAAAAATCAGAGAATATGGCTTTTGGGCGCCAGATTTGGTCAGTCAAATTGATCATGTGTTACAGAGGTTAGGGAGGGGATTAGGCACCCCGAACCTCTAGCCTCTAACAGGCGGCAGTGGGCTCGCAAGAGTCTGGGCGCACGTTAAACACACACTATAGTGCTGGGGAGAAACTGAAGGCCCTCGTGCGTAACGAGGTATGAAATAACATACCACTGTGGTACCGTCTAGTCGGCCCAGGAAACGTCGCACGTAAGTTGGTGTGGGCACTGGGTGGTACGTGGACGACAGTCCACACCTAGGAGCAGGGCGGTGCACCGTAGGGGGCACAGCTCCTGCCATGAACAGGCAAGGCTGGCGAAAACGGTCAATATTTCCATGCCCAGAGCAAGCGGGGTGGGGACAAGACCGTCGGTTTCTAAACTGAGTGGCTGATAGGTACTACGGACAGTCAGCTGCTTGGGGTCCTGACTTGATGACGGACTATGAGGTCGCTATCGACTGGGTCGCCAGCCGGTCAGGAGAGCGTTATGACCCCTGCTTATAGTCACAGATAGCGGGACGGGGACCGTGAGTGACTGGACAGTATGGGCATAAATGCACTTGGCTCAATGTACAGTCAGGCCACGGTAACCTTACTAGCCGATACAGGGTTAGTAGGCGAGCTGTGCTTCTGTGATCAGTGTTTTTGAAAAGAAAATGCTGGGAAGCAGAGGGATGAGGGGTGTCAATTCAGAGGAATCTGAATTGTCTCTCCTAAGGTTGGAAAGGGACCCAGCCTTAAACTGCACCTGAAGGTAAAATAAGGGGACTTCTTCTGTTCATGTGAGGAGACCTTAGCCTGGAAGTGGAGGCCTGTATCCTTGGTTGGGTGAGAGGGGGTCCAGTGTAGGCGGCAATGCGGCCCTGAAAAAGCCGGTTTCCCCACACGTGGTATCTCCTGATCCTGGAGGGGAGAGGTGCATCTAAGTAGGGCAAGGAGTGCATCCGAACGGGAGGAGGGTACTCTTAACTGGAAGGAGGTTAAAAGGGTCAAAGCGGTGTAATATGTTTGAAAAACAATATACGTAAGGGGATTAGTGTGTCACCAGGACATATCCCCACGCCCAATGGCCCAATGCGAGACCTTGTAATTGATTACATTGACATGATTAAGCCCATTAATCAGAAGAGATATATTCTTGTCGTTGTCTGTCGTTTTTCAAGGTGGGTGGAGGCGTGCGCCACCCGGCACAAGGATGCAGCATCTGTGGCTAAGTTCCTGTGCCAAGAGGTAATTCCCCGTTTTGGTTTACCAGATAGAATCTCGTCGGACAATGGAAAAGAGTTTGTTGACAAAACTGTACGTTTAATACTCCAACACTTAGACATAAAACAGCGATTGGGGGCCGTTTATCATCCGCAGAGCCAGGGGTTGGTGGAACGCATGAACGGGACACTAAAAAACAAATTGGTAAAGATCTGTCAACACACAGGCTTGAATTGGCTAAACGCTCTTCCTTTAGCTTTGATGGCTTGTCGTTCGTGCGAACTTCGCGGTCTGCGTTTGACACCGCACGAAATGATGCTAGGTCGCTGCATGGTAGTACCAGGTTTGCGCGCGACAGGCAAAGGTCCGAGTTTGGACATCCTGGACAACGACATGCGTGAGTACGTAAAATACATGTCAGAGATACACAAAAGTATTCTGGTTCATGTCTCCAGTAGACAGGAGCATGAAACCGGGGAGGAGGTGAATAGGCAGACTACACCTCAAATCATACCAGGCGACTACGTTTATGTCAAAGTATTTAGACGCAAGTGGTTTGGCGCGAGACGGGAAGGGCCATACAAAGTCGTTCGAGCCACCGAGAGGGCTTTACAAGTTGAAGGATCGCCTATGTGGTTTCACGTTACTCATTGTGTAAAAGCAACCAATACGGACCAAGAATGGGAACCTGAACCACAAGACCTTGACGGTAAAACCGGGGCGTCGCAACCGTTACACGAAGGCGAAGTGAAGGCGGCGCTAACCCCAAACGATGGGGAAAACCCGGATGATTATGGCGAGCCAGACCGAGGGGGCCACGATTGGCCACCAGTAGAAGATGAAGGTTTTTTACAGGAACCAGACAGAGGAGAGGATTATGAATTGGAACATAATAACTTCTCCTCTGTGGACATGGAGAAGGTACCGGAAGAGCCAGAGGAACCAGTGCTTAGCACAAGCCCGGAACAAGATACTCGACCACAACGAGTCATCAAGAAGCCTAAACGATATACATAGGCAAAGGAAGGGATAGTGTAACTGATAGGCCTTGGAGAGGGCGTGTACATATTAATTTTTGATTTTTGATTTTTCATTAGCTAAGCTCTCTCCTTTTTTAGAAATGTTTAGATAGTAAATGCAATGTAAGGTCTTTTCTTTCAGAGTGAATTGCACAAAACAGACACATTTGGATAGAAAAACACATAAAGTATAGTCTAAAACCTGGTAATTGGTACGATCATCTTTTTGTATAAAGGGACGGACCTAGACGGAAGTGAAATTGATATAACTGATAACATTGTATATAACCTGCAAAATGAGTGGAGATTGTTAAACGGTGTGCGTGAATAGAGAACTGTGTAAATAAAAGATGGGTCCATAGTCGGTCAGTGGGGGAGGGAGTAATGTGGGTGTTGAAAGCAAATGATACTAACAAATATGGAAAATGAGTCAGAAGGATTCTGGAAAGGTTTGGCTCTGAGGTAATTAGGTTAAACAGTAAGGTTAAGGTAATTGTAAACAGTTTGTTTGAGGAATTACTAACATGTATCTTGGGGATTATCAATCCCCAAACCGGGGAAACTGTAGTAGAATTCCAGCCAAACTGTGTTTATTATACTGTACACCATGAAGCTCAGAATGGCACAACACCGACAGGTAATATGCATTCACAAATTCTCCTGGCTTCTCTGCCGCTATCCATTTCTATTCAACAAAACCAACAAGACTATCTTTGGTTTGAAACAGCTGCGTGGACTCAAGGCTCTGAACCAGAGTGATTGAGACAGGCAACTGTTGATCAAACGAAGAGATAGTCTCGTTGGGACTTCCTGGGAGTAATAAACTGAGTGATTTTTCACCCTAAGTGTTCGAGGCAAATGGTCCAATACAAAGGGACTGCTTTGAGAGACGCCAGACAGTCTCTTCTATACAAAGGGGCAGTTGATCAAAGGGTTTGGACCTAGAATCCACATTGTGACGCAATTCGATGTAAAACGTCACGATAAGGAGTTAGCCAATGAGAGTTGAGAGTAAGTGTCCTCCAATAGGAACACTCGAGGAGAGGTTGGAAAACGCCCGCTTGCCGTAACATTAGAGGCGGAGCCTAAATTTGATATTAGCAAAAACTCCGTACCAGGAGGATCACAACAACACACCCGAACAGAGACCCAGGAAGCAACTAGAACACACACCCTTTTTCTCCACAACAGACTGAGGAAACCACGCAGCAGAGAGACGGCCGCAAAAACCTACCATCTGAAGAAGCCGAGACGAGACATGCCCATAGATATTGAATATTTAGCCTAAAGTCTGGTGAACCTCGGCATAGTGAGGTCTTCCATCAGGTTTTATTGCAATTGTTCTTTCAAATCTTTGATTTGTATTGATTGAAATCCTTTTTATTAAACACGGATTCTTCAAACTGCTCGGAACTCGATTTCTTCAACCGCCGCGCCGTGTTCTCTGAAGGTGTACGAGCAGAAAACCATCATATACATGGTTATCTGCATTTGTAGCTAAGTAGTACTTCAAAGAGCTTTATAAGGTTTAAAAACAACGCAGAGTACGAAGATTAAGCTAGGAAGTTACTACACTAACTAACACATTTTTAGATGGTTGTTAGCCTTGATACTAGCAAGACATTCCAGTTGGGGTTGGTCGTCACATTTTCTTTGGGGTTGGTTGTCACATGTGACAAGCACATGACAGTGCTTTTAATGAGCACAACATGAACCATTTCTTCACCAATTTGGAGGCGATGGATGAGCTGAGGACAGACCGAGCAGAGCCCAATGCACCCCAGCCCACCTACCAAGCCTAGTACATCCCAGCCTAGACCACCTGCCAAGCCTAGTACATCCCAGCCTCCACCTGCCAAGCCTAGTACATCCCAGCCTAGACCACCTGCCAAGCCTATACATCCCAGTGTACTCCACCCCAGCTGGAAAAGGCAGCCAGCAAGAAAAAGAAACAGAAAAGAAAGAGACAGGAGGAGTCTTCATCAGATGAAGATGCTTGTTTTTGTTTTGTTTGTATGGAAACGTTCTCCAACAGCCGTTCAGGGGAGGTATGGGAGAAGTGTTGGATGTGCAACCAGTGGGCACACAAGCTCTGCTTGGTTGGAGTGCCCAGACCCTACATTTGCCACCACTGTAACTCAGATAGTGAATGAGTGTAGCCTAGTTGTGTTGGCTATTATTGTTTGGCCTATTTATTTTGTTTTTATTTTGTTATATATGATGGCCTAAAGATATCTTTCCTGTTTATGTTCATGTTAAGATGCATTAAGTTATGTATTTGTCAACTTGTCAATGCAATTCAACTTTCAAATTGAGTTCTTCCTTCTTTTTAAGATTTTCCCCATTAAAACACATAGTGACAACCAACCCCATAGTGTGTGAATCGTGACAACCATCCCTGTGATGGGGTTGGTTGTCACAATGTGTCAGAGTATCTTCAGGTAATTTCCTCTTAGTTACAATACGTTGGAAAATGAGAGGGATACATATTTCAAGGCCAACATTTAAGCTTCAATTTAATGTAGGAATGACTATTGAAAGATGTTTTGATGATGAGCAATTCACACTAGAGTAAAAAGTGTGACACCCATCCCTGTTCTCCCCTATACAGTACTGTTTATTTACAGATTTTCTAAAAGAGAATATATACATTTGAGGGGGAAGAAAGCATAGTCGACTCGTAGTACCCTTGAATGAGTGCTCCTGTTAGAATCTTCAGGGTATTCTTGTTTACCAGAGAGGAGATCCGGTACAAGAATCTTGTTCGTTGGTTGACTTTTTTTATTACATTGGTTGCCATTTTGTCACAGGAAAGATTTGCCTCTAGGATGGAACCCATGGGTATGTAATTTCATCTTTCTGTCACGATCGGAGCTCGAGTCTGCCAGATGAGGAGCAATCAGCACGGCTGCAAGAGATCACCTCATCAAGCGTTCCCTACTTCAACTGGCAGATCCCGTCATCCGACGTCGCAGTGTTAAACTGCCTACCGAGGTACGACGACGCTACCTGAAGACCAGCTGTAACTACCCCTGTTTATGCTTTCCCTAACCTTCTGTTTCTTGTGCCCCAGGACTTCGCTCCAGCGCCCTTCCACCCTGACGTCTCGAGCCCCAGCGTCCTTCCACCCTGACGTCTCGAGCCCCGCAAAGAGGACTCCTGCTCGCTCTCAAGCGCAAGACCTGTGTCCTCTCTCTCTCGCTGCCGACAGCCGCACTGAAGTGCACCTGCTCTCATTCTTCTCCCCCCCCAAGAACATTATAACCTCCATGTTGTTCACATTCCTGTTTCACATTCCTGTTATACTCTGCTTGGTTGGGAAGGATAATTAAAGAACCCTAAAACCGCTCCATTCTCTCCTCCTGTGTTTTGCTATTGGGCTCTGCAAGAACCCCATCCTCACAGAACACTGCGACCATGATGTCGGACTCAGCAGCACAGGAGGCCGGTGAATGGAGCACCAGCATCCAGGCCGCCGTCAACGGACACGCCAGTCTGGTAAATCAACACTCACAGATACTGGATGAGACTATTGCCCAACTCAGCGCTCTCACTCTCAGCGCCGCGGAGCGAGACAAACGATTTGAGCGTTTCGAAGCATATTTAACAGCCCAGCCAATTCCGCCTGCTGTCTCTCCACTCGTGGTATCCCCACCTGTAGTATCCCAGTCCCGGGAACCTCACGTACCCTCGCCAGAGCGTTACGACGGAAACGTTGCCAAATGTTGTGCCTTCCTCTTCCAATGCTCTTTAGTGTTTGGGCAACAACCTCTAACATTCCAGAGCGACAAATCCAAAATATCCTGTCTGGTTTGCTGACAGGGCCCGCGTTAGAATGGGCGACAGCCCTCCACTTCAGTAATTCCCCCCTCTGCAATTCGTACTCCGGGTACATCGCCGACATGCAAAAGGTCTTCGACCATCCTCCCGGTGGTTCGGATAGAACGGCCGCCTTGTTTACCATCCACCAAGGACACCGTAGTGTGAGCGAGTACGCTATCGAATTCTGTATTCTGGCAGCGGGTTCCCAGTGGAATGATGAACCATTAAGCGGAGCCTTTCGCCAGGGCCTCAGCGAAGTTCTAAAGGACGAATTGGCGTCGAAAGAGAAGCCTACTTCCCTTGACAACTTGATTAACTTAGCCAGAGAGCTGGACACGCGTCTCCGGGAACGCCGCCGTGAAAAGGCCAGCACCGTCAACAGTGTCCCGCTGCAGCACCGCAGAACCGACGATTCGGAGCCCATGGACCTTGACCGGTCTCGCCTTCCTCTCCGCGAACGCCGTCACAGACTCAGGTCAGGGGCATGTCTGTACTGCGGGAAACTAGGCCACTCCATCGCCTCATGTTCGGTTCGCCCAAACGACGGGGCTCGGCTGTGACGCTGGGCACATGCACAAGCCTTAAATTTGTTCCCAGTTCCGGTCCGAATATGCAATTCAGTGCCACGCTTTACCACAGCGGTCAATCCCTCCCTCTGTCTGCGCTGGTCGACTTGCGCGCAGACGAAAACATCATCGACGCTGGGGTAGTGTCCCACTACCACATTGCCACAGATGCCTTACCCATTCCCCGAGATGCCCAAGGCCTAAACGGGAAGTTGCTCTCGCAAATAACACGCCACACCACGCCTCTCCGCCTTCAACTCTCCGGGAATAATAGTGAGGAGATCCGTTTTCACGTCACTGATTCCCCCCATAACCCAATCGTTCTAGGCATGCCTTGGCTAAAGCTACACAACCCTGTAATAAATTGGCCAACGGGCTCAGTCACGAGCTGGAGTGCTCACTGTCACGCCTCTTGTCTCCGGTTGGCGCGGTCACCACTGGGGGCCACTGGTTCTCCCGTTCCCAACGAACCTGTTGACCTTTCGACTGTTCCTCCAATTTACCACGACCTAGAGGCTGTGTTTAGCAAACAACAAGCTCTCTCCCTACCTCCTCATTGCCAGTACGACTGTGCTATAGACCTGCTCCCGGGAGCCCCGCTCCCCGCTAGCCGCCTGTTTAACCTCTCACGCCCAGAGAGAGAGTCTATGGAGAAGTACGTCCACGAGTCCCTGGCCCCGGGCATTATTACCCCTCCTCCTCTCCTGTCGGCGCGGGCTTCTTTTTTGTGTCCAAGAAGGACCACTCCCTTCGCCCCTGTATTGACTACCGGGGTCTCAATAACATCACGGTTAAGAACAAGTACCCCCTGCCTTTGATTAACTCTGCTTTCGAACCCCTGCAAGGCGCCACCATTTTCTCAAAGTTGGATCTCAGAAATGCCTATCATCTGGTCCGCATCCGGGAGGGAGACGAATGGAAGACGGCATTCAAGACCCCACTCGGCCACTTCGAGTACAAGGTGATGCCGTTTGGGTTGACCAACGCCCCTGCTGTCTTCCAGGCCCTTGTCAATGACGTTCTCCGTGATGTCCTGAACCGCTCTGTCTTTGTCTATCTGGACGACATTCTGATTTTCTCCCGCTCCATGGAGGAGCACATCCAGCATGTCCGCCGGGTCCTCCAGCGCCTACTAGAGAACAAGCTGTTTGTCAAGGCGGAGAAATGTGAGTTCCACGTCTCCTCCATCGGGTTCCTCGGCTACATCATCGAGGGCGGCAAGATCCGGGCGGACCCCGAGAAGATCAAGGCGGTGACCGTCTGGCCCCGTCCCACCAACGTCAAGCAGCTCCAACGCTTCCTGGGGTTTGCTAACTTCTACCGGCATTTCGTCAGGGACTACGGCCGGGTCGCTGCACCCCTTACTCAATTCACCTCGCCTTCCGTGCCCTTCGTCTGGTCGGACAGAGTGGACTCCGCCTTCGCCGAGCTACGCCAGCGCTTCACCTCCGCGCCCATCCTCGTTCAGCCAGACACGTCCCGCCAGTTTGTGGTGGAGGTAGACGCCTCAAGTACCGGAGTGGGGGCGGTCCTTTCCCAACGCTCCGCTCTCGACCAGAGACTGCACCCCTGTGCCTTCTTCTCTCGCCGTCTGACCCCAGCAGAGGTCAATTACGATATCGGGAACCTGGAGCTCCTGGCAGTCAAACTGGCACTGGAGGAGTGGAGGCACTGGGGATCGGAGACCCCCTTCCTGGTCTGGACTGACCACAAGAACCTCGCCTACGTCCAGATGGCCAAGCGCCTGAACTCCCGCCAGGCACGCTGGGCACTGTTCTTCACCAGGTTCAATTTCACCCTGACCTACAGGCCTGGTTCCAAGAACACCAAGCCAGACGCCCTCTCCAGGCAGTTCGTCCCCGAGGAGGGTTCCGCACACCCGGACACCAACCTTCCTTCCTCCTGCCTGGTGGCCGCCGCCACCTGGGAGATCCAGTCTGTCGTCCGGGAGGCCCAGCGCGTCCAGCCTGATCGTAACGGCCCACCTAACCGGCTTTTTGTCCCCGACCTTGTCCGCTCCCAGGTTCTCCAGTGGGTCCACGCCTCCCGGTTCGCCTGTCATCCTGGGATCAACCGTACCCTGTCCCTGCTGAAGCGACACTTCTGGTGGGTCACCATGAGGGAGGACACCCGCGACTTCGTCCTTGCGTGCACCATCTGTGCCCGTGGAAAGGCTTCCCACCAACCACCAGCCGGGCTCCTCAGGCCGCTCCCTGTTCCCGGTCAGCCTTGGTCGCACGTCGCCCTGGACTTCGTCACCGGACTGCCTCCTTCACACGGTAACAGTGTCATTCTCACCATCGTGGACCGGTTCTCAAAGGCCGTGCATTTTGTCGCTCTCCCCAAACTCCCCTCTGCTTCAGAAACCGCGGACCTGATGGTGCTCCACGTCTTCCGTCTCCACGGGATCCCGGTGGACATCGTCTCCGACAGGGGCCCGCAGTTTATCTCCCAAGTATGGAAGGCTTTCTGCCGGTCCCTGGGGGCCACGGTCAGCCTCTCCTCCGGGTTCCACCCGCAGACCAACGGTCAGTCGGAGCGGGCCAACCAGGACCTGGGATCCGCCCTCCGCTGCGTGACCACCCGGGACCCCTCCGGCTGGAGTACGTTCCTGCCGTGGATCGAGTACGCCGACAACTCGCTGTCCTCCGCGGCCACAGGTCAGTCTCCCTTTGAGTCCTCCCTGGGCTACCAACCCCCACTGTTCCCTGCACAGGAAGAGGAGATCGCTGTGCAGGAGGATATGGGAGGACACGAGGGCCGCGCTGCTCCGCACCGCTGAGCAGAATCGTCGCTTCGCCGACCGCCACCGGACTCCGGCTCCCGACTACCAACCAGGTCAGATGGTTTGGCTCTCGTCCCGAGACCTTCCACTCAAGTCCTTGTCCCGCAAACTCACCCCCCGTTTTGTTGGTCCGTATAAAATCCTGTCCGTTATCAACCCCTCGGTCGTTAAACTCCAGCTCCCCGCCATCATGCGCATTCACCCCTCCTTCCATGTGTCGTAGCTGAAGCCGGTTCTCTCCAGTCCCCTGTCTCCTCCTGCTCCGGAGCCTCCTCCTCCGCTGATCATCGATGACCACCCGGCCTACATCGTCCGCCAGCTGCTGGACGTGCGTCCCCGTGGTCGTGGGTACCAATACCTTGTGGACTGGGAGGGCTACGGCCCGGAGGAGCGCAGCTGGGTCTCCCGAGGGATGATCCTGGACCCTGAGGTCATCCGGGATTTCCATCGCCGTCACCCGGACAAGCCTGGGTGCCCGCCAGGAGGCGCCCGTCGAGGGGGGGGTCCTGTCATGATCGGAGCTCGAGTCTGCCAGATGAGGAGCAATCAGCGCAGCTGCAAGAGATCACCTCATCAAGCGTTCCCTACTTCAACTGGCAGATCCCGTCATCCGACGTCGCAGTGTTAAACTGCCTACCGAGGTACGACGACGCTACCTGAAGACCAGCTGTAACTACCCCTGTTTATTCTTTCCCTAACCTTCTGTTTCTTGTGCCCCAGGACTTCGCTCCAGCGCCCTTCCACCCTGACGTCTCGAGCCCCAGCGTCCTTCCACCCTGACGTCTCGAGCCAAGCAAAGAGGACTCCTGCTCGCTCTCAAGCGCAAGACCTGTGTCCTCTCTCTCTCGCTGCCGATAGCCACACTGAAGTGCACCTGCTCTCATTCTTCTCCCCCCCAAGAACATTATAACCTCCGTGTTGTTCACATTCATGTTTCACATTCCTGTTATACTCTGCTTGGTTGGGAAGGATAATTAAAGAACCCTAAAACCGCTCCATTCTCTCCTCCTGTGTTTTGCTATTGGGCTCCGCAAGAACCCCATCCTCACACTTTCCTTGTGACAATATTGTCACCCACTGTAACAGAGAAGCCGTTGGCCTTGCTGAGTTTGTTATTTGATCCAAAGAGAATGGACTCTGTTTTACCCAGGTGTAATGATAGTTTGTTATCAGCGAGCCAGGTGCAGATTCTGCCGAGTTCAGAGCTGAGGGCTTTTTCAACCTGCAACTTGTCCCTGTCAGAGACCAGCAGGGCTGAGTCGTCCGCAAACAGGAACAAGTTGCAGTCACAAGCTGATGACATGTTATTTGCATAAATTAGGAGCAGTAACGGTCCTAGTATGCTTCCTTGTGGAACACCACAGCTCACTGGGAGGGGAGGGATAGTGTACCGTTTACCTCCACCATCTGTTCTCTCCCCTCCAGGTAGGATTGCATCCAGCTCACTGATGAACTATCAAAACCAATTTCTTTTAGCTTGTCAATCAGAATGGAGTGATTGACAGTGTCGAAAACCTTTTGGAGGTCCAGCATGACCACCATGCCGCAGTATTTGCCCACGTCCACCTCTTGTTTGACTTTTCGACTTGTTTGTAGAAAAATGTTTCCATGACTTTCGAGATGGAGGTAAGAATAGAAACAGGGCGGTAGTTGCCTGGGTCTAATTTGCTGCCTTTTGTGTGCAGGGGGGTCACTCTCTCAATTTTTAAGTCTTTGGGGATGTATCCCTGTTTTATGGAGAGGTTTATTATGTGGGTGATGACTGGGGTGATGGCGGCTGCTGAGTCTCTGAGGAATTTGGACGGGATATTGTCATGGCCAGTGGCCTTGTTAGGTTGGAGGGCGCTCAGTTTTTTGAGTACCTCAACTGTTGTTACCATTTCAAGTTTGAAGTCGTCTTTGCGGACCCCTAGGTTTTTGTAGAAGGCTATGATGTGTTCTACCCAAAAATGCCCTGAGTGGTGTAATATCCTAGGGATATCTGTGTAGCCCATAGCCTACCACAGCACAGCAATGATGCGTGCGTGATGACGTGTTACGTATTCCAGTCATCTGATATGCAGGCACTGTTCCTATGTGTTGTCATTGCTGCCCGGGACGTGAGAATAAACGGTAACCCAATAAGCAGTCGCCCAATTCTAGCATTCCCTATAGACACTAAGAGTGACATTACGCGGAATATTACATGGTGTCAGAAGCGGGGTCTTTTTCGAACCCATGCCAAGGAAGAGGAAGAGAAAGAAGGACAATATGGAGGCTGCAGCAGTACCAATGCCGACGATGCATTGGGAATCCTCAAACCTACCCGACGCATGGAAAAAATTCCGCCAGCACGTCGAGCTAATGTTTAGCGGCCCGTTCAACGGCAAGACAGAGGAAATCAAATGCAGCTACCTCCTACTATGGATCGGGGAAAAGGGAAGAGACATATTTAACACCTGGCAGTTGTCCGACGCCGACAGGAAGAAGCTTAAAAGCTACTACGCCAAATATGAAGAGTATGTTATGCCAAAGGCAAACCCCATATTTGCAAGGTACAAATTTCAGGAGAAGGTCCAGAGACCTAGCGAAAGTGTTGACCAGTTTGTTACAGAACTAAGATTGCTCGTGAATGACTGTAACTACCCCAATAGCGAGGAGATGGTTAGAGATAGAATTGTTTTGCTACAAATTCTGTAAGGGTCCATGAGAAGCTATTGAGCCACGGAGCAGAGCTAACGTTCGAGAAGGCTATGGACATAGCACGCTCGCACGAGCTAGCCCAGGTACAGATGAAGCTAATGATTAGCCCAGGGGCTAACGCTAGTCAGGACGTGCACGCAGTCAGCAAGAAACCGTACGGGGCACGTGCACAGCACCCAGCCATGGACAAATACAGAAGCAACAGAGAAGACTCGACTGGAACTGTGGAAGAGAGCGCCACACGGAGTCAGAGGACTGCCCAGCTAAAGGTCGAAAATGCAATAAATGCCAAAAATTCAACCATTTTGCAAACGTGTGCAGAAGCCGCATAGACGTGCACGGCAAGAGGAAGGACGTGCACGAGGTATCAGATGAATGTGCCTGTGCGCAGCAGGATGACGAATGGTTTGTGGACTCCATCGTAACGGAGCACGTTCGCTGAGTTGGAGGTTGGTAAAGTCAACAAGCACAAAATAAAGTTTAAAATTGACACTGGTGCACAAGCGAACGTAATGCCAACAGCAACCTTCCGCCAGATGTACGGAAAAGTGACACTAGGCCCACCATCCAGCCGACTCTCAGGATATGGTGGCCATGCTCTCAAGGTAGAGGGGTCATGCAAACTCACGTGTAAGCATAAGGAAAATATGCAAATGTTGGATTTTGATGTTGTAACCACTAATTCCCCCCCTGTATTGAGTTTAAGAGCATGCCTAGATCTGAACCTAGTGAAAATGATACACGTTGTGGATGCACAGGTATAGGGCCCTGTTAACATCAGGCATGAGTTTCCAGATGTGTTTCAGGGCATCGGGCTATTCCCAGGGGAATGCAGTATCAGCATAGACCCAGCGGCAACGCCAGTCATATACCCCCCCAGGCGCATTCCATACGCTCTCCGTGGTCGTCTCAAAGACGAACTGGACAACATGGAGAAGTCAAACGTCATAAAAAAAGTGACAGAACCCACAGACTGGGTCAGCGCCCTCGTCGTTGTGGAAAGACGCAACGGTAGGCTACGAGTGTGTTTGGACCCCCGAGACCTCAACAGGGCGATCCAGAGACCACACTACCCGATCCCAACATTGGACGACATAACCCCAAGGCTCGCCGGAGCAATGTACTTCAGTGTACCCAACGCAAGATCGGGTTACTGGGCGATCAAGCTGACTGAACAATCATCAAAGTTAACTACTTTCAACACGGTGCACGGAAGGTACAGGTTCCTACGGCTCCCATTTGGGATCATCTCAGCGCAGGATGAGTTCCAGAGACGGATCGACGACACATATGAGGGACTGTCGGGCGTGTCCGCCATCGTGGACGACGTGTTGGTCTACGGCCACACCAGAGCCGAGCATGATGCCAACTTGCGCGCCATGCTACAAAGGACAAGGGAAAGAGGAGTGAAACTCAACCCAGACAAGAGTGTCATCTGTGTGACCGAGGTAAGCTACTTCGGTCACAGACTGACACAGGAAGGCATTCGACCAGACCCAGACAAGGTCAAAGCGATCAGGGAAATGGAGCCGCCAAAGAACAAGGCTGAGCTGGAAACGATCTTAGGAATGGTCACATACCTCTCAACGTTTGCTCCAGGACTGTCCGACGTGAACGCGCCACTGCGCCAACTCGTGAAGGAAAGCAGTGAATTCCAGTGGGACCCTGTGCACGACCAAGCGTTCCAACAGATGAAAGAGCTCATAACCCGTGAGCCAGGCCCCGTCCTCACATATTTCGACCACACCAAACCTGTGAGACTCCAGGTTGACGCCTCAAAAAGCGGACTAGGCGCAGTCTTACTGCAGAACGGTAAGCCAGTCGCGTACGTATCTAAAGCTCTGAAACAAGACCGAAGAGAACTATGCGCAAATAGAAAAGGAGTTGTACGCTGTCCTTTTCGGATGTAAGAGGTTCCACCAGTACCTGTATGGCCGACAGGTAGTGGTAGAGTCAGACCACAAGCCACTCGAAACGATCCTCAGAAAATCGCTCGCCACTGCGCCGCCGCGTTTGCAACGCATGATACTGC